>NC_069075.1:65164129-65480708 GCF_025698485.1 Gossypium arboreum | reverse complement strand
AGGGATGGGTGGGTTGATTTAATCCCCACATGGAGTGTAGGGCTGGACGGAGATGGTGTGTAGAGGCTAGTTGAGTAGGACTTTGTTACTGAATAATGCATGACTGCTACTGATATTGTGATGGGCTAAGGCCCTACTGCATATTTGATACTGTACTGAGATGGGCTAAGGCCCAAACGATTACTGGCACCGAAAGGGGCTTAGGCCCAAAACTGTATTTTTCTGTTCACTGTGTTTACTATTGTTTGTTTTCTATGGGATTACACACTGAGTTTACATAAACTCATCCCTCTCTGTTTAATGTGCATAGGTAATCCCCAGACTTGACGGATCGGTGCAGCGGAAGACTCGATGGTGACCACACGTATAATTAAATTGATTTAATTTTAGCTTTGGTATTTATTTCTTAATAATTTTCTAGGTTTTTTTATGTAAATTGGACTATTTGGACTATTTGCTTTTATTTCAGATTTTAGAATATTTTCGTGGATTTAATAACTACACAAACTCAACAAACAAGCGGTTTTCTTTAAAACAAATGGGTTTTTCTAAGATAGACAGATTTACCTAATTAATTCAGATTTTTTATAAATTAAATGATTTCTAAAGCTTCTGCAACGAATTGTGTTTTAAAAAATTGATTAAATAAGTAGGTGATTTTGGAATCAACAATAATAAATAGATGAAAACAGTTTTATCGTAACAACCTAGTTTCAACACACTATTATGTGGCATCGCCAGATTCAGCCATAACGTCTAGGCCGGGTTTGGGGTGTTACAAAACCCCTAAGTCTTATTTATAGAAGTGTTGGTAGCCCAAATTAGGTCTTCGACATGTCCTAGGTCTTCATACATAGTTTATTGTGCAAATGAAAATAAGCCCGGCATACTTGGGCAATAAGTCGACCTATGTCGTGCCATACAACATCTCTGGCGCGACACGACATGTGAAGTTCACCTTGTATGGTTCATTTCATGCTTTGGCATCTCGAAAAGCTTGTGCGTCACTTTTCCCTTGCTCACATGTCAATTGGGCCTATAAATCATTATCCTACACACTCAATTAAACACATTAGCACTACCTAAGGCTCGTATCGCCCCTATGGGTCACAACACCCACATAAAATGTGTTCAAAAACACTTATTTTAATAATATTTAATCTTAAGTAATAAATACCAGAAACATAATATAAAATACTAAATTGGCTATAAAACTAGCTCCTCAAGTGCGAAAATAACCCGAAATAACTACTACTTTTGACGATAGGTCAAGTACACCATATTCTAACACGACCATACACCAACACATTGCATATACATAGATCATGCAGGCAATCATTCATTTATTTCCACAGACTTATACATTCTTGATTTGCTCAATCATCGAAACCATGTGCAACATTGGAATTCATATTACACCTAAAAAAATCATCTAAACATAACATGTCAACAGCACAACAAACCTCATCCAGGGGAAAAGAAGAGAGTACATAAACTCACCTTGCTTCCTTTATCCTCATTAGCTTAGCTTGTTCAAACACCAGAGCCTCCTTAATCCTGACAGCTAAGCATGACAACCCTTTTATTGGTTAAATTGAAGCTATCCAATCCTTACAAACCCAGAATCCATAATTATACAGAAACTTTTCAAGAATTCTTCTCTTTCCTCTAATCCATGAGTACAAGGAGGCTTAGGGGCTTACCAAATTATATAATTCTTGACATCCCATACTCGAATCTCACATTACCACCTCATGCAAAGCTTTCTTGAACATATTCTTCTTCTTTGGAGCAACTGAAGAAGACTTTGCAGACGAGAAGAAGATTACTAGTTAATTCAGGAGAATTCTTTTCTCTCCACCCATATATATATTTGAATTTGCATGGTCTCCTTAGTCTATTGTAGCCATCCATTGCTAATTATTTTGTCTCCTGCTAAGGAGTCAGTCAGTTCCAATTTAACTAAAGCATAATTGAAATTCAACTATTCATAATTCAACCACTAAAATTTCTAAATTTCCCAATAGAGCCCGCCATCAATCATTCTGTTCAAATAACTCCTAACTTTCCTTTACTTTCGGGACATAAGAGAAAATTGATTGTGATAGTGCCACTAGAGTTGTTGGGTTATCTCCTCATGTTCAGTTTAGGTTTAAAAATTTGTGTCATCCAAAGAATAGAGTTCCTACACAAAAGACAAAAAATGTTTTTTTTTTGTTAAGAGAATCAAAAATAAAATCTAACTAAGCAAAAAAAAAAAGTCCAAGTTCAAAATTTTTACAAATTTGAAAAAAAAAATAAAAAGAAAAGTAGTTCAGATTCAGTAAGAGTTTTGTTTGGACGCCGCGCCCTCTTCTTCCTCTTTTGGGTCCTCAACAATTTTTTTGTTGTCTATCGTGACTTCTATTTGAAAGATAGGAATTGTGGCATCCGCAGGCCATGTCTACATGTAGAATCCTCATAAATAGGCCCTACCCTTTCATCCATTGAATTATCCATTCCGAGTCAGGAAGGTTACTTTCTTCTGAACTTTGTTAGGCATCAAAATCCCCTTTTTCGTGTTAGAAAATTGGGAAACTGTCTTGCTCCGAACTCTCATATAGAATTCTTTGATGGTTGTAGAAATAGTTCTGACATGCCCATGGGAACTCTCGCTTACTTGCATAGGGCGATGGAAACACAAAAATATATAGACTTTTTTAGCACCTTTTGAGCTCTAATTCATTCAGTTTCATAGTAAATTTTGTCGAAAATCACACTTTAATTATAAAATAATTAATTTTCATTTAAATTATTAACATATTGAATTTTAATTATTGTTATAATTTATTTTCGACAATTTTACACAAAAGGTGAAAATTGGCTTAGTAGACATCTTGAAGGGCTTGAACCATTAGAGAAATTTTTGCATCAAGTGAACCAAGAGAAAGACTAAATATTTTTTGAGTCAAGGATGGTCCAAATTATGATTATATTATATAATTTATATTTAATTTTATCCAAAGTTAATTGGGTTAAAAATTAATACAAAGCCTGAAGGAGAAGTGTCCCAATATGCCAAGAAGAGAAGACTGATCCACTAGGCAAATTGGGAGCCCAAAACTGTCCAATAAGCTAACATAATTAGCTAATTTTTGCTGATTTTTATTCTTTCAAATCATCCCTCAAAGTTTCCTTAAAATTCATTCAAACTCTCCATTTTTTGTGCCTTTGAAAATTGCCACAAGTTAAATTTAGCAAAGTTTGAAACATTCAAACTTGCTTGTTGTATGGCCGACCAAGGAAGAGTGTGTGACTGCTAATTATTTTCTATCTTTAGCAACCATTCAGACCTATAAATACCCACATTTGTTACCTCATTCAACACACCATTCATTCCACTACATCTCTCTCTCTTTCACTCATTTTCTCTCTTCTATTCCATTCTTCGTTTTCCCATTTCCCTTGCTGATTTCCCTCTTGAAAAAGAACCTTAATCCACCTTGGAATAATATCATTCAATTTTTTGTAGAGGCCTCGATTCAACACAACGAGCAGAGAAGAAGAGGAGCACACTAGTCTGGCTTTAGAGAAATACTAGATTTGCTTCCTAGTTCCCTTCTCTTTAATTTTCTTGTTTACGTTGTGAGCATGAATATGAATAATTGTTTTGTTGTTGTTCTTCTTCTAATTAAAATAAATTAAATTAATTCATGTTAGATTGATTGCATTCTGTCCACTTGAATTATTAAAATCACGTTTGTGTTCTTATAGGCCTTGGTGAGTTGTTCAATTAAATAAAACCATGTTTATGTTATACGTGCATTATAAAATGTAAGATAACGAATGAATTAATTATTAAACATAGTGAACTTATAATTAATTCACATGATATTTAATTGGTGCATGTTTAATCTTTTAAGGTAGTTAAAGGTTAAATTAGCGACAGTATTAAATGGTACATTAGCCTTGCATAGCTAGCAAGATCATTGTAATTAAACTATTTCAATATAGAAATATATTGTTACCTCACTTAATCTTATATGTGCTTATGAAAATTGATTAATGTTTGAATTAGCATTGAAAAATGTTCAAGAGATTGGTTAATTTAGTAAGCATGTATTTGCAGTAGTTAACAATTTAGGAAATGACTACAATCCAATTTTTATAACCCATCTTGGTGAAACCACCCTAATTTCTCTTGGAGTAACCAAAGGGCTAACCAGTAACACTTATGCACAACCTAGACCGACCCAACCACCTGTATTTACCTAATAAGTTCAAAAGAAACCTCAAGCTAAATTTCAATGGCTTAGAAAATTTGTTGAAGGCATACATAGCAAAAAATGATGTCTTAATCCAAAGCTAAATAGTTATTGAAAAACTTGGAAAACCAAATGGGTCAGCTTGCGACTGAACTTAGGAACCGATCACAAGGTACGTTGCCTAGTGATACAAAGAACCCGGGAAATCTAAGGAAAAAGCATTGTAAAGCACTGACATTGAGGAGTGGAAAGACATTAGAGCCCAATACTATTGAAGTTGAAGAGGAGCCAGCTAATGCTCAAGATTCAGTGGAAGTTAAACCAAGTGTTGAAATTCTAGCTTCACCAAAACCAGAATCTGCAAAATCTGATAAGGTAACTTCTAACCCAGTCAATTCTAACAAACTAACAACTTCGTTAGATGCAGAATTGTCATAAAAGATGAATCAACCAGTTCAAGTTAAAAATTCTCTACCATCTTACCCTCAAAGGCTTCAAAAGCAGAAACAAGAATTCCAATTCAAGAATTTTTTAGATGTACTGAAGCAACTTCATATTAAAATTATGTTGGTAAAAGCACTTGAATAAATGCCAAACTATGTCAAATTCATGAAAGATATCCTGTCTAAAAAATGGAGACTTGTTGAATTTGAGATGGTAGCCTTGACAAAGGAATGTAGTGCATATCTTCAAAGTAAACTACCCCCAAAGATAAAGGACCCTGGATGTTTTACCATACGTTGCAACATTGGAGCAACTTATTATAGTAAGGCATTGTGTGATTTTGGTGCAGACATTAACTTGATGACCATGTCTATATTTAGGAAGTTAGGGATAGGTGAAGTTAGACCTACTACGACTACACTTCAATTAGCAGATCGATTCTTAGCACACTTAGAAGGAAAAATCGAGAATGTATTGGTACATGTAGACAAATTTATTTTTCCTGCTGACTTTGTTATTTTAGATTTTAGAGTAGATAAAGAGGTGTCAATCATCCTAGGGTGGCCTTTCCTAGCAAGTGGAAGGACCCTTATTGATGTGCAGAAGGGTGAGCTTACTATGCGTGTTCAGGATGATTAAGTAACTCTTAATGATTTTAAGTTTATGCGATTCCCTGACATAGTTGATGATTGTTCTACAGTATCTGAGTTAGAGGATTTAGCTATAGAATGGGAACTCAACTCTGTTTAGGACCCACTGGAACAAGTTTTGATGTCAAACCCTACAAGTGATGAACAGGGGGAGGAATACTTAGCTTTGTTAGAAGCTAATCAAAGAGGATTTAATCCTCAATCCCGTTTTGAATCTTTGGAATTATAAAGAAGAGACTATGTTCAACCAAAAGTGTCAACCGAAGAACCACCTAAATTTATAACTTAGGGTACTTCCCTTGGACTTAAAATATGTTTATTTAGGTAACGCTTTGACTTTTCCTATGATTGTTTTAGCTGAGTTAACTAAAGAGTAGAAAGAGAAACTCATTTCAATGTTGAAACAAATCAAGAAGGCCATCGGATGGACCATAGCTGATATTCGTGGTATTAGCCTATCCATTTGCATGCATAAAATCATCCTAGAATATGGCGAAAAAGGGATGATTGATGGACAATGAAGACTGAACTCCCATTATGAAGGACATGGTAAAGAAAAATATTATAAAATGGTTAGATGCGGGTATAATTTACCCTATTTCAGATAGTTCATGGGTAAGTCTGGTCCAGTGCGTGCTAAAGAAAGGAGGTATTACGGTCATTGAAAATGAGAATAACAAGTTAATATCGACCAGAACAATTACGAGATGGATAATTTGTATAGATTATCGAAAGTTGAACAAGGCAACTAGAAAAGATCACTTTTCTTTGTCGTTCTTGGACCAGATGCTGGATAGGCTCACGGGATGAGACTATTAGTATTTTCATGATGGATACTCGGGATACAATCAGATCATAGCAGCACCGAAAGATCAATAGAAAACAACATTCACATATTCGTATGATACATTTGTATTTAGATGCATGCCATTTGGTTTATGTAATGAATCGACTACATTTCAAAGATGTATTATGGCTATTTTTACTTACATGGTTGCGAAGTATTTGGAAGTTTTTATGGATGATTTTTTAGAGTTTGGAGACACTTATGATGTTTCTTAGCCAATCTAGCCAAGGTACTAAGGCGGTGCGAAGAAACAAACCTCGTACTCAACTAGGAAAACTGTCATTTCATGGTATGAGAAAGTATTATTCTGGGGCACCAAATAAAGAGACATGGAAATAAGGTAGATAAAGCAAAGGTAGATGTTAATGAGAAACTCCCAGCTCCAACATCTGTAAAAGGTGTTAGGAGCTTTTTAGGACATGCCAAATTCTTGTTGGGACATGCCAAATTCTATCGAAGATTTATCAAGGCCTTCTCCAAAATTGCTAAACCCTTATGGAAATTATTGGAGAAAGACAGGATATTCAACTTTGAAGAAGAATGTTTGAAAGCATTTATTGATCTGAAGAATCGGTTAGTTTCAGCACCCATTATCATCACACCAGATTGAGATTTTCCATTTGAGTTGATGTGTGATGCAAATGACATTGCGATAGGAGCTGTGATGCACTAGTGAAGGAACAAAGATTTTCATCCCATCTACTACACAAGTTGGAATATAAAATGAGCTCAATTGAATTATACTATAATAGAGAAATAATTACTTGCTACTGTATTTGCTTTTGATAAATTTTGATCCTATCTTGTAGGTACCAAAATGATTTTCTATACGGATCATTTGATAATTAAATATTTACTTGTCAAGAAAGAGGCCAAGCCTAGATTGATTCGATGGGTACTTCTACTCCAAGAGTTCGCTCTAGAAATTCAAGATCGAAAAAGGGTAGAAAATCAAGAAGAAGATCACTTATCAAAATTGGAGCCGTAAGAAGGAAATTCTCCACTTATACCCATTCAGGAGACATTTCCAGACGAGCACATACTTAAAGTAAATCATGTCCATAATACCCCTTGGATTGCTAATTTTGCTAACTATTTAGCTTGTGGTTTGATGCCGATTAATATTACATATCAACAAAAGAAAAAGCTTCTTCACGATGTGAAGTACTATTTCTCGAAAAAGCCTTATTTGTTAAAAAAGTGCACAGATCAAATGACCAGGAGATGCGTAGCAAAAAACGAGGTACATAAGATTTTATACCATTGTCACATAGCTCTGAGTGGGGGACACTTCAAAGGTACATGTGAACCCTCACCATTGTGAACAATGAAACTTTTTCATCCAAAACAAGGTCAATATTCTAAAATGAAATCTCAATACCGCCTCTTCCTTAAGTGGTCTTACATTCCCTAGGTAATGCGACTTTTTTGACAATTTTACCCTTCCTTTTAATGACTTTATTTCATTTTACTAAACCAAAACAAAATAATCATAAAAATAATGAATCAAATTCTCTTGTTCTTTCATAATTTTTCAAGTAACAATTCAACTATATTTATTCATTATTATAAGTTGGGCAAAATTATCATTGAGATTTATATTACATTTTTATTACATTTTGCCTAAAATATCACTTCTATAATAAAGTTATCATTCTTTTTTAATCATTGTGGTCAATTTTGTCCTTAAACCATACAATAACATGTTTTAATAATAATAATAAATTTTTCTCTCACTTGTAAATTGATTAAAAGAGAACCCTAGTTGTGTATCTCTCCTCTCTAGTGCCTATTTGTTTATTTGAGAAAGGAGATAAGAAATTAATTTACTAGAGAAATATATAAAATGAAATACTATGCAGCAAATTTGTGTAGTAAAATGATTCTATAAAGACAATTTAGTAAAATGTACTTTTAAGTAATTTTATATTACGTCAACCAAACAATAAAATATTTTGAGAAAAATAAAATAAAATAAAATAAAAATAAAGAACACATAAATTTTACGTGGAAACCCTTTCGGAAAAAAACCACGGGCAGAGGAGAAGAAAATTCACTTTGTCGAAAATTTGAATCGATACAAGATGAATAGACTATGTCTATTTATAGGCTTGTAAAGCCATATTCTAGTAGGATTGAAACACCTTATCCTAATCAATATAAAATAGATGAAGTTTAATAAGGTTTAGAAAACCTTATTCTAAAATAAAATAAAAGAAGTCTAGTTCTATATGGATTTTACTTTTATTTTATTTTCCATCGTATTTTATTTAAATAAGAATTTGGGTCACTTAATTCTAATAATCTCCACCTTGACACAAATTCTCAATGAACAAGTTCTTCATCGCGAACTTTCAATTAAACAAGTTCTCCACCTCTTCCATAAAACCCCTTAAGGGTTTAACTTCAACAATGAACACCAACCAAGTCTAAGCAATGCTCAAACTTGGTTATAGGAAGTGACTTAGTCATCATATCTGCAAGATTTTCAAGAGTAATAATTTTGCTCACAACAATATCACCACGAGCAATAATATCACGAACAAAATGATACCGAACATAAATGTTTTTTGTTCTCTCATGAAACATTTGATCTTTTGTAAGAAAGATGGCACTCTGACTGTCACAAAATACTGTGTTGATTTGAAGGTCTTCATTGAGTTCACTAAAGAGTCCCTTCAACCAAATAGCTTCTTTACAAGCCTCGAGAATCGCCATGTACTCACTTCAATGGTAGACAAAGTGATCAGAGACGCAAAGTGGCTTTCCAACTGATTGCACAACCTCCGATTGTAAAGACATAACCTGTGAGAGATCTTATTTTATCAAGGTCTCCAGAAATCAGCATCAACATACCCTATGACACCATCTTTAGTTCTTCCAAACTGTAAGCAAACATCAGTAGTACCTCGTAAGTATCTTAGAATCCACTGAACTGCTTTCCAGTGTTCTTTACCAGGATTCACCATGTATCGCTAATCGACCGATCGCATATGATAAATCTGGACGTGAACAAACCATAGCATACATGAGAGATCCCACTGCAATAGAGTATGGAACATGTGACATGTACTCAATCTCATCATCTGATTATGGAGACAAAATTGATGAAAGTCTGAAATGGACTGCTAAAGGAGTACTAACAGGCTTAGCACTCTACATATTGAACCTGCAAAGAACTTTCTCAATGTACCCCTTCTGACTTAGGTACAATTTACTTGTTTTTCTATCTCTGAGAATCTCCATTCCAAGTATCTTCTTTGCTGGTCCTAAATCTTTCATCTCAAATTCTTTACTTAATTGGGTTTTGACATTTCTTATCTCTCCTTTATCTTTTGCTGCTATCAACATGTCATCAACATAAAGAAGTAGATACACAAAAGAACCATCACTGTTTTTCTTAAAGTAAACACAACTGTCAAAACTACTTCTTTTGAAATCACGAGAAGTCATAAAGGAATCAAACCTCTTGTACCACTGTCTTGGTGACTGTTTCAAACCGTAAAGGGACTTTTTCAGCAAGCAAACATAGTCCTCTTTTTCTGAGACTATAAAACCCTCTGGTTATTGCATGTAAATATCCTCCTCAAGTTCTCCATGCAGAAATGCAGTTTTTACATCTAACTGCTCAAGCTCCAAATCATGCATGGCCACAATACCAAGCAAAACTCGAATCGAACTATGCTTAACAACTGAAGAGAAAACATCTGTAAAGTCCACTCCTGGAATTTGACTGTAACCCTTTGCAACAAGCCTTGCTTTATATCTGGGTTCTTCAACTGCTAAAGTCCCTTCTTTCCTTTTAAACACCCATTTACAACGAACAGCCTTTTTACCTTTAGGAAGTTTCACAAGGTCCCATGTTCTGTTTTTGTGGAGTGATTCCATCTCTTCTTGCATAGCAAAAATCCACTTTTCTGAGTCTTCACAGCTGACTACCTCAGAATAATTAGATGGCTCTTGATTCGCATCTATATCTTCAGCCACATTTAAAGCATAAGCAACTAGATCAGCCTCGGCATACTTCTTTGGAGGTTTAATTTCTCTTCTAGTTCTGTTTTTGGCGATAGAGTATTGTGGTGAAGAAGCAACTCTATTCTCAACTTTTGTTCTGGCTTGAGGAGTTGACTCAGATTAACTCGATGCTCCACCGCTTTTAATTTTCTTTATTGGAAGATTCTTTAAGAGATAAGTTAGGTAGCATAGCAGTTTCATCAAAAACAACATCTCTGCTAATCACAACTTTTCTATTTTCAGGACACCATAACTTATACCCTTTTACACCAGCTTTATAACCAAGAAAAACACATTTAATGGATCTCGGTTCCAATTTTCCATTATCAACATGAGCATACGTAAGACACCCAAAAATCTTTAAATCAGAATAATTAGCAGGATTACCATATGATACCTCTTGTGGAGTCTTTTTGTAACACCCCGAACCCGTGACCGTCGCCGGTGTCGGACACGAGGGGTTAACGGGCCAAATCCTCTCAAGGTACCAACCAATTTGGCATTTCCAGACAGGCTGGAAAATTGCGTCACTGTCGCCTTAAAAATCATATCTCGAGTTCCAAAACTCGGAAACTGATTCCGTAAATTTTCCCTGAATTTAGACTCATATATCCATCCATGGATTTATTTCTAGAATTTTTAGTCAGGCCAATTGGTACAGTTTATTAGTTAAAGTCACCCATGTTACAGGGGTCGACTACACTGACCTTCACGCGTTACAACTTGAATATCATCTCGTACAGAGTTCTAATGCTCATGCCGTTTGTTTCTAATGAAACTAGACTCAAAGGGGAATCTATTCATATAAGGCATGACTTCTAATTGTTTCTGGATAATTTATGGTAAATTTTCAAAGTCGCGACAGGGGACCCAGAAACCGTTCTGGCCCTATCTCACGAGAACTTTAATATTTCTCAGTATACTGCTCATATGGTCGTTTCGTTTCGTCCATATAAAATAGATTCATCAAGGTTCAATTTCATAATTTACTCACTATTTAATTCTACTTCTACTATTTTTAGTGATTTTTAATCTCATCTCACTGCTGCTGTCCGCAACAGTTACTGCAGTAGACTATGCCAATTTCATGAATCTTTCCTTGGCCTTAATCATCCATCATACATGACACAAATTATGGCCGCCTTATCAAAATTAAAGTTTCTAAGACTCGTGGCTATAGGTTCTAGCATCCCACTCGACGACCACATAGGCCATTTTCACATGGCTTAAAGTTTACAACCCACAGTTCAACAAAATATAATAGCCTATACATGCCAAATGTTCTTCAACAACGAAGACAATACCAAAAGATTTCAGCGGTGTGATGACTTCAACGACGGTTCTGATCACGCAAAACAATACGAGTCCGAGAGACCTAAAATGGGTGACAAGAAAACACCGAGTGAGTTTATAACTCAGTAAGTCATAAGCATTCATCAATCCACTGATAAAGTTACTACAACATGAACAATAAACGAGGCTAGGTACTCATCCATATCGAATCTATACCATAATTCCTCGGACCTTTTGGTCCAATCTCATACCAAGTCATACATCCACATTTCATATTCTACACAACAAGATATTTGAAGCATTTTCACACACTAACTCATTTCCACCACAATCATACAATTTCAATCATCACATAGATTTAAGGCTTACCAAATTCAACCCCGAGCATGAACGTATTTTCTATTCGTCATGAGCTCGAGGTACTTACCCGATCCGCTGTCCATACTCAACTCGATGGAGACACACCTCCATATATATAGAGTACGCACACACGTGCTTAATACTCGATTTCGCACACTTAGTGCCACGCAATTTAAGCCCGCACACATAGTGCCATACCCTTCGAGCTCGCACACCCAAAGGTCGTATTTTTCCAGCATGCACACTTAGTGCCATATATTTCCAGCATGCACACTTAGTGCCAATCTCGTCACCGTACACACGTATTGCCCAGACACTTAGTGCCGAAAGCAAACTTTCTACACATTTCACTATTTCTTTTACATTCAACAATTGTCATCACTCCATACACATACAATTTCATTTATATATATATATATAGCATCCCATTAAATACAATTGCATAGATTTTACAATCATTTAAGCAATATCAAACATATGTGCTTAATGACTTACCTTGTGTTGGGCAAAATGGTTCCAACTCGGCTACTCGATGTTCTTTCCTTTGCCTTTGCTTGTTTCTCCACCTCGAGCTTCTTGAGCTTAGTCAATAAATTAACTAGTTTAACCGTCTTGCCAAATATTTATACATATATACATGACATCAACTATACTATCATCATTAATACATCAATTCACAAAATTTTATCTCATGAGCATATGACCCATTTTTACCCCATATGGCCAATGCTTCATTCATTACCCAACTAGCCATTCAACAATTTTCAACCTCATTACCACCCTTTTATGTCTAATTGTCTAAATGAGATTATCAACATGCCTATCTATAGCCGAATGTGCTAAAATTGATCTAACATCACCTACACACTTGATTAAATGGCGAATACCTATACTATCAATTATGGCATCATTTTTTATTCTTTCAAACACTTAGTTTTCCTCCCATGAACACTTGGCAATTTCTTTTCTCTTCTAGCATAGCTTCACACCTATTTGTAACATCCTATGAATCCACATACATCACATTTCTACATAAATTTCTTTTACTTTTCTTCTACTTCCATTCACAACATCAAAGACACCATACACATATATCATTACAAAGCTTGACACTTAGCATGCAAATGACATCCACACAAACCCACCTTAGCGAAACTTAACTCATCTTCATGCCTCACCACCACAACATCAAACATCAAACATCAATGATACCAAGAAGACAACACCCATGGCGAATATCATCCCCATTTCTTGGTAAAGGTTTAGACCATGGGTTAGGTGGAACTCAAACTATCAACTAAAACATGCATGAATCTCATGGATAACATCAACATACCTTAGTCTAGCAAACTCCCATGGCTGATTTTCTCAAGCTTTCCCCCTTTCTTCTTAGTACATTCGGCCAAGCAAGGAGAAAATGAGAGAATGAACACTTTTTTTTCCTTTTCTTTGTTTTTCTTCATATTCTCTTTCTTTTCTTTTTTTCATTTCTTTATTCTTTCTACATAATCCACTAACTAAACATGTTGGCAACATGTTTCCACTCATAGCATGGCCGCCATCATGCTTCATTTTGGCTAATTTGACATGCAAGGACAACACTTTCCCACATGTATTAATAGGCCACCTTACATTTGCCTAGCACATTTCTAAATTTTCTCACATAAGTCCTATTTGATAAAAATTCACTTACAATTAACAAAATCCAAACATGAAATTTTCACACATGCATATATGCATATAATGAGCATCAATTATGATGGTTAATTATTATTATGACTCGGTTTAGTGGTCCCAAACCACTTTCCGACTAGGGTCAATTTAGGGATGTCACAACTCTCCCCACTTAAGAAATTTTCGTCCCAAAAATCTTACCGTAAATAGGCTCTGTATCGCTCTTTCATAGAGTCTTCAAGTTCCCAAGTGGCTTCTTCCATTCCGTGTTTATGCCACAACACCTTCACTAACGGGATTTTCCTATTGCGCAATTCTTTTACTTCACGCCTCATAATGCGAACCGGATCCTCTTCATAGCTCAAATTAGGTGAATCTCAATCTCGATGGAGCAATTACGTGCGATGGATCGACCTATATCGTCAAGCATCGAGACATGAAAAACGTTGTGAATCTTTTCGAGCTCAGGGGGCAAAATTAATCGATATGCGACTGGCCCAACTTGTTCGGATACTTCATATGGCCCGATGAACCTCGGACTCAATTTGCCCTTACGACCAAATCTAAGCACCTTCTTCCAAGGTGAAACTTTGAGAAAGACCTTGTCTCCAACTTGATATTCAATATCTTTTCTTTTCAAATCCGCATACGACTTTTGGCGATCCGGCGACTTTCAAACTTTCACGAATTACTCGAACTTTTGCTCGGCATCCTTAACCAAATCAACCTCAAGAATTTACCTTCACTAAGTTCACCCGAATAATGGGGTACGGCATTTACGATCGTATAAAGCCTCGTAAGGCGCCATCTTAATACTTGATTGAAAGCTATTGTTGTAAGCGAATTCAATCAAAGGCAAATATCTTTCCCATGAACCACTAAACTCAAGGATGCAACATCTCAACATATCCTCCAGGATTTGAATTATCCGTTCGGATTGACCATCGGTTTGGGGATGAAAAGCAGTGCTAAAATGCAGCTTGGTACCCAAAGCCTCTTGCAATTTCTTCCAAAATCGCGATGTAAATCTTGGGTCTCTATCCGACACGATAGAAATAGGCACCCCATGCAATCGAATAATTTGGGAGACGAAATTCGCCAATTTATCAAGCGAAAAAATTCGTGCGACAGAATAAAATGAGCGAGACTTGGTCATCTATCAACAATGACCCGATCGCATCCTTCTTACTTGTCGACAATGGCGTTCGGATACAAAGTCCATGGTGACTCGATCCCATTTCCACTCGGGTATCGTGATCGGTCAAGTAATCCCGATGGCACTTGATGCTCGCTTTCACTTGTTGACATATTAAACATCTCGAAACAAAGTCAGAGATGTCTCGTTTCATACCATGCCACCAAAACCGACGTTTCAGGTCATTGTACATTTTAGTACTACCCGGGTGGATTGACATTCGACTACTGTGAGCCTCGTTCAAAATCATCGAAACAAGTTCCGAATTCCTTGGAATACATAATCGACCCTTGAACGTCAAGCAATCATGGTCGCTAATCTGAAATTTCGATTCCTCCTTCGAAACACATTCGGCTCGCTTAGCGACCAATTCGGCGTCGACCTTCTGAGATTCAAGTACTTGTTGAATCAATAACGGTTTGGTCTCTAATTCGACTACTAGCACCTCATCGGGTGAAACGGATAGATGAGCATCCATCGCTCTCAAAGCAAACAAAGCCTTGCGACTTAAAGCATCGGCCACCACGTTGGCCTTTC
Organism: Gossypium arboreum; assembly: GCF_025698485.1. Taxonomy (NCBI): domain Eukaryota; kingdom Viridiplantae; phylum Streptophyta; class Magnoliopsida; order Malvales; family Malvaceae; genus Gossypium; species Gossypium arboreum. The sequence continues at coordinate 65,465,450 of NC_069075.1, read as the reverse complement.
CCGTGATAATCAATGATGAGTTCGTAGTCTTTCAACAACTCAAGCCAACGTCTTTGTCGCAGTTTAAATCTCTCCGAGTCATCAAATATTTTAGACTCTTGTGGTCCGAATAAATGTGACACCTTTCTCCAAACAAGTAATGCCGCCATATCTTCAAGGCGAACACTATGGTCGCTAGTTCAAGGTCATGGGTCGGATAGTTTCTCTCATGCGGCTTTAGTTGTCTCGACGCATAAGCCACAACTCGACCTTCTTGCATCAACACACAACCTAACCCAAGCAAGGATGCGCCATCAGATATGACAAACTCTTTACTGGACTCACTGTACTAGCACTGGGCCTCGGTTAAACAAGTTTTTAGTCGATCGAAACTTTCTTGACAATTTCGACCACTCGAACTTAACATCTTTTGGAGTAGTTTCGTCATCGGTACAAATATCATCGAAAAACCTTTCACAAATCGTCGATAGTATCCGCAAGCCCCAAAAGCTCCTAACTTCGGTAACATTCCTTGAGGTTTCCAATCGACTATGGTCAAATTTTGTTCGGTCGACTCGAATACCGATCACGAGATATCACATGACCCAAGAAGCTAACCTCCTCAACCGAACTCACACTTGTCAACTTAGCATATAACGCTTATCCGTAAAATTCGCAACACTATCCTCGGTGTTCGCGTGTTCGGTCTCATTTTGCGAATAGACCAAAATGTCATCAATGAAGACAACTACGAACCGATCCAGATATGGTCGAAGATCCGATTCATCAAATCCATAAATACCGCAGGGCATTAGTAAGCCCAAATGGCATCACTAGGAACTCGTAGTGACCATATCTCGCTCAAGGCGGTCTTGGGTACGTCCGAATCTCGAATTAAGAATCGATAATAGCCCGATCTCGATATATTTTCGAAAACACCGAGGTTCTTCGCTTGATCGAACAAATCATCGATACGCTGTAATGGATATTTGTTCTTTATCGTCCGCTTTATTAAGTCGACGATAGTCGATCTGCACGACCTCATGGTTCCATCCTTCTTTTCACAAACAACACCGGCGCACCCCAAGGAGAAAAACTCGGAGAGCAAAACCTCTATCCACCAATTCTTGCAACCGAGCTTTCAACTCCTTTAATTCGTTGGTGCCATACGATACGGAGCTATCGAAATTGGAGTGGTACCGGTACCAATTCGATGCCAAACTCTATTTCCGAACAGTGGCAAACCCGCAATTCTTCGTGGAAAACATCCGGTATTCACAAACCACCGCACAGATTCGGGTTTCTTTTCGACTCCTTGTCATCGAGCACATACGCAAGGTACGCTTCGCACCCTTTTCTTACATACTACGGGCCAACATTGCGATATTACGGTGGCAACCCCTTTAAGTCCGTAGACTCAACCCGAATTATCTCGTTATTCGCACACCTCGATCGATAGTCTTGCTTTTGCAATTTACAACCGCATCGTGCATGGTCAACCAATCCAACCCAAGAATAACGTCAATTCGCCGAACGGCAAAAGCATCAAGTCCGCCGGAAAACAAGAACCTCGAAACACTAGGGGACTTTTCTTACACACTTTGTTGACAAGCACGTAATGACCCAAGGGTTTGACACCGAATTACAAACTCGAGAGACTCAATAGGCAAAGTCTTCTTGGATGCTAAGGTTTCAGATATATAAGAATGAGTAGAACCAGGGTCAATCAAAGCAATCACATTAGTATCGAAAAGAGTGAAAGTACCGTGATAACGTCGGGGAGGATGCCTCCTCTCGTGCTGCGGATGGCATATGCTCTAGCAGAGCTGGTCTCGGATCGAACAATAGTATCGGTGGCTCCTCTCGATTACCACCCCTACCTCCTGAAATCCTCGAGGTCTACCTCTAGCTGTCAGCCCCACTAGATCTTGCACCTTGCATCTTATTCTTCTCATCTAGTTCCGTGCAATCTCTAATGAAGTGGTCCTTGAACCACATCCGTAATGAGCCAGTTAACGGACTTACCCCAACATTCACCTAGGTGTCGTCTTCCACATTGGGGGCATTCAGTCGCTCTTGACGATTATTGCCCACACTAGCTACCGATGTAGCTCGAGTCCGTCAATGGTCTGCTCGATGGAAATTCCGCAATGCCTCGACTTACTAGTGTCCTCCTAAATTTCTTTACTACGATCGAGAACGGAGCTTTACTCACCGATCTTTTACGATAATCTCTTGCTTCAAATTCAGCCTTCTTCTTCTCCTTTCCAAGTTCTTCCGCCTTGCGAGCTCGTTCGACTAGTGTTACGAACTCCTTTATCTCCAAAATACCCACTAGTAGCTTTAAATCTTCATTCAATCCTTCTTCAAATCTTTTGCACATAGCAACCTCATCAGCCACACACTCCGAGCATACCGACTAAGTCTTACGAACTCATGTTCGTATTCGATCTTGTCATACGGCCTTGCTTGAGCTCCAAAAATTCCTTACGTTTCGATCGATGAACCGTTGACTAATATATTTCTTCCGAAATTCGTTTGAAAGAAATCCCAAGTAACTTGTTCCTTTGGGACTATGGAAATCAAGGTCCTCCACCAATAGTAGGTGAGTCTCGTAACAAAGATATAGCACACTTAAGACATTCATCGGTGTGCATGATATTCATCAAACACTCTAATGGTGTTATCAAGCGAAATTGACCCTTTTCGGCATCATCGGTAACTATGGCCTTAAACTCCTCAGCCCCACGCTTCCTAATCAAGTCCACAGTGGTTTACTCAGCCTCACAAGATCAAGAATCGATGGCATCACGGGCACTTGGGGTGGATTATTTAAATTCGGAATGGTTGGACAGTAGGATTAGTTCGGGCATCTTCGCGACCCACTCATTCATCATGGTGAAGAAGGCTTGCTTCGCCCCTTCATTTTGATTATTCGCGGATGACTGAGGCTCAACAGGCGGTGTCCCTTGTGCAGGAGCAGCCGCTACACTTTCAACGTCATCCGCCAAGGGTCTCTCTATCCCGGGTTCCATCGCTAATCAAAACAAAAATTTCAACCGTCAGAAGTCATCACATTATTAAGCACTAACAATTTGGCATGTATAGCTAGACTCACACGCTCTATGGTAGTCCTAGAACCGACTAAACCATAGCTCTGATACCAATAAAATTGTAACACCCTGAACCCGTGACCGTCGCCGGTGTCGGACACGAGGGGTTAACGGGCCAAATCCTCTCAAGGTACCAACCAATTTGGCATTTCCAGACAGGCTGGAAAATTGCGTCACTGTCGCCTTAAAAATCATATCTCGAGTTCCAAAACTCGGAAACTGATTCCGTAAATTTTCCCTGAATTTAGACTCATATATCCATCCATGGATTTATTTCTAGAATTTTTAGTCAGGCCAATTGGTACAGTTTATTAGTTAAAGTCACCCATGTTACAGGGGTCGACTACACTGACCTTCACGCGTTACAACTTGAATATCATCTCGTACAGAGTTCTAATGCTCATGCCGTTTGTTTCTAATGAAACTAGACTCAAAGGGGAATCTATTCATATAAGGCATGACTTCTAATTGTTTCTGGATAATTTATGGTAAATTTTCAAAGTCGCGACAGGGGACCCAGAAACCGTTCTGGCCCTATCTCACGAGAACTTTAATATTTCTCAGTATACTGCTCATATGGTCGTTTCGTTTCGTCCATATAAAAATAGATTCATCAAGGTTCAATTTCATAATTTACTCACTATTTAATTCTACTTCTACTATTTTTAGTGATTTTTCAATCTCATCTCACTGCTGCTGTCCGCAACAGTTACTGCAGTAGACTATGCCAATTTCATGAATCTTTCCTTGGCCTTAATCATCCATCATACATGACACAAATTATGGCCACCTTATCAAAATTAAAGTTTCTAAGACTCGTGGCTATAGGTTCTAGCATCCCACTCGACGACCACATAGGCCATTTTCACATGGCTTAAAGTTTACAACCCACAGTTCAACAAAATATAATAGCCTATACATGCCAAATGTTCTTCAAAGAACGAAGACAATACCAAAAGATTTCAGCCGGTGTGATGACTTCAACGACGGTTCTGATCACGCAAACAATACGAGTCCGAGAGACCTAAAATGGGTGACAAGAAAACACCGAGTGAGTTTATAACTCAGTAAGTCATAAGCATTCATCAATCCACTGATAAAGTTACTACAACATGAACAATAAACGAGGCTAGGTACTCATCCATATCGAATCTATACCATAATTCCTCGGACCTTTTGGTCCAATCTCATACCAAGTCATACATCCACATTTCATATTCTACACAACAAGATATTTGAAGCATTTTCACACACTAACTCATTTCCACCACAATCATACAATTTCAATCATCACATAGATTTAAGGCTTACCAAATTCAACCCCGAGCATGAACGTATTTTCTATTCGTCATGAGCTCGAGGTACTTACCCGATCCGCTGTCCATACTCAACTCGATGGAGACACACCCTCCATATATATAGAGTACGCACACACAATGCTTAATACTCGATTTCGCACACTTAGTGCCACGCAATTTAAGCCCGCACACATAGTGCCATACCCTTCGAGCTCGCACACCCAAAGGGCCGTATTTTTCCAGCATGCACACTTAGTGCCATATATTTCCAGCATGCACACTTAGTGCCAATCTCGTCACCGTACACACGTATTGCCCAAGACACTTAGTGCCGAAAGCAAACTTTCTACACATTTCACTATTTCTTTTACATTCAACAATTGTCATCACTCCATACACATACAATTTCATTTATATATATATATAGCATCTCATTAAATACAATTGCATAGATTTTACAATCATTTAAGCAATATCAAACATATGTGCTTAATGACTTACCTTGTGTTGGGCAAAATGGTTCCAACTCGGCTACTCGATGTTCTTTCCTTTGCCTTTGCTTGTTTCTCCACCTCGAGCTTCTTGAGCTTAGTCAATAAATTAACTAGTTTAACCGTCTTGCCAAATATTTATACATATATACATGACATCAACTATACTATCATCATTAATACATCAATTCACAAAATTTTATCTCATGAGCATATGACCCATTTTACCCCATATGGACGAATGCTTCATTCATTACCCAACTAGCCATTCAACAATTTTCAACCTCATTACCACCCTTTTATGTCTAATTGTCTAAATGAGATTATCAACATGCCTATCTATAGCCGAATGTGCTAAAATTGATCTAACATCACCTACACACTTGATTAAATGGCGAATACCTATACTATCAATTATGGCATCATTTTTTATTCTTTCAAACACTTAGTTTTCCTCCCATGAACACTTGGCCGAATTTCTTTTCTCTTCTAGCATAGCTTCACACCTATTTGTAACATCCTATGAATCCACATACATCACATTTCTACATAAATTTCTTTTACTTTTCTTCTACTTCCATTCACAACATCAAAGACACCATACACATATATCATTACAAAGCTTGACACTTAGCATGCAAATGACATCCACACAAACCCACCTTAGCGAAACTTAACTCATCTTCATGCCTCACCACCACAACATCAAACATCAAACATCAATGATACCAAAAAGACAACACCCATGGCCGAATATCATCCCCATTTCTTGGTAAAGGTTTAGACCATGGGTTAGGTGGAACTCAAACTATCAACTAAAAACATGCATGAATCTCATGGATAACATCAACATACCTTAGTCTAGCAAACTCCCATGGCTGATTTTCTCAAGCTTTCCCCCCTTTCTTCTTAGTACATTCGGCCAAGCAAGGAGAAAATGAGAGAATGAACACTTTTTTTTTCTTTTCTTTGTTTTTCTTCATATTCTCTTTCTTTTTTTTTTCATTTCTTTATTCTTTCTACATAATCCACTAACTAAACATGTTGGCAACATGTTTCCACTCATAGCATGGCCGCCATCATGCTTCATTTTGGCTAATTTGACATGCAAGGACAACACTTTCCCACATGTATTAATAGGCCACCTTACATTTGCCTAGCACATTTCTAAATTTTCTCACATAAGTCCTATTTGATAAAAATTCACTTACAATTAACAAAATCCAAACATGAAATTTTCACACATGCATATATGCATATAATGAGCATCAATTATGATGGTTAATTATTATTATGACTCGGTTTAGTGGTCCCGAAACCACTTTCCGACTAGGGTCAATTTAGGGATGTCACACTTTTTCTCAATGGCAACGGATGGAGATCGGTTGATTAAAAAACATGCAGTAGAGGCTACTTCTGCCCAAAATGACTTCGATAAGTTGGCATTTGACAACATACATCGAACTTTCTCCATGATCGTTCTGTTCATTCATTCTGCAACGCCATTTTGCTGTGGAGTATGACGAACTGTCAAGTGTCTCATGATCCCTTCTGACTTGCACAATCTATTAAACTCATCAGAACAGAACTCTAAGCCATTGTCTGTACGGAGGTATTTTATCTGTTTTCCCGTCTGTTTTTCAATCATAATTTTCCAAGACTTAAATACGAAAAACACATCGCTTTTCTGCTTCAGGAAGAACGCCCAAACTTTTCTAGAAAAATCATCAATAAAGGTTAGCATATAATTAGCTCCACCTCTCGAAGGCACTCTGGATGGCCCCCACAGATCAGAATGAATATACTCCAATATTCCCTTCGTGTTATGGATTCCTCTAGTGAATTGAACTCTCTTTTGCTTCCCAAAAACACAGTGCTCACAGAAATTTAGTTTGCAAATTCCTTGCCCATCAAGAAGTCCTCTTTTACTCAATTCTACCATGCCATTCTCACTCATATGCCCTAGGCGCATATGCCAAAGTTTAGTAATATCATCATCTGACAAGGAAGAGGAAGCAACAGCTGCATCACCAGTAACAGTAGAACCCTGCAAAACATATAACTTGGAAGTTTTTCTTTGCCCTTTCATCACAACAAGGGAACCTTTGAAAATCTTTAAAATCTCACTTTCAACTGTATATCTGTACCCTTTTGAATTAAGAGTACTCAACAAAATTAAATTTCTCTTCAATTCTGGAACATGTCGTACCTCACTAAGTGTTCTGACAACTCCATCAAACATCTTAACTTTAACTGTTCCAACATCTGCGATTTTACACGAAGCATTATTTCCCATCAAAACAACACCTTCAGATACTGTTTCGTAAGTTGTAAACCAATCCCGATTGGGACTCATGTAGAATGTAACGCCCCCTTTACCCGAGACCGTCGCCGGAGTCGAGCACGAGGCATTACTAAACTTATTTGAGCACTTAAACAAATTTAAACAATTTATATCACACTTTCCAGACAAGCTGTCCAACTGCGTTACAGATGCAAAAAAAATCATATTTCGAGTTACAAAACTCGAAATCCAAATCCGTAAATTTTCCCTAAGTCTAAGCTCATATATCTACTTACTAATTTTTTTCTAGAATTTTTGGTTGGGCCAATTAGTACAGTTTATTAGTTGAAGTCTCCCCTGTTTCAGGGTTCGGCTGCTCTGACCCCTGTTCACTACGAACCAAATTTCTCCATGTACAGAATTCAAATAACCAATACGTTTATTTCTATTAAAAATAGACTCAATAAGGAATCCATACATATATAGTATGACTCCTAATTAATTGTTTACAATTTTTAATGATTTTTACAAATCAGAACAGGGGAGTTCAAAATCACTCTGACCTTGTCTCACAAAAATTCAAATATCTCCTGATATGAAAGCCTTTTGCTTACACTGTTTCTTCTATGTGAAACTAGATTCAATAAGATTTAATTTCATATTTTATTCAACCTCTAATTAGATTTTCATGATTTATGGTAAATTTTCAAACTCAAACTACTGCTACTAACCAAAAACTGTTTTAGTACAAAATGTTGTTAACTAGTTTATAACATCTTTTCTTCACTTCATTTAAACTCTATACATGCCATATAAATCTTCAAACATAAAACAAAAGCTACCGGAATTGATCTGGATAGTGTGCTTTGTTGTGTTGATTCGATCTACCCACTTCACTTCAAGTCAATCTACATAAAAATATTAAACACACACAAGTAAGCTTATTGAAGCTTAGTAAGTTCATAGGTTAAAAGTAATGCTTACCAAACATAATATTTCCAAACAATACCAAAACATTTACTAAAGTTTCTGCGATTCACAACCATTGTTATAATAATTCACATAGTTGAGCTCAACAAGAATAACTACTCAATCTCTTTCATTTGGATCACTTCTCTTTATTTCTTATAATCAAATTAGGAAACGGCTTACGAAATTGAGTACGTCGTTGCTCAATGCCACGATTCACAACTCAGTATGGTTTTCCTCATTGAAATACCATACCTACATTTTTCAACTCGGTATGGGAAATGCCATACCTACATTTCTTAACTCAAGATGGATTTGATAATACCATACCTACATTTCACACTCAAGATGGATAATACCATACCTACATTTCACAACTCAGTATGGATGATACCATACCTACATTTCACACTTTGCCATGGAACAACCATGGTCTTATCCGTCAATTCATCACACGTCACGATACTAACGTACTCAATCCTGCTTTTCCTAATTTGCATTTCTACATTTATTCTTTCATTAACAAAATTTACACAATTCCACAAAATTTCATATATAATAACACATTATATACTTCAATCATTCACAAATAAACATCTAAATTCAACCATATGAACTTACCGCTAATTTGTAGAAGATATTGAAATTTAGGGACTATTCGCAACTTTTTCTTTTCCTCGTTCTTCTTTGGATTCTTGATCTATAATATAAAATATTTCTACTCATTAGCATTTATTTGATTTCTATTTCACTTCAAAATTTATGCTGTTCAAATTTCGAAATTGCACTTTTACCCCAAAATTTACAGTTTTCACAATTTAGTCCCTGCTCAATTCACCCATCAATTGAACTAATTTTTCTCAATTAACACTTTATTTTATCATTATAAACTATTTCAAAACCTTTTATATTCTGAATTTCAACAGCAACCTTCAATTCACAACTTTTTCACAATTAGGTCCTAAATATCATTTCCTATCAAAATCACTTAATAAAACCACCTTAATATGAAATTAGAACTTAAATTTCATAATAATTCATCATAAAATTCCCTTATCCATCCATGGTAACTTCCAATTTCACCCATAAAATCAAAAACTAATGAATTCTACAAGTGGACCTAATTGTAAAAGTCATAAAAACATAAAAATTATCAAGAAAAAGCAAGAATTAAACTCACATGATGTAAAAATATGAAAACCAGCTTTCTCCAGACCTTCTATGGCGTTTTGGCTGAGAAAATATGAAGAAATGTCTGGATTTTTCAATTACATCATTATTTAACTATTAACTTTTATGCTATTTCCAATTTTGCCCCTTGTTCACATTGTTTTCTTGCTTATTTCATACCCAAACCGTCCAGACATTAACCTTTGGGTCTAATTTCTCTTTAAATCCATCTTTTAAATACTTAAGCTATTTACTCACAATTTAACAAATTTTATGCTATTTTCAATTTAGTCCTTTTAATTAATTAGCCATCCAAACGTTAAAATTTTCTAACTAAACTTTAATACTAACTCAATGACACTCCATAAATATTTATAAAAATATTTATAGCTCGATTTTCAACTTTGAGGTCTCGATACCTCGTTTTTGACCCGTTTGACCTAATAAATTCTTTTAATTCACTAATTTCACCATTTCACAAATTCTTCTAAATTCTTACTTGACTCATAAATATTAAATTACTATCTTGTTCAATATTATTTGTCGAATTTGGTGATCTCAAATCACCATTTCCGACACCACTGAAAATTAGGCCGTTACATAGAAGGTGCAATCTGAATCAAGTATCCATTCCTCGCTTACTTTAGAATCATTGATAGAAGCAACTAGAAGTTCACCATCGCTGTAATCTTCTACAACATCAGCTTTACTGGAATTTTCTGGTTGTTTTCCCTTTTGATTCGCAGCCTCCCTTTTAATCTTATTTTGTAGCTTATAGCACTCAGATTTAATGTGCCCTTTCTTATTGCAGAAGTTACAAGTTTTACCTCTGTTTGAAGACTTCGATCTACCTTTAGATTTACCACGAGGATTTTGTTCCTGTGTCCTACCACGATCATCATTAGCATTCCGATCTTGTCTCCCACGAACAATGAGACCCTCTCCCTGAGAGTCGGGTTTAACCACAAGATACTTCATCTTATCATACGAGGTTAAAGAATCATAAACCTCATCAACTGTGAGAGACTCGCAGCTATATAAAATCGTGTCTCTAAAGGTTGAATAAGACGGGGGCAACGAACATAGTAGAATCAACCCTAGATCTTCCTTATCATACTGAACCTCCATGGCCTCCAAGTTTGAGAGAATTTCTTTCAACACTATTAAGTGTTCGTGTACAGACGCACCTTCCTCCAAACGATGAGCATAAAGATGCTGCTTCATATGCAACTTGCTTGTTAGAGTTTTCGACATACATATTTGTTCTAGCCTCTTCCATAATGCAGCGGCAGTCTTCTCTTTCATCACATCCTGCAAAATTTCGTTGGACAAATGCAGATGTAATTGTGTTAACGCCTTTCGATCCTTACGCTTCTTTTCTTCATCTGTTAATGTCGAAGGCATCTTATCTATCCCTAACAGGCATCCTCCAGATCCATTTGTGCAAGAACTGCTTGCATCTTAATTTGTCACAACGCAAATCTGGTGTTGCAATCCAACAGCGAAATTTCATACTTCAAAGATGTCATTACCGTGATCGAGATGAATAACCCAGAAGCTCTGATACCAATTTGAGAAAAATAAAATAAAATAAAATAAAATAAAAAACACACAAATTTTACGTAAAAACTCTTTCGGGAAAAAACCATGGGCAGAGGAGAAGAAAATTCACTATGTCGAAAAATTGAATCGATACAAGAGGAATAGACTATGTCTATTTATAGGCTTGTAAAGCCACATTCTAGTAGGATTGAAACACCTTATCCTAATCAATATAAAATAGATGAAGTTTAATAAGGTTTAAAAACCTTATTCTAAAATAAAATAAAAGAAGTCTAGTTCTATATGGATTTTACTTTTATTTTATTTTTCATCGTATTTTATTTAAATAAGAATTTGGGTCACTTAATTCTAACATATTTCATTCCATCCAAATTGACCAAATAAAGTAATATGATATACCTAATTATGTGTTAAATAATCTTGCATTCCGTTAATTGTTTTACTAAAATGTAATCTAATAAAAGAATTATAGGATTAATGAAAATGAAACATTGCCACAAAAAATTTGACCACTTACTAGATGGATGATGATTTTCATGGAAGTATAATAAATCTTTAAAATAAAACGATGAAATTAGATAAACAAATAAAACTTTAAGAGTAAAAATTGGAAGTTCAATTTGGTTTTAGTAGTATGACTCCGACATTATTAACTATGTAATTAATATAATACACTTGCTCCCAGCTTAATCACATAAATTATTATAGCCAAAATTATGTCCAATTGATTTCCAATTATCTCAATACATAACTCTTCAATGCATTACATCCGATACGAACAAGTAGTTGAATTAGAAGTGGAATATTTGACACTCTTTATTAGAGTAGAGGATGATTTCGTGAATTAATGATTGAATATGAACTATGCTTATTTAATTATTTCAAAAATTATTTATATTAGTAAATATTTATTTTAAATTAAATAATTAATCCAAAGTCATTTATTAGTTCCTTCCTTATGTATTTTATGATCCATGTTTGAGATTTATAATTGTCCTCCGAAAAATATCATTTTCAAGGTTCAGTATCTATATTCTCTAATTGAGAATACAATTTACTTTATCACTACACTCAACACTTATAAGTTAATTCTAAGTGATTTTAAATTAAGTGATGATTTTACTTAAACCATTTTCGAACTTGAGAAGCACAAATTGAATAATAAAATTATATATTGAGTTTTATTTCACTAAACTTATGATGATTTTATTTGATTTAAAATTGAGTTATGTAAATTATTTAATTTAACATATTAAAATTAAATTTTGATTCAATAACACTAGTTAGAATACAGTAAGTTGGCTCCAATGATTCTATCCTAGGTAGGGTTGTAAATGAATCTTGCTTAAACGAACAAACCTCTGTTCATGTTCGTTTGCTTATTTTTAAGCTTGTTCATGTTCAGTTTGTGTTCGTTAAGAATTTTAAATTTTTGTTCATTTTCGTTTATTTAAAATTATGTTTGTTTGTTTATTTTTAAGCTTGTTCATGTTCAGTTTGTGTTCATTAAAAATTTCAAATTTTTGTTTATGTTCGTTTATTTAAATTTATGTGTATTTATGTTCATTTGTTTAATATTCACGAATATGTTCATTGAACTTAATCGAACATGTTCACGAACATTAAACGAACATGTACATGAATATATAATTGAATGATTCACGAACAATGTTAATAAATAATAAACAAACAATAAATACATACATGCATACATACATACATACATTATTTTATATTATAAATATTAATATATACTAATAAAAAATAAAAAATAAAAAATACTAATGAAACAATAAACGAGTTTTATTAATATTATAAATAATAGTATAAAATAGTCAAATATAAATTTAATAATTATATTATAAATGAAAAAATACAAACCAAGATAGTTTTATTAATATATACTAATGGAACAATAAAAGAATTTTGTTATGAATATCTTATTAAGTGGATGCCCATCAAGATCAAGATAAGTTTTGATATACTTCAAATTCTAATAGTCATTAGAAGTAGATCTCTACTTCATTTATACTTCCTATGTCTATAAATAGAAATTTTGGAGAAGCTTTGTAAATAATCCGATTGATCAATAAAATACGCTCTGTATTGCTTTCCATATTTTCTTTGTTCTTTACTCTTTACCTATTTATTTTATAACACGTTATAACCATGATTCTCTTTTAATTGTTTTTCTCAATAAGTCACAAAAAATTTTCCATTTCACCAAGCCTTAACCCTTTCAAGCAACAACCAATGCAATAGTTTGTCACTCAAATTTACTACTCAAGCTGTTCTCAATTGCCTTCTATAGCTACTATTATTTCAATATTCAATTAAGGTCTACGCATTATGGGTAATCATTATGAAAAGAAATTTATATAATCCTTACGTGGTATGTTTTTTATCCTTTGTTGAATGATTTTTGGTAAAATTATTTTATGAAAAATATTATTACTTTAAGGTTTCTTTTAAACTAAGATTCTTTTATTAAATTATAGTATGTATGATATTTGAATGATTAAAATTTTTATGATTAAATTATTTTATTAAATATGCTTGAAATTATTGTATTATATCTTTTAAATTAAATTTATAAACATTTGATTAGAGCATCATAAGATTTTATAACATATAAATTTGATACAATGTTTATCGGATAACTTTTAAGCATCGTATACGAAAATTTTAATTTTATTTATTAAATGATTTTTATACTATTAGATGTTATTATGAAAATAAAGTTGTTTTACTACTTGTAATAATGCTCGTGATAATCGCTGTGGTGATAACAATGATATTAAAGAATCTCGTATATTTTACTATGATTTATTTATTATATAATTTTTATTATAATTGGAGACTAATCATGACAACATGAATAGATAGATTTTGATTTGAAATCCACGCATGTTTTGTGATAGTGAGGATTAAATAATGAATCAATAGAGGCATTTAGAAGTCTATCCTACCAGATTTGTTGCAATCCCTGAAGTAAATGCAAATATAAAGAAAATAAAAGATATAATCATGGACCACTAAAAGTGGGAACATAGTAATAAATAAGAGAACAATGAGAGTTCTCAATATAACTCTTTAAAGGGTAAAAATAACATATGTTATTAATGTGATATGAAATATTATTGACCACATATGTGGCGTATGCCCAAAAATTTTTTTAATATTCTTTAAGGAAGGATATGATAATGTAGTAATGAATTCTATCATTACAGATAGAAAATATTTATCTTATTTGGTACTAAAACAAACAAATATTATTTCAATATTTGATAGTACAAAATTAGTTGAAAGCTCTAGAAGAGCTAATATATCAATATCCAAAAGCACAAAATTTATTATGGTTAATGCATTAGTTTTATAATATATTCATTATAATGAATATTATATTGGATTGTAAATGAGAAAAATTATATTTCATATGAATCAAAAGAGGATTGCATTATTGATTTATATTTATTACTCTTGTTATAAATTGAATTGATCGTGACTATATTTGTGATCTTCTTTTGTTATCATCCCCATTAAGGGGTTAAAAGCAAAATATTTGACTCTGAAAAATCTACTTATGAACAATAGAATATGGTAATTCTATCTAAAGCTCGTTATGGTTGGATGCACCTGAAGTTGCAAATTTTTTAAAACTGTGAGTATAACTTTACAGTATTCAGAATAAGTTCTCGATTAAAATTACATAAAAATATTACTAATGAGAGCCTTTCAAGAGAGAACTTATTCAACTTTTCATGATTCAAATGTTCTTCTATGATAGCAATATCATGAAAAAAATTTACTTATGATAGAACAAAAAATTTTAACCACGAAACCTAACCATTCCCTGAAGAGAATGTAACGATATATACTAATTTCGAAAGGCATAATCTTTAACGTGGATGGAGTAAATTAGACTATAATAATAGTCATGGGGAATTGTCGTAATAAATTTTCTCAGCACCAAAAGTGGAAAAATGAAAAAAAGTAAGAAAAGAACAAGAATTTTGTAACATCCTGAATTTGGGGCCTAGAAGAGTTGGGTTTTGAGTCTGGGATTCGAATAGAAGAAAACCTGAATATTTAGGAAGTTTTAAATATTATCGTTTCAGAAAAAAATTTATTTTATTAAATTACCACTAGAAAATTTTTACTTGTATTTATTATTACGGATATTTTAAATTTTATAAAATTTTAATTAGTATTATGAGATAAAATTATTATTATTAGAAAAATATTACTGTATGTATGTTTGAAAATTTTATGAAAATTATTATTATTTACTGTATTATTGATATTTGAAATTTTATTATTAGATATATTTATAAAATTATTATTATTATCGGAAAGGAAAAAAAATATTAGTTGTAACATACGATTTTCGGATTTTTTTGGGTTTTGTGATTTTAGTAAATCTTGAAATTTTCATATTCTAAATATTGGAATTATGTTTAAATGTGTTAGTAGACCTTTAGAAGGCCCAAGACTAAGCTAAACACGGTAAAATATCAAGGTGGGATTTTTAAGTGAATAGGAGATTTGGTTAAGTGGGCTTTTAAGAAGAACTTCGTAAGTTATGACACAAATAAGGCCTTGGTAAAGTGGCAAGGTGACGCCACTAAGTTCCTAAAAAAGTGGCGCTGGGAAGGAATTGGAGGTCCAGGTTCAAGTTGTAAGGTAGGCATATTGTTTTTCTTTTAATTTTAGGCATGTACTAGGCATGTGATCACACAAGTAAATTTCGACAAGGGCCTTAGAGAGATGGGCCGATTGCTCTAATTTAATATTAGGGTTAGGTTCTTTTCTTTTCTATCTTGGAGAATTAGGTTAGCCACCAAAGCTTTCTTTCATCTTTTCTCAATTCTCACAAAAGCCGAAAACACAAGTCTATTTCTCATTGTGCCGAATTTTCTTCTTCTCTTTTCCTCCATGTTTTCTCTTCCTTTATGCTTCTCCTTCTAGCGAAACCTTCGACCATCTTATTCACCTTCTTTGTCGATCCCATCTTCCATTAAACCTTCATCACCAATCGCCATTAAAAGGTCAAATCACGAAAACTCACTACTTGTGCCGATTTCTCCAAAGCCAAATCCTTCAGTATTTTTGTTCCTTGTGATCAACATTCATCTTCTCTAAACCCTTAATATCTGTCGACAACGTTACTCCAAGGTTATAGCCTCAAACCATCATCTTCTTCATCACCTAAAAAGCCAAATACCATAGATTTAGGGACTTATAGCGAAACTTCAGATCTTCTAG
The DNA here is from genome assembly GCF_025698485.1 of Gossypium arboreum. NCBI lineage: Eukaryota > Viridiplantae > Streptophyta > Magnoliopsida > Malvales > Malvaceae > Gossypium > Gossypium arboreum. The sequence goes on along the minus strand of NC_069075.1, from coordinate 65,449,318 downwards.
ATTCGAGCTCTACCATCATTTAGAGGATAAATCGCATCGATCTGCGTAGAAATCAAAGAGGAACAAGTGGTAAGTGCTCATCACTTGATCTAGTCTTATTTTACAACTTCAAAAGCCAAGTCCCTAAAATCTAGGGAGGTCATCGATTTGGGCATGTGGCTCTAAAGGCTTTTAACTGATGTTTTCTGTCAATGATTAGTGTCTTCTTAAGTGTTGGATTGAAGGCGTGGGAGTTGGAGCAAACGGATTCGGAGCTAGCTATCGATTTTGGCATAAAGGTAAGGTTTCAAAGGCTTTTAGGGACATGGTTCGGTCATGGATAAGTAGGTTTTGGGTTTAGTGATTATGGTTTGTAAATAAGAACTGTGCTAATAAATTGTAGGACATCGAAAGAGATCTCAAGAGCGATCGTCATGAATCGTGTGTACCGAACACCCTTTCTTAGTTCAATTCGGCAAAAGCCGAAATGCCGAAATTCCGGCATTTCATGGTCATGTGAGTATGCGAATGCTCTCAAGGCATAGAGTAATTGTTAGATCTGGCACCGCAAAGTGGTAAGCAAGTTCGTGTGACGTTTTAGCATATTTCGGAAAAAGGGGCTCGATGGGCCAAAACTGGGCCCAATGGGCTTACGGACCAATATGGGTAAGAGATGGGCAAATTAGCCTGTTAGGTAGATGGTGGAATCAAATTGCATAAAACTGATAAAAATTATTGAATTAGCTTGTGTAGTAGCGTAGATCACGAAATTACCCCTAAAGAGTAAAATTACCGATATACCCCTAGGGTTTTAAATTGGCTGAACTGCTTGATTGATTACTATTTATTAATATCTGTTGCATGGGATTGGGGTATTAATGGAGGAAGTACTGAAAGTGGTTCATCCATATACTGGAGGCTTTGCCTCAATCGATCTGAATTTGAGTGCTGTTGTTTAACTGTGGTGTGTGTAAATTTGGGTGGGTTGAGATATTCCCACATGGTGTGTAGGGTTGGTGCAGGCGGGTAGCGGTTGGTGGGTTGAGTAGTCTCCCGGATGGGCTTGCATTCATTATTACTTGTTGTTACACATGTTATCGAATCGGGCCTATGGGCCACATGTTATGTAAAAAGGGGCTAAGGCCTTGCTATCAGATTCGGAAAGGGCTTCGCCATCTGTGTCTTCGTTATCTGAATAGGGCTTAGGCCCAATGGGCTCGAGCTGAATTGGGCTTTGGATGGGTTTCAGATACATTGAGTTTTCCCAAACTCACCCCTTCCTCTTTCATCCTTGCAGTGAGCCCTAGAATTGGTGGACTTGGAGTCAAGGGATTCAGAGTGGCCATGAAGATTGATTGCCGATTTTAAATAAGTTTAGCATTTATTTTGGATTATTTTTATTATGCTTAAAGTTGTAATAAGGTCGCTCTTTTTAATTACTTATATTTTGGGGATTATTAAACTGGCTAGCACTAGGGTTCGTTTTATAAAATCTACTTGTTTTAAAAAGAATCACGATGACGCGCAAAGTTTCCGCAAAGTAAATGTTTTCCCAAGAAAAATAAATATTTTTAAGCAAACGATTTGCAACCTTAATCATTTTCTTAAGCTGGTCATAATCAAACGGTTTTCTCAAAATTATACGAGATGTTAGAGTGTGGCAATGGCGGTGTGCATGTCTAGGATTGGATCCGAAGAGAGCTTGGTACTTAAGCAGTCCGACGGACTCACCTCCTCTTCTTCCTGGTTTTCCTACCTGGTGCGCAGCTTCCATTCACTTTAACTTACTTTTAAAAGTGTCTTTTACAAAACCAACTCAGCTTTTCCAAACTAAGTGTTTTGAACGCATCAATGTGGCGCATCAGATCCGGTCATAACATCCAGGCCGAGTTTGGGGTGTTACAACCAAGAACTTTTTAAGAGAGATAATTTATTTATGAAGAGTCATTGGTTATGTACATATTACACACTTGAAAAATAAGATCTAGTCTTAAAGTTTGTTATTAATAGCTTTTGATTAGATTCGACGTCTACTACTGAAATTTAATTTGCTTATTTCTTATCGTCAAGATTCAACGTAGAACAAAAAAAAAATGTACATCTTTAAATATTAAATCAAGTTTATATATGATCTAAATATTTTAAGATGGCCTTCTTTTAAGTTTTGATTACATGTGTTACATCTAGCATACAAATTTATGTTAACAAACCAATGAGTTTTATGGTTATTTGGATTTTATATAGTTCAAAGAATTGTTAAAGCTAATATTCTTATGTTTTATATTATCCCATTTGTTAATTGTTTAGAGAAATGACATGAGCAATTGTAAATGAAAAATTCTATGAGCTTCAATGGTTGGATTTTGAATTAAATTTCATGCATATTTGTAATAATGATTAAGAAAAAAATAACTAGTTTTTTCATTATGTCATAATTTTATATTTGAGATGTGACGTTTATTGATATATTTAATATAGGCTTGTTTCTATACATGACCTAGGCAGTTATTCTTGATCGTTAACTAATTATGCAAAACTCTTGTTAAAAGAGTAAAAAGTATTTTGAATCGAATTTGGGACTTCTCGCATTTGAAGCGAGACCCAATGCCCTGCATTTGAAGATTTTGGTATATTTTCTGAAGCGAATATTGCATATAATTATTTAGAAATTATATGTATTGACTTAGTAGCATTATAGGCTTCGCATTGATTTAGACATTTTCAACAGTAAATATTACAATAGTACTTATATGTGGATACAAAGTAAAATGACTAATAGTAAAATTATCAATTTAGTACAATTGAAATACATGTTAAAATAAACTAGAAGTTTACTGATACAAATGCATTTACTACTTGGTGTGACCAGTTAAACCGTCATGGATCATATAGACTTTCATTAAAAAACCAGAAGATTATTTAATTTAAAAAATTCTCATTTGTTACTTGTTCTCAATGAAAATTGATTGTTAGAAACCCACTAGCTAAAGTTGAGATTTAATGTCTTACATTTTTGAAATAAATATGGACTCAGTCATCCAACATGTGGATGGTTTTGACATTATATGATTTTGATAGATACATCTACAAAATAATCACGTATGTGTTATCAACATGTAACTTGTCGTTTGCAAGATTGCCTGTTTAAATAATTAATTTCAGATCATACAATTAAGACAATTCATCTTGCTAATACTGATAAGTCTATATCTCAATTTTTTATTGATTGAGTTTGAAAAACTTTTAACTTTTGTAAAGGTTTATTATTTATGCACGTAATGGTTTAGAGAAATTATTGATTGAACGCCTCTAATTAATGTCTAAATCATTACTTATGAGAACTAACTTCCTATTTCAACATGAGATTATGTTGATTTATGTGTTGTACGTATCAAGCCAATAAGTTATAAATACTCCCCATTACAATTGATTTTTGATCAAGTGTTAAATATTTCTCATCTTGAAATTTTTGTTTATGCGTATATGTTCCAATTGCTCCACCACAATGCACAAAGATGAGTGAATCCTCAAATAAAATTGGGAATATATATCAATTAAAGTCTCTTTGTATTATTAGATGTTTTGAATGTATTGGAGATTCAATTATAACATGATTTGTGATCACAATTTTGATTTGGTAGTTTTCCCGACATTAGGGGAGAGAAATAATAACTTGTAATGAATTAAAGGGATAGTAATTTGAACCAGAAGTTCAATAAGGATAATTTTATTAGATGTATTTACAAATTTAATGAGAATAACCAAGGTAGTATTTTAATTTGAATCAAAGTCCCAGTAGGACAATCAATTAGAATAAATAAAAGATTAATCGGTTTCAATGATGAAAACTCTTCTAGATAGTCATATAGTGGAGGCGGATGCTCAAGAATAAACTCAAGACGTAACTAATAAGTAAAATTCCAGAAGAGATTCAGGTACTTGAAACTGAATTTTAAAATAATAAAAATAAGAGATCTCGATAAGTTATGTCAATTCAAAAAAATATGGAACCGAATAATAAAAGTGGTCGACAATGATTTTGCATGCAATATTATTATTGAAATAATGAAATAAAGGAGGATCTTGAATAAATCTATTGAGAAATATATATATATATATATATATATATATATGACAAATTGATCAAAACAGAAAGATACAACTCAAGTACAATTAAATTCGTAGAGTTTTTGGACCAATAATCTAAATATCTAAAGGTATAAAGACAATGAGAGTGCAAATGAAGTAGTTTTGCAAAAGCGAAATAAAATATGAAAATTTTTGCTAATTCCTGGCATTAATTATGAAAAGATATAATATTCTTTTGTGGTAGATGTAATAACTTTTAGATATATTATTTTGACAATTCATAAAATATTTAACTTGAGTCTAATGGTTGTTGTTACAACCTTTTATGAACCACTATATTGTAAAGTGCATATTAAAATCCTTGGGGATTTAGTATGCTAGAAGCATATTGAAATTCTCGAGAAATTGTTCATTTATATTAATTGAAATAATTTGAACATATGTAGTAAATGGTAGTTGAAGGAAGATTATAAAATAATCCAAAATACCTATTTGTGTTTCTATAGAAGACTCATGATTAAAGTTTATAATTATTGTTGAAACTCCTGAAGAAATCAAAATATATTTCCCCAAATTTTCCCTCACTCATGATTTTCAGTAGAATGGCGATATAAATGCTTAGTAAATACATTTAAATAGTCATTTGAAAAACTAGTATTCATGATTGAATACATAGAATATGAGAAAGTATGTGATATTTTCATGAGAGAGAGTACATACGTACTGTACTCTTTTTCCGTTAACTGAGGTTTGTCCCATTGGATTTTTCTAGTAAGGTTTTGAATGAGGCAACATATTATGCGTATTATAGATATATGTACTATTTTTCCTTCATTAGGATTTTTTTCCCATAGAGTTTTTATCTTAGTAAAGTTTTAACGAGACACATTATCTACCAATAAGCATCCAAGAGGAGTGTTATGAATATCTTATTAAGTAAGTGTCTATCAAGATCAAGATAAGTTTTGATCCACTTTAAATTCTAATAGTCATTAGAAGTAAATCTCTACTTCATTTATACTTCTTATGTCTATAAATTAAGATTTTGGAGAAGCTTTATCAATATTTCGATTAATCAATAAAATACGCTCTCTATTGCTTCCCATATTTTCTTTGTTCTTTACTCTTTGTCTATTGAACTTAATCAAATATGTTCATGAACATTAAACTAACATGTTAATAAATAATAAACAAACAATAAATAAATAAATACATACATACACACATATATTGTTGAGATATAAAATAGTCAAATATAAATATTAATAATCATATTATAAATGAAAAAATACAAACTAAGATATTTTATTAATATATACTAATGGAATAATAAACAAGTTTTAAGATAATTTTATTAATATATACTAAGGGAATTTTTATAAGAAAATATTATTAATAAATAAACGAGTCATAAACGAATCAATAAACGGGTCAATAAATGAACTTTTAAACGAGCTTGTTCATGAACATAAATGAACCAAATACACCTCTGTTCGTGTTCGTTTATTAAACAAGCATAAAAATTTTGTTTATACTCGTTTATTTAGCTTAATAAACGAACGTTATACGAACGATTCACGAACAGTTCATCGAAGGTTCTATTCATTGACACCCCTAACCCTAGGTGGCATGTGAGTTTAGTATTTTGGTGGAATTATTCTTAAAGCTGGAAAAAAAAGCCCGAGCTTGAAAGTCTATCAATGTCGAGTCGAGTTCATAACGATTCAAGTTCAAGAAAACTAGAGCCAATAACAGATTCAAGTTCGAGAAAATTCGAGTTCGAAAAAGCTTGAGCTTGAGAAACCCAAGCTCAAGAAAACCCAAGCCCAAAATAAATCCGACTCAAAGCCCAAAAAAACCGGACTTTATAACTAAACAATCATAATAGACAAAATTAATATAAATAAATGATAATTATTTATTTTTCTTGAAAATGTATTTGTAAGCATTACATATTTATATTGAAATTTTATTAATAGAAAAATAATTAATACTTTTTATGTTAAATTATAAAGTGAAGTAAACTTTTAAAACATTAATTTAAAATAAAATATTTTTAGTATTATTTATATATGTATAATAAATATATAAAATTAATAATTATTAAAATCTATAAAATTAAACTTTTATGGTAATATAATATTATATTATATAACTATTACCAAAATCAAAACCGATTACTTAACCTAACCTTATATACTAAATTAGTATATTACTAATACATAAAAGAATACTATAATATATAACTATAACTTAAAATATTAATACAAACTATTATAATATAGATTACAATAAAAGCTATACGTCCACCGACTTTTAATATCCTTCTTCTCTTCACAGAGATGAATTAGTATGTGATTTGGTTCGGTTTTGTGAAAATTTCACTGCTTATGATTTCCGGTTTTTCCAACATACAACAGCTACTTGAAAGCGCTGGGCAACACATAACTTCTTTTAGGAGTGCTAAGTCATTCTAAATTAGCTAGAAGAAAGCTATGTGTACAAACTATTTGCTATGAATGTGGCTGTCACCTATCCTACATTGTTTGCCTATGAAATGTTGATGTGGATATAAGAGAATGAAACATGTCGGTCCTACGATTGAAAGTGGAAAAAAAGAAAAATCTTTAAACCAAAAACTCCATCATATCATAAGACTGCCACATGAACTTTCATTGTCTTGAATAGCGATCTACAAGTGCTTTAGCTTTCTCCGGGGCAAAAAATCGAGCCTGCACAACACCGACGTTTTGCCTAAAAAGATGTTTGATTCATAACCATCTTCAAAATGATATGGAAACAAAGACAATGGCTTCTCAAACAGATAAATAATGTTCAAATATGCAACTCTTTTTATTTTTTTCAACCAATAACATGGGTTTAGACTACTCCAAGTTGGGATAATTTTAAATTCAGATATAAACATTTGAACATAGTTTTCAAGGATATCAAATCCATTCAACAATTTTGGATTCCAACTTGTCACCTTTAACCAAAATAACTAGCCACTGAAAATGAAAATTTTCAAAATTAATTTTTAATATGTTTGATAAACCTACTAATTTTTATCACTAAGAATTGTGAAAATGTTTAAGTTATTTTTATTTAAAATAAATTATCTCCCTTTTTTGTTAAAAGTTAGATATCTAAGTTATTATATTTTAACTTTTATCCAAAATTATCCAAAATAAAATTATATATCATATTAATAAGATTAAATTTAAGAGAAATATTTTTTAAAATTAATTTTAATTTATCAAACAACATAATTACATTCAATACTTAATTTTCTTAATACACTAAACAACTTTCTAATATCAATTCAATACTTGTAAAATTTAGCACTCAACTTTTTTTTTTAATTTATCAAACATCTTAGTAACTGTATTTTACATCTTTTAAAATTTATATTACATGTTAAAATTATTATTTATGCCCTCCTTGAAAATAATTTTTTTGATTTAGTTCTAAATTTGTAAAGCAAAGCAAAGAGTAGAAAGATATAAGTAGATAGGAAAAAGAAATATTTTGCTTTCATAGATCCGAACTGTTTGCTAATTTTGGTTTTATTATAATATTTGATGCATCATGGCTGTATATTTCATGCATCATCATTAAATTAATAACATTACATTAAATAATTAAATTAAATAAAAATATAGAAGACTTATAAATAAATACTAATAATTTTATTTAAACATAATTATATGTTAATTGTAACTATTATAAATAGAATAGATTTAGAATCTTGAGTTTAGTGTCTAAGGTCTTTGGTTTAGAATATAGGGTTTTAACATTTATTTATAATTAATTATTATAAAGTTATTAATATTTATTTATAAGTTCCCAACTTTTTTTGTTTTATTTAATGATAAGGTGTCATGTTATCATTAATCAATGCCGCATGAGACTAATCATCAGTGTTTAATTATATTTTTAATAAATACTATGAAGTAATATATTGTTGTTTTATTAATAACAAATTTCTTTTCCACTCGATTCTTCGTGCGATTAAAGCAGGAAGAAAATTTCTCGCTGTTTATGGTTGAATCGGTTGTTTCTAAAAGTAGTAGACTAGCGGCAACAAAAGAGAGCACCATGAGTCAGAAAGGAGATTCATTTCATCAATTATTGCAGCTGACCCTTCATAAGCTTGATGGAACAAGCGACCTAGAATGGGCACGAACCATGAAGTTGGCCATTGAAGGAAGGGGGAAGCTATCTGACCAGAGATATGAAGAAACTGGAAGATGACAAACGGCTAGGTGTATGATAGTCTAAGAGTTCTATGATCATTGCTTGGCTAATTAACTCCATGGGAGGCTGTGAGAAACCTATTTAGATGTTCAAATTTTATCTCAAATATTTGGATTAAATACCAAGCTATTGAAGGCTAGACAAGGAGATAGCGAAGTAATGCAACGACGTTGTGTCACTATTGCAAAAATTGGATCATTATTATAATGATAAATGGGACTAGTCATCCGATAGTGTAAAGTTCATGAATAAAGAAGAAAATGATAGTCTATAAGTTCTTAGCAAGGTTAAATCAAGAATTTAATGAAGTGAGAGCCAGGATCCTTGGAAAAAAAACTGTTACTGTTTATTAGAAAAGCCTTATCTGAAATTAGAAGACAAGAATCTAGGAGAAAAGTCGCGTTAAAACATGATCTTGATCAAAATTCTGCACTAGCTATAGTGAGAAATGACTCTAAATATGATAGGGAAAAAATGCCATGGTGTGACCATTATTAAAAACCGTGGCATACACGTGAAACTTGATGAAATATTCATGGAAAACCACCAAATTTAAGGAAAATGCTAAAAACAGATCTGCTCCAAGTACTGACATCCAAGCCCACCAAAAGGCAGGGGCAAAATAGGAGCAACAATCTACTCGGGAGATGCCTCCCTTTACGAAGGATTAGTTAGAACTCCCATATAGACTTTTCCAAACTCCACAATTTCGAGTTGTGAATCCTCCAAACCAACCAACTCCCTTTAGCTCTTTTGCTCAAGCAAGTAACGTTGCTTCAGTTTTCCTCAGTGAGTATAAGCCCGATTGCTATTAGATAATCAGTTCAAGTGCATCTGATCATATGAAAAGTTGTTCTCAATTCCTTTAACTTACGCACATTATGCAGGAAATAAAAAATTTTGAATTGCAGATGGTTCATTCTCGGCAATGCCGGAATAGAAACTATTAAACTCTAAGAGAAGATCATGAACGGATGATCGTGGAAGGACACATGAACGAAATCCTCGCGGTAAATCTAATGGTAGATCAAAGTCTTTAAATAGAGGTAAAACTTGCAACTTCTGTAAGAAAAAAGGGCACTTAAATCTGAGTGCTTTAAGCTACAGAACAAGATTAAAAGGGGGCTGCGAATCAAAAGGGAAAACAACCAGAAAATTCCGGTGAAACTAATGTTGTAGAAGACTACAGCGATGGTCAACTTCTAATCGCTTCAGTCAACAATTCTAAAATGAGCGAGGAGTAGATACTTGATTCAAGTTGCACCTTTCACATGAATCCCAATCGGGATTGGTTTACAACTTACGAAACAGTGTCTGAAGGTGTTGTTTTGATGTGAAATAATGCTTCGTGTAAAATCACAGGTGTTGGAACAATTAAAGTTAAGATGTTTGATGGAGTTGTCAGAACACTTAGTGACGTGCGACATGTTCCAGAATTGAAGAGAAATTTAATTTCGTTTAGTACTCTTGATTCAAAAAAGTACAGATACACAGCTGAAAGTGGGGTTTTAAATATTTCCAAATGTTCCCTTATTGTAATGAAAGGGCAAAGAAAAACTGTTAAGTTATATGTTTTACAGGATTCTACTACTACTGGTGATGCAGATGCAGCTGTCGCTTCCTCTTCCTTGTCAGATGATATTACTAAACTTTGGCATATGCGCCTAGGGCATATGAGTGAGAATGACATGGCAGAATTGAGCAAAAGAAGACTTCTTAATGGGTAAGAAATTCGCAAACTGAATTTTTGTGAGTACTGTATTTTTGGGAAGCAAAAAAGAGTTCGATTCACCAGAGGAATCCATAACACGAAGGAAATATTAGAATATATTCATTCTGATATGATCTGTGAGGGCCATCTAGAGTGCCTTCGAGAGGTAGAGTTAATTATATGCTAATATTTACTGATGATTTTTTCAGAAAATTTTGGGCGTTCTTCCTGAAACAGAAAAGCGATATGTTTTTCGCATTTAAGTCTTGAAAAATTATGATTGAAAAATAGATGAAAAAATAAATAAAATACCTTCGCACAGACAATGACTTAGAGTTCTGTTCTGATGAGTTTAATAGATTATGCAAGTCAGAAGGGATCGTGAGACGCTTGACAGTTCGCCATACTCCACAGCAAAATGGCGTTACAGAATGAATAAACAGAACGATTATGGAGATGGTTCGATTTATGTTGTCAAATGCCAACTTACCAAAGTCGTTTTGGGCAGAAGCAGCCTCTACTGCATGTTTTTTGATCAATCAATCTCCATCTATTTCCATTAAGAAAAAGACTTCACAAGAGGTATAGTCTGGTAATCCTGCTAATTATTCTAATTTAAAGATCTTTGAGTGTCCTACGTATGCTCATGTTGATAATGGAAAATTGGAACCGAGATCCATCAAATTTGTTTTTCTTGGTTATAAAGCTGGTGTAAAAAGGTATAAGTTATGGTGTCTTGCAAATAGAAAAGTTATGATTAGCAGAGATGTTTTTGATGAAACTACTATGCTATCTAACTTATCTCTTAAAAACTCTTCCAATAAAGAAAATCAAAAGCAGGTGGAGCATCAGATTAATACAAAATCGAATCCTCAAGCCAGTACAAAAATTGAGAATAGAGTTGTTTCTTCACCGCAATACTCTATCATCAAAAACAGATCTAGAACAGAAATTAAACATCCAAAGAAGTATGCCGAGGATGATCTAGTTGCTTATGTTTTAAATGTAGTTGAAGATATAGATGCGAAATCAAGAACCATCTAATTATTCTGAGGCGATTAGTTGTGAAGACTCAAAAAAATGGATGTTTACTATGCAAGAGGAGATAGAATCACTTCATAAAAACAAAACATGGAATCTTGTGAAACTTCCTAAAGGTAAGAAGACTGTTCGTTGTAAATGGGTATTTAAAAAGAAAGAAGGGACTCTAGGAGTTGAAGAACCCAAATATAAAGCAAGGCTTGTTACAAAGGCTTACAGTCAAATTCCAAGAGTGGACTTCACAAATGTATTCTCCCCAGTTGAAAAGCATAGTTCGATTCGAGCTTTGCTTGGTATTGTAGCCATGCATGATTTGGAGCTTGAGCAGTTAGATGTAAAAACTGCATTTTTGCATGGAGAGCTTGAAGAAGATATTTACATGCAACAACTAGAGGGTTTTACAGTCTAAAAAAAAAAGACTATGTTTGCTTGCTGAAAAAGTCCCTTTACGGTTTGAAACAGTCACCAAGACAGTAGTATAAGAGGTTTGATTCCTTTATGACTTCTTATGATTTCAAAAGAAATATTTTTGACAGTTGTGTTTACTTTAAGAAAAATAGTAATGGTTCTTTTGTGTTTCTACTTTTTTATGTTGATGACATTTTGATAGCAACAAAAGATAAAGGAGATATAAGAAAGGTTAAAGCCCAACTAAGTGAAGAATTTGAGATGAAAGATTTAAGACCAGTAAAAAAGATACATGGTATGAAGATTCTCAGAGATAGAAAAACAAGTAAATTGTACCTAAGTCAGAAGGGGTACATTGAGAAAGTTCTTTGCAGGTTCAATATGTAGAGTGCTCAGCCTGTTAATACTCCTTTAGCAGCCTATTTCAGAATTTCATCGGCTTTGTCTCCACAATCAGATGATGAGATTGAGTACATGTCATATATTTCATACTCTAGTGCAGTGGGATCTCTTATGTATGTTATGGTTTGTTCACGTCCAGATTTATCATATGCAGTTAGTGTAGTTAACAGATATATGTCGAATCCCGGTAAAGAACATTGGAAAGCAATTCAGTGGATTTTAAAATACTTACGAGGTACTACTGATGTTTGCTTACAGTTTGGAAGAACTAGAAATAGAGTTATTGGGTATGTTGATACTGATTTTGCTGGAGACCTTGATAGAAGAAGATCTCTCACAGGTTATGTCTTTACAATCGGAGGTTGTACAATTAGTTGGAAAGACACTTTGCAAACTACAATCACTTTATCTACCACTGAAGCTGAGTACATGGCGATTACTAAGGCTTGTAAAAAAGCTATTTGGTTGAAGGGGGCTCTTTAGTGAACTCAATGAAGACCTTCAAATCAGCACAGTATTTTGTGACAGTCAGAGTGCCATTTTTCTTACAAAAGATCAAATGTTTCATGAGAGAACAAAACACATTGATGTGCGGTATCGTTTTGTTCGTGATATTATTGCTCGTAGTGATATTGTTGTGAGCAAAATTAGTATTCGTTGGTGTTCATTATTGAAGTTAAACCCTTAAGGGGTTTTATGGAAGAGGTGGAGAACTTATTCGTTGAGAATTCGCGATGAAGAACTTGTTCATTGAGAATTCGTGTCAAGGTGGAGATTGTTAGTATTAAGTGACCCGAATCCTTATTTAAATAAAATACAGTGGTAAAATAAAAAAAAAAGAAAAATCCATATAAAATTACACTTCTTTTATTTTATTTTAGAATAAAGTTTTTTAAACCTTATTAAATTCTATCTATTTGATATTGATTAAAATAAGGTGTTTTAGTCTTACTAGAATATGGCTTTACAAGCCTATATAAATAGACATAGTCTATTCCTCTTGTAATTAATTCGAATTCGACATAGTAAATTTTCTTCTCCTCTGCCCGTGATTTTTTCCCGAAAGGGTTTCCACGTAAATCTTTGTGTCTTATTTTTTATTTTATTTTTTTTCATATAAACATTTGATTCCAAGTTTATTTTTTAATAAATATTTACCTTCTTTCCTATGTGAGTTTTGCAAATTAGCTAAGCATCATTGCTCTTCTTTTCCATATAGGCCTTACCAAACATAAAAATCTCTCTTAATGATTCATAGCAATGTTTGGGGACAATCTAGGACACCAACTTTGTTTGGAAAAAAATGGTTTGTTATTTTTATTGATGATCACACATAGGTTAGTTGGGTTTATCTATTAAGGGAAAGATCTGAGGTTTAGTATTTAGAATCTTTTAAAGAATGATTGAGACAATTTCAAGAATTCAGATTTTTCGAAATGATAATGGTAGAGAGTATTTTAATGAAATATTAGGAGATTTTTCAATGAAAATGGCATCATCATCCACCAAAGCACATGTCCTGCAATCCCAACAAAATGGGCTAGTTGAGAAAAATACGCATATTTTAGAGATTACGAGGGCTTTACTTTTTATTTCTAATGTACCTAAGCACCCTTATGGAGAGGCTTTTTTAACATAAACCTACCTAATAAATCAAATTCTTGCAAAAACTTTAAATTTTAAGACACTTCTAAGTGTTCTATGAGTTCCATACCCTATGCTTAGGATAAAAAATGATTTACCTTTGAGGGTATTTGGGTGTAGTGCCTTTGTTCATGTCCATGATAAAAATTGTTCAAAGTTAGATCCTAGGGCTCAAAAATTTGCTTTTGTAGGATATGCACCAACACAAAAGGGATAGAAGTGGTATGATCCACAAACAAAGAGAATACTCGTCTTGAGACTTATATGAAAAATAATTGTTGGAAAACTAAACGTCTTAAGACCTAATAGGGGAGTATCGGGACTTCATGAACATGTCTCAAAACTTGATGAATAGATCTCGAGATTATGCTCCCTGAAGCAAACTTTGGTTACTAACTTCGCTAGTCTCCAAGACTTATAGTCCTTATCTCCAGCTAAGTCTCGAGACTTGGTTACTAAAATATCTTAAAAACATTTTAAGATCTTAGAACACTTTGGTATTAACTAAAAAACATTTGGACAAGTTGAAACATATATTAAACATGTTTTTAAGTACTTTGAATTATTTCAAAATGCGACTTAAGAAATAAATAACTAAAATTTATCTTACATGTTTTTATATCACTTGAGAAATAAATAACATTTGGACATCAGAACTAATATAAGAATTACAATGCATCTAAAAAGCATTCACTTGAAGCTTCATCAGGTTCACAAAGTGATTTGGGTTCAATGAAAGATACAACTCCAGTTAATGAGACTGATACTTTTAGATAAACTTTGATTGACTATTGTAATTTGGAATTTGGTAGCAGTGAAGTTAAATGGGACTCTATATTGCAATATGTTCTCTCTATTACAACCAAATCTACAAATATAAAGCTTGTTCCCCAAGATGTGGGGTCATGTAAGACCAGTGTGGTTAAAGATGGGGAAGGTAATGTTATAAAGATTCACGATATGGTAGTAGAGACCTTTGGGATAGGATTGTGTTCTTTGTAAGATTGTAAAGCTGAATCGCCCAATAGGATTCATGATTAGAGATCTTCATGGGTTGGGTCGGGTTAAGGCAGGGACTAAGTATGATATTATCACACTTTATGTTTGCCCAAGTTTGGCTTGACCCGAAATATGAGTCTAAAAATTTGTCCAAGCCCACTCATATTTGTAAATAGCTAGTCTAAACCCATTTTCGCCCGTATTATTTTTTGAAAATATATTTTATATTTATTTTTAATTAATATTTAATAATTTTATATATTTTTATTTATTATAGTTTATATATAGTCATCTTAAATATTTTTTAATGTTTACATTATATTATTATATATTACTATAGATTCCATTTTTATGTGTTATAATTATATAAAAATAGTATAATATTAAACATTACAAACTTGAAAAACGAGTCGGGTCAAGCTCGAGCCTTAAATGTTCAAGCCCGAGCCCAATCCATATTTTAAATGGGCCTAATATTTTTTCCTGAACCCTACTAAATTCTGAGCAAGCCTTTGAGTCTAGACAGATTGCTCGACCCATGAACAGGTTTATTCATGATCTAGATATTATGTTAAAGTGGTAAAAGTTTTCTCTCCGAAGTCGAATTTTCCAAGCCAAGGAGAATGACGAGAGAGCTTTGTTTATTTTATAATATTTCATTACTTCAATTTTATTTTATAATACTTATTTTATGTATTAGATATATTTAGGACGTCTAAGATGATTAGTTATCTTTCGGGTTTAAATTTAAGGCTATGAATAAAACTTTGTTTACAAGAAAACCTAGTAATAAGAAAGTTTATATAAATAAGTTGCAAGCTTATTTGTCAACATTATTATTCTTATTATATCTTTTGATTAATATAAAGTATTTAGATGTTTTTACAACTCTACATTTTCTTGAGTTCCAACTTTTTCTTACTCATTTGTTCAACCCTACTCTATTGATTGTTATTGCTTTCTCCTTTAAACAATACCAACCAAGCCAATCACATTCTTTAAGTCAAGAAAGTAAAAATTTAAGTAAGCTATTAGACATGATAGACTTACTTGTATAAACATCCTCTCTGCATCACCAACATTGCCATTTTCTTTCAAAATAATTCCCTATAAAAACATAATTATCGGCCAACAAAAAGTAAACAAAAAAATGAAAATAGATGAAAAATCATGGAGAAGACATCTAAAGAAAATATATAACAAAAATACAAAATATATATATAAATGTTTCACCACTAAATGAACAAGAGGGAAAGGAGAGAAGAATAAATAGAACCTTGGCTAAGTAACCTCGGAAGTCATTCGGATTGCTAGAAATTAGTTGATCATAAATAGCTACTGCATCGCTAACATGGCCCCAGTCTGAATAAGCTTTCCCAAGAAGTAAATCAACCTGAGAGAAATCTCATAAACAAAGTCAAAGAATCAAATGTTATCTGTTAAGATCAAGAAGAAACATATCTATCAACAACTCTAATCCATCAAAATTGATAAAGTGAATGATCCAAACCAAAGTTATTTGACTCAACATGCTAATGTCACATACCGCATTTAAAACCCATGTTGAATACGCAAAGAGCGTCGCATGGAGGTTAATTAATGAAATAAGGCTCATTCGACCTACTTGAACTGATCCAATTCATGGAACATGTGGAGAAACCCATATACTTGAAGTTTTGGTGGCCCAATGAAACACTTGAGGAATTAAGATTGTCATGAATATGGAAACTTATCTTAACAGATGTGTAATCTTAAACATTTGATTGTATAATCTTAGAGAATTGTGTCAACTTCTTATAAATCTTAATTTTAGATTGATTTAATCCCATTGAGTCTTATTACATCTCATTGTACTCCATAGTACTCCATATTAATTGAATACTATTGAGGCCATTTACTTAAACACTTGGCGTGCTTTTGCTTTCTTGTGGCTTCTTTTGGTTTTTCGTTTTATTTTTGATGCCTTAAAGAATTTCTATCGAGAATTATCACTTTATTATAGTTAGGTAGATTTTAAACCAAGAAATCTTCAAAGGGCACACGATTGCGACACTAAAATTTTAGCCTTGTGACAGTTTGTATTCGAGCTAAGGTTCAAAAGCGTCGATCGAGATGAAAAATAGATTAGAAGATCAGATTAATCCAATAGAGACCCACGAAAGGGCCAAGAAAGCTAGTCGATTGAGGGAAATGCTGTTAGCTATAAAAAATCGAATGGCCAATCTTAAAGAATCCATGAGAGATGTGAAAGAGACGCTTGAGGTAGACGAAGGACGCATCGCAGAGTTGGACTTGATGGAAGAGCAACTCAGGGAATTTGTGGTGTAGTCTCTCAATTCCAATGTGGAAGCGATGCGACGAGTGCTCAATTCCATTGTAGATAAGCTAACAGTAAGAGACTACACTCGAGGTCATGATGATAACTTTGAATGAGGAAAATAAAACTATGACAAGTGCTTTAAGAAAAGAATTGAGAAGCAAAGAAGGAGAGCTCGTTGTGTGCCAAGCCGCCATAGGTAAAAAGGTGTTGGCTGCAACACTAAACCACAAGTTGAATGTCTCCAAACCAAAGAAGTTTAAGGGGTAAGGTACACGAGGGATGTGTACAATTCGTGTGGGATAAAATAATACTTCTTTGTCATGGGCATCAAGGATAAATACTACTGCTAGATATTTTACTGATTTTGCTCTATCATAGTATTAACGTAGGTCCACAGATGAAAGACATGGCTAGGCCAGAATTGAGACTTGGGAAGAGTTCCAAAAGAAGTTTCAAAAAGTAGTTTTACCCACAATATGCCAATGAGGCTTGGGCTAAATTGCGTTGATTCTCACAACAAGACACAATTCGAGAATATGTGAAGGAGTTCAACGAATTAATACTCCAAATCATGGATTTGAATGAGAAAGAAACATTCTTCCATTTTATGGATGGGTTGAAGTCCTAGGTTAAACATAAATGGGAACATTGAGGGTCCAAGAACTGTTGGAAGTCATGATCGTGCTAAAGCCCTTAATCAAGCTTGTTCTGAAGCAAGACAAGTTCAAGTCTCTCAAGCTCAAGGAGAAAAGCAATGGTGAGAGAGATGAACATGTTGAGTATAGCAACGACGATTGTGGCAATGCGAAACCATGAAATGTCAGATACAATGCTTCTTATGTTGAGGTCTGCATAGGGTGCGAGACTACTAAAGGCGATCCGAGTTCACCACGATCAACAAAGAAAAGAATGCAGAGCCCAATAAAGATAGGCTATTGAAGCTTAGATTGATGATACTCATTTCTGCTATTGCAAGCAGAAATGGTTGATGTTTGTAAACATCAACATCACAGGCTAAAGGTGGAGTGTTGTTATTGATACAGGAGCATCTAACTTGTTTATATCGAAGAAAGTCATGGTAAAGTTGGTCTCTCAATTAGCAAATCAACTAAGAGGATCAAAACAGTTAATTCCTAAAAGGTTCCAATTGTAGGAGTATCACAAAGAGTGAAACTACAAATCGATGAATGGGAAGATAAGGAAAACTTTGAGGTAATTCACTTAAACAATTACGACTTTGTTCTTGGCTTGAACATCCTCAACCAAATTAATGCTCTTCTGGTTCATTTTGTTGATTGTATATGTATGTTGGATATTGGACAAAAACAATGCATTATGCCGGTGATTCGAGACATGAAGGGTGGAACCAATGTATTATTGGCAATCCAACTAGCTAAAAATGGTTATGAATGAAAGATGATTGCCAAAAAAAAAAAAAAGTTGCAACAATGAAGGCCACAAAAAATGTTGTTATTGGAGCAAGAGAAAAACTGATGGAAGAAGAAAAAAGCGTGGCAATTAAGGCCACAAGCAAGCTGTCTTATATATTCCCTTAGTTACACATCTATTTTATAGACTAAAGAGTGCAAAAGATAAATGGAAGGAAATAAAATCTACCTAAAAATCAATGATCTAATCCCTAAATTTCAAGAACAAGATATTTACAAAATATATTCGATAAATAAAAAAGTATTTTCCACAAAAGATAACTTCCTCGAGAGTGATTAGCATTAATATGATGCTAGCATATCCATCAATCATCATTGTAGTTGAACCAAAGGCCATTTTATTAGATAAAGTGACCAATATCACACCATTATTCATTCTTATTACCAAGAATCGAAACCTGTAGTGATCATACTTCTCACTAGTAGTAACAATTTTAGGCTTTGTTCAGCATTGCTTCTCAAAATTACTTTTGGGGTCAAAAGCACTTTTGAAACCATAAACAACACTAAATAGACATCTTTTGGAATCCGAGGTGCTTTTGAACCCAAAAGCAAAAGCAATTTTTTTTAGCTTCCACTTTTGGCAAAAACGCTTTTTAGAATAAAAGACAATTAGCCCTTATAAAGTATTTTATATAATATATATATTGGATATGTAATTACTTTCCTATTGAAATTTATTTTAAATATATAATATTATATATTTAAATTTTATTGGTTATATTTTAATATTTAAAATATAGTTTATATATTCAATTAAATTTTATAAATAATTAATATTAATCGCTTAAAATATTTAAAATTTATATTTTATATATTAAAATATTAACAAATTCTAATAAATTATTTTTGTATTCTTACTAAAATATCATAATATTAACTAATTTGAACATTATTTAAATACATATTTGTTACTTTATAACATCATGTCTAAAATGAATATTTTATTTCTCAAAAGCATTTTTTTGACAGTAATACTAAACACTTCAATCTTAAACCAAACTTTTTAAAAATACTTCCCAAAAACACTTTTCCGTTGCACCTTTTAAAAGTATTTCTCAAAAGTAATGGTAAACTAACCCTTAGAAAATGACCAAACTAAGCTTTTGTTAAAACCAGAGGTCAACAAAAAAGAGAATTAGAAAAAAATTGAACTTTTCACTTGTATAAAAAATTAGAAATTCACAAGTCTAAGGAAAGGACATTGTAAAATCCTAAAAATTAGTCATTATTAATAATCTAATCCCATAAAATCAGTTTTGGAGATCATGCTAAACTATTACTATCATAAGCTATCAACAATCCCCCTTAGTTTGATGTACAAATATCACAAATGTTCAACTTACAAACCAAATAATGACTAGTCTTGTAGCTCAATCTTTTGGTGAATAAATGCCTAGTAGGTCCCCATACATCCAAATGAATAGTCATGAATGGAATGCTACTTCTATTATTTCTCAAAGGATAAGAGTTTCTAGTATGCTAAGCATACTCACAAGCTTAACAAAACAACAATCAAATTGATTCTTTATTAATGAAAAAACTCACATTTGTAGCAATAAAGTGACCAACAACAGGGTATACTTTTCATATATAAAGTTGGAGGTCTTTTGGGTAGTGAAAAGGACAGGTTGTGGGATATGAGTTTAAAAAGAGTTAATGAATAAGACAAAGGAGGAAGTTGGTAGTGATTGCCATGGTTTTTGTCGATATGGGCTTAGGAGGGTTTGATATATAGGATAGGGAAGGTTGATCAACAGAGGTTGCAATGGTTTTGTTTTCTTCAATTAAAGGGTCTACCTTCATATCTATCATAACGTTACCAAACTGTATACTAACAATGTTTTATCCATTAATTGATGCATTTGATCGAACACTTGGGTTTTGTTTTCTACAATAATTCCATGAAAATGCTACAACATACAATCAAGCATCTATTCTATCTTTGTTCACATATGCTCAAGCTCCTTGCGTATTTTTGCTTGCCACTCTATTGACCACTGTTCTGACATTGCAAAAGACCATTGGATATAATGCCAAATTGTTACCAATACATGAATAGGATAATGTCATTGAGTAATTGACAAGGAGAATGAAATCGTCTTTCCTTTACCTTGGTTCCTAAAACGACCTATTGTAATTGATAGCTTAGTTCGTCAAAAGGAGACTAAACCCTTAGGACTCATTTGAGAGAGACCCAAATCCTTTAGGGTTTTGGTAAAATTCCACTTGCCTTTGTTTTATTCATCATCCCTTTAAACAGAATTATAAAAATTAAAGTATATCAAACTAAATATAGTCCTACCAGACTATTTAATTTTAAGAGTCCTAAAACAACTTCCTTTATTCTAAGAGTCCTACTTAACAACTACTGACATCCATAACAAGGACATTTTATGAAAAATGCCATGTATCTTTAGCGAGCAAGATTGTTATGTTGAAAGCAGTATTCCATTAAAAAATTGGCAGCATATCCAACAGCCAAGCAATTGTAAAGTCCATTTCCAAACAATTCCTTTAGCTGGGTACATAAGCCCAAAAGTGGAATGAGTTGAAAAGATATTTCCTTAAATCTAGAAAACCTAGGAAAAAGAACATGATTTAGTCAAATGGCTATACTTGACCATTTCTCCTTTATTCCACATAAGAGTTAACCACTATCTAAAAAATTAAATAGTATATTTATTTATCTTCATTTTGGTTGTAAATACTTCAAGAAAAAACACTCATTTTGCTTTGCTTGATATGCAATTGATAATGAAGAGGCCAACTGACCTGAATAGGATCCAGATTCTGTGCTTCTGTTTCCATTTTACTGCTTTCAGCCATGGGATCAGGCCTAGTTGATCTTTCCATATTCAGGCATTCACGAGAGGACAGAAGGAACTGAACTGCCTGCATTTAGAAGTTTTGTAGGAAACTGTATTTCAATATTGCAGCATAATAATTTGATATGCAAATTACTTTCCAGAGTACTAGTTTCTTGACTTTTAAATTCCATCCAGACCAAAAAGAAAGGAAAACAAAAATTGCAGTGTACACAAACTTAGTCCTCTATACTGAGAAACCATCCATTATAGAATTTAAAAAGTAATCAAGTTTCTCTACAGCACAAAATGGCTTATTCGATGCATTGCAAAAGAGACAGTTAAAAGAAAATTAACATAAACATCATGAAGTCAAACACTTTGTTGTGAAGCACATGAGACACATCACATGAGGAAGAGCAGAGCAGTTTGTAGCACTCGAAACATTAATCTACCTAGGGAACCTAAGTAGTAACAAAATTCCTGGTAACACTATACTTCTAAATATTATAGCAAAAACTTATTTTAATTCCTCTACTAAAAACCACTGCAAACCAGTCTTTATAAGTTAAAGAAAATGACGCAAAAGAAGAAATTTTATAATGCCCTTAAAGATTTTGTTGTTAAATGGGTGATGTGTACATGTTATGACTTTTTTATGTCATAAACTATTTGTCTTATATGTCATGTTTGCATATATTTAAAACTTAATATATATACATATATTTATTAAAAAACTTAATATCTATATATATAATATGTATAAATTCTATAAATTCTATAAATTTGCAAAAATAAAAAATACAATTCTTAAAAATTCAAAACAAAAACTCAAAATATAGATAACAATTGCCCCAAAAGATTTTTAAAAATCATATAAAATTTTAAAAATTCAAAATTTCAAAGCATTGAATATATGGATATATATTAATACAGGTTTTTTATTCTTTTTTTTTACAGATGAAGATGAGTTTCTTTTAGTCTCTTACCTTCAAAAATACGGCCATGCAAATTCGCGTGCTTTACCAAAGTAGGCTAGTAAAATATTTTTAGAAAGTATCTGATCTTTGGGTTTCATTTTCATTGAATTTTTAAGCCAGATGGATCAAAACTATAAAATTATATTTTAATATTTTGATTTCATTTCCAACCCATTTCTTTTGTTTTGGGGAGGGGTGATTTTTTGATGTTTTATTTATTTTTCATATTTTTGGAAAATTTTATCAATTTTTGAATTCCTTGTACTTTTAGATTTATATATTCCTCCCAATTATAATATTAAACTTTATATATATATTTAGATTTTTAGAAAATTTTTAGAGCGCTTTACTATTTTTCTCCTTTTATTATTTTTATAGATTTTGGGGTTTGAAGTTTTTATAATTATTTGTTTTAAATTTGAATTTTTATATATTTCAATTTTAAATATTTGTTAACATAGATATGATCCGTGCTATCAAAAGTCAACATCAACATTCCATGTTATAAGAATAATACGATAAATTTATAATTCATTAAAATTTTCTCATTTGCACCATTTCTTAACACAAATTGGTTTGTAGCATTTTTTATTTAAGGGATTAAAATGAAATTTCACTAATATACGACCCTTAGTATACTTTAACTAAAATTCCTCCACAGCACTATATTGCTCATTAGATGCATTGCACTGTCAAAGATGGCTCCAACATTAAATGCCAAACTAAAAAAAACATGTTTCAAAGAGCATAAGATGTATCATAAGAAGAAAAGCAGACTAGGGAGAGAAAAAAGGAAATGAATGATGGAGAAAAAAAAAAGGACAGCAGAAGAGAAAAGAGAGACAATAGGAAAACAAAGAGAAATTATGCACATATATTCCGAAGTATTAATAATAACAATGGATAAAATAACATTTAGTCATTAAACAAGGTAAATTTTCCTTAATCTCTGAATTTCTTTTTTGTTCACATTAGTCTTAGGACTTAGCAACATTTTTCAATGTTGGTCCCTATAATGATGTGGCACTCTGACATTGTGTCACGTCATTGCCTAAAATTTTTTATTAAAAATATAATATTTTAGTTGATGTGTAGCACAATATCAAAGTGTCACATTATCACAAGAACTAAAATGTAAATAGTTGTCAAGTTCTATGACTAATATAAATAAAAAAAATTCAAGAACCAAGTTAAGAAGTTGTTTAGGAGCTATATGTTACTTTATCCTTGATAAGCATAAATACTGGTAACCCAAAATAATCCATAAACAAGAATACCTAAATGTTTTAAACTAGGGGAAAAAATGATAAACCCACAGAAGGAAAAGCTATGATGAGAGAAAGACATTGATAGCTAGTACAAAAGAAACTATGTGGTCACTTATTCAACAAGATCAGACTATATGCCGTATAATTTAATGGGGTCTGTTATGATAGATTCTTGCAGGTAATAAACAAAAATAGGAAAGTAACCTTATAATTCAACTTTTGAATCATTTTACAGTACTGAAACCAAATAAAAAAAATTAGGCCGTGATAAGCTATCATTTTATAACCTCGAATATTATTTTACTTGGGATGCTAAAATGAGGATGATAACCAGAAGATCAACAAATTTCAGAATCTTAGACAGATACTAACCTCAGCTGGCCTTTTAGCAGCAAGCAATGCATTTGTGTAGCCACGTAAAACCTCAAAATCGACATCTTTGGATACCTATAATGCAAGAACAGAGTATTTATGGAGAGTACAAACAAATTTTATTTAACTATGTAAATGAAATTTAGTAAAGGATGAAGAACAACAGAATTATTTGACTGAAAAACTGTATATTCCTTTCTGCCCTGAGATACATATGTATACATGTTATAACCTAACAAAAAAAGGAAGAGAATAAAATAAAAAATAAACTACACCTAATGTCACTAAACTATTAGTAAGTTGACGTTTTGGTCACTCGACTTTAAAAAGTTACGAATTGATAATTGAGTTATTTGAAAGTTTTCATCTAAGCCTTTGAACTATTCAAAGTTTTTATTTAAGTCATCGGACTGCTAATTTTTTTTTTTTTTAATCTAGCTATCAAGCTCCAAGCAACAATTCGACAATCGGTATGAATTATCATTATCCATCAATGAGTAAAAGAACATATACTACATCCAAATCAATTTGACAATCAGTGTCAGAGTTCAAAGAAGAAAACTGTTTGGATTTTAGTTTGCATATACGTTATATCCAGCTAAATTCTTTGTATAAATAATATTTTTATAGCTATACATACATTAACTAACAAATTAAGAGACAATCATCTAGTGTAAAAGAAAATATTGTTGTAAATGTCATTCAAAGCTTTATACAAGTCAACTAAAATTTGCATTATACAACTTATGTTTAAGAAAAAAATACTCTTAACCATCTCTAGAATAAATCATTACTAGAATTGGATCCAAAAACATGCTAAGGTAGGATTAGGAACTACAAAGGCCTGAAGATCATCAATCTTTATCCTTAAAATGCTTTCAAATATAAATTTGAAAAAATAGAGACAAAGATAGAGGAGCTTCGTTTGAACATTCATGCACTATAATTCGTGTAAATGATAACAACACAATTATACATGTAGCATCCAATTCAATGTTTCATGAATGAACAAATTACATTGAATTTGAATGTAATAAAGTTAAACGAGAAACTCTTGAAGACTAAGAATTGCACAAGATAACTAGAATTAATAATTAGTTGGCAAATGTATAAACCAATTCAAGAGTGATTATATCTGAAACACGCTAACCATAGATGCTTTATATGTGCAACAAACATGGGAGGGGGGAGTGTTATTCAATATATTGTGTACACAAGATATTATGACAAATTTTAGATTTACTTTTAGGTAAATACAGGAAGCCACCTTGGTGGTAAGTAGTTCTGCTTTAGCAAAGTTTCCTTCTCTCCTAACAAAAGTTTTCCATTTTGTACATGAAATCACACCTCGCCGCCCAACATTATATTTGAAATAATCTAATAGAAGATTATTTATGTCCAAACAAGGGTGGGAAAAGTGTTATGCAATACATTGTGCACAATGGTACGAAAAATTTAACATTTACTTTTAGGTGAATACAAGATACCTCAACCACCCTTAGACCAATATTACAAAAGAAAGTTGCATACAACTACTGGTGCCTAAAGGTTATCATGCATTGCATTGGGTCACAATCAAATGGAAAACCTTAACAACAGAAAGTTACCGCAGCAGAAAGTTTATATGCAGCAGCACTGCCATCATAATCCTTAAGTTCATATTTAACTTCTCCAAGCAAACGAAAAACCTCCGGGTCGCTTGTTTTCACCTATAGAACATAAATATTACTTAGAATAGAGCGTTAGTTGATTTATTATAACAAAACTAAAAACTCATAAGTTCCATTCATCCAATATTAATAAACCTTCGCCAACTCTTGAAGCAGAGAAGTTGCCCGTGCATAGTCCCCTAATCCTGTTAATGTAACTGCTGCTCCCTGTAGGCCATCTTAAATTTTTAATTGTCACAGGTTCATAGATGCTGAAGTAGAGATGCATTTATTTGTCTACTTAATAATAAGTATATATATGCACCTATATATGTTTAGATCTGAACATCAATAAAGTACTATAAAATCAGAGTATTTCAACAAGCATTTTGAAATTGAGAAGAAATTGAAAGATGAAATTATTCTTATTTATGTAATGAGATGAAAGAATACATAAGTACTTATACAAGCAATATAGGTTTATTTGAGGAAATTAATAAATTGTACATAATCCAAAAATCCCTAATAATAATCAATTCAGTCCCTAATAATTAGTAACTCCTAAGATCATGTCGTTTGGTTGAGCATAAGTTGTCAGCAATTAATTTGCATAAGTTATCAACACTCTCCCTCAATTTGTTGCATAAATATGACATGCCAACTTGCAAACCAAATTCTATAAATTCTATTGCTAATGTAATGACCTGATTTTTTGGATGGTTCAATTTAGTAGGTTTAGGGCCAAATTAGTGTTTCGAGTTGATCTGGGAGTTCAATTTGAGTGATTTTTTAGAATTAATCGGGTTGAATAGAATAATAAAAATTAGTGGTCGAGTTTTCAAGAGGTTTAATTAGGTAATTGAGCAATTAGGATTAAATTGTAAAGTTCTCAAAAGTACTAAGCAAAATCATAATTTTCTAAATGTTGATTTTTTTTTTTAAAGATGGGGGTTTTAATTTGTAAACTACCCAAGGGACCCATTAGCAGGACGTTTAATGGTTTTTTGGAGGGATGGACGGTTACAAGAAAACATTAAAAAAGCCTTTTCATCTATTTTCATTTCAATTAGTTTTCTTTTCTAAATTCTCTAATTTTTTTTTTTTCATTTTCTTTGAGGTTTTCATTGCAGAAACTTTCATGAAAGGTAACATCATTTCCAACAAAAATTAGAAGAGCTTTTAAGTTCACAATCATGTTTCTTAAGTTCAGATAGAAATAAGTGTTTTTTAAGTTCTTTGATGTTTCCATGTTATTTTGAGGTTAAGAATGAGACTAGGAAGATGAATGAATGCTGAGAATGGTTAGAGTTTGTTTTCAAGTGCCATTGATGAGTGCTTAAGAGAAAGTGTGGTTTGTATGAGTGATCAACGAGTTTCTTAATGGTTTCGGAATAGATTTGTGTCCCTAAATGAATCTATAGGTTTTGGATAGTTTCTCGAAAGTGGGCATCAAAAGCAAGAAAATGTCTACATGAACGAATTGAGTGATTGAATTTTAATTTAGGTGTTTTGATTTTATTATGTTGTTGTACTGACCTTAATTATATTGTGGATTTTGATTCTGAAGCGAGAGAAGTTGGTGAAAGCTTGAAATCAAAGGGCAAGGAAAAGGTGATCCAGCGGTAATGGAAGTTGTCAATTTGTGCTTGCATTTTTATTTTGTTTTATGCTAAATTCTACTGCTGTAAGTGCAATTATGAATGTTAATTGGTGGCATGAGTTTATGCATTAGTGATTATGAGTGAAATTGGTTACTTATTGTTGAATTTTTTTTGATAATGTTATCGACTTTGTGTTGCTATGCTGCTGCCATATTGAATTATGTTAACTTGGAGTACAAAATATGTTAATAAGTCCGTTAAATGATTTTGAGATAGCTTTGTGCACCCGAGAGATTTGATTTTGTGACACTTTGTGCAACTTTATTCGGGAAATTCGTTGGAAGTCATATTATACACACAACGGAGATTCAATATTTGGTGTACCTAAAAAGCACTACTTCGTCAAAGAATGGTTGGATATCTGTGTATCCAATTATGTGTCTAATTTTGGTTAATGGGCTTTAACATTATGTTATAAAATGAAATTGATGCAAGTAAGGTTATACTTTGTGATTCGGATTTTGTATATGAAATTTCAGATATTTCGATAGATTTGGCATTATTGTGAAATATGGTATTTGTGTGCAGTGTTGTATGTTGTTAAATGTTACTTGTATTTCAACTTAGTTTATGTTGTTGGTTATTAATTGAACAAATGATTACACAATTATTGTTGTTTAACATACCACATATTCGGAAATGTTATTCATCACTAAGCTTTGTGGCCCAGTATGTGGTTTGTTACCATGTGTAAATAATACAAGAAGTTTCAAAAGGTTGCTAGGGAGTCAAGCTACGTTTCTAGAGTTGCTTGTTTGCTTAAAATCTATTGTTGTAATAAGGTCTTTCTTTAGTAGTTGTTATGGGCATGTAATAGGACCTTATGGTGTTATTTGGTTTAACATTGATGTATTGTTAGTTTTTGTATTGGTATTTTGACATATTTGGCATGTTGGACATGTGTTTTGATTGGTAGTTGAATTTTGAATCTAATTTGCATGTTGAGTGGTAGTTGTTAAATGGTAAATTTTACTTAGGGATCACATTTTGATCCATTTGGTAGTTTTAGACTTGATTTAGTATGTAAAATGTGTTAGATATGCCTTGGTACATGTTTGGTATTGGTTAGTGGTTTAGAATGACTTTTCTACAAAATTTCTTGGAATGTGAAACCTAGATAAGAGGTATAGATACCATTGCTATGATGTATTGGTATATACATGTCTATGCATTGAAACATGTGACCTTGTAACTATCTATTTGAAATTCTAGCATTGGTATTGATACCAAAGGCTAGGTATCAACACTTAATCTCTATTTTCAATATTTTGAGTCTCGAATGTTGTTTTTAGCTCGTTTTTGTTGTGCATTTGATCTACAATTATATTAGATTCATAATACCTTTTTTAAATGAAATTAAATGCAACATGTGTTTGTATGTCTGATTGTTTGGTTTTGTTTTGTTCGAGGTTACTTCGGTAGTTAATGTGAAATCGATCATCCAATCGTCTTTCGGGTTGGGAGTATGATGTTACATTTATTAGTATCAAAGCTCTAGTTTAATTGATTCTGGACTATTCCAAGCAAAAATTTAACGAGTATGAATGGTTTAGGATTAAAACATGCTTAGACAAGATTATGTTGTATTGATAGTATGCTATAATGTTTGGTGAAAAATGACGTTTTTATTATACTGTGTTTGATGTTGTCTTGACTCGTGATTTTCAGCCAAGGCCCTAGAGCACTTGAATTGTAGTGGTTGTAGAACAAAGTCAGATGATTTGAGGCATGTGGGGAATGAAA
Organism: Gossypium arboreum; assembly: GCF_025698485.1. Classification (NCBI taxonomy): domain Eukaryota; kingdom Viridiplantae; phylum Streptophyta; class Magnoliopsida; order Malvales; family Malvaceae; genus Gossypium; species Gossypium arboreum. Next base: position 65,420,540 of record NC_069075.1, on the reverse strand, counting down.
AGATGGAGAACCGTGCACCTCAAACTCTTCCTAAACCACGAGCTCCTCAAGAGGAGGCACGTGATGAGAATCACCCAAACGCACCCAGAGTTGGTATGGTGGATGTGGCTAGAGGGTCGGATGCTCCTTGTGATGAGGCCATGTGGCAGACCATCGTTGATGTTCTGCGCGATCATTGGTGTGGCCCTACCAATTCAACCTGCAGTCTCTGACAAATTTTAATGCTTTGTTTTGGGGATTGTGTGGTGTAGATCCCTTTGTTGCTGAGTATTGGTTGGAATCCGAGAGAGTTTTGGATCAACTAGAGTGCACATCAAGTGAGAAGTTACAAGTGCTATTTCCCTCCTGAAAGAAGAGGCTTACTAGTGGTGGACCACTATAGAGAAAAAGGTCTCGACAGATAGATTGACTTGGGTTTTCTTTAAAACCAAGTTTAAGAGGAAATACATGGGTGAGCTCTATCTGGAATGAAGTTTTTATGCTAGCTCAGGGGGAGTGGTTCATGGCTGACTACAACCATGAGTTTCTCCAAAATGATTCCCACGGGGATAAGAGGTATTTCTACGAGGTTTGAGGGAGGAGATCCAAATACAATAAATGGCACGTCGACTCAGGGGGATTGCTAACCTAGCAGAAAAGGTTAAGATGGTCGAATGGGTAGTGGGATCTTAGAGAAAGGTTTCCATTAATGTCGATAACTTAGGTAAAAGGGGATCAAGATTTGCTAGTTGTCATCCGGCAACAAAACAAGCTAAGAATGCTCATGATACCTCAAGTTCTAGGAGATCAACTCCTATTCAATTTCAAAGGTCTGACGGTGATCCCTAACAATCAATTTCTATGGCCAATTTGTTGGCTCTGTTCGCTGCATTACGATGCTAGTTTGTGACCACTATGGATGGGAAACATGGAGGGAAGTGTTGGAGGTCAATCAGCGCTTGAACTGGCTGTGGCTCGACAAAGCATTTATTTTATGACTATCCACTTAATTCGAGAATTGCTCAAACACAGTCGTAGTGGTCAATTCCTTATAGATGTGGCTGGGGTGTTGCTAGAGAAGATTCAACCAAAGGTGGAGCTAATACTAACTCTAGGCAGAGTAAAGATGCTGAGGTTGTTTTGGGTTCTGAGGTGAGGACCCTTGCTCGGGCTTATGTTGTTCGGGGTCATGCTGCTACTAACATGGTCTCAGGTTTGCTTTTTTTTAATTTGATTTTCCTATGCATGCATTAATTGATTTTGTTTCTTCACATTTATATACTCGTAGGTTAATTATTTTAGGGAGTGTTCTAATAGAGAGGTCTGGGAGGTACTTGTTTGGAGTCCATTGGGACAGCATGTCATTGTTAGCGAAGAGCATCAATGTTGCCTAATTGAGATCAAGAAGCTACTTTCCATGCTGATTTGTGTTGAAATCTAATGTCTTTTGTGTATTATTTTCATCTATATATAATTGTATTTTTCAATAAATTGATTTAATAAAATATCTATCAGTTACATTAATATCTATTATATATTATCCTTAACGATTTATACAAGCAAAGGAAAATCAAAATAAATATTTTACTTAATAAATATTTAATGTTTAACTAATATTAAGCATATTACGTGTTCAGGTTGTAATACGAAAGGACGGCTTATATTAATAGATAATCTAAACATATCCTTAGTCTAATTGAAAATAAGTCACCTAGCTGGACCAAGAAGTAGAATTAGACATTGATGTTTTTCTAGACACAACTCCTATGTCCATTGCACCATATTGTATGAATCCGACCGAGCTTAAGAAATTAAAGATCTAGCTGCAAAAGTTGTTATATCGAGGATTCATTCGATCAAGTGTCTCTCCTCGAAGAGAATTGGTGTTGCTTGTTAAGAAAAAAGACATTATGTTGCGATTGTATATTGACTATCGACAATTAAATAAGGTGATCATTAAGAACAAGTATTTGTTGCCGCATATTGATAATTTGTTTAATCGGTTTAGGAGAGTTTCTGCTTTTTTTAAAATTGACTTGAAATTAAGGTATTATCAGCTAAAAGTGAAAAAAGTGGATATACCAAAAGATTAGACAACCAAATCTTATCAAATTATAATCTTTTACAATCTTTTAAGATTACTTTTCAAATTTACCAAGTTAATCCTAATTTTTTGTAAGTGTTTCATTGGACGATCAAGACTTCAAGTAAATGGGCTTTGCCACTTGTTTTTCGAATCGAGTCAATTCACGCGGATCAAATAAGCACCATATAATAGATTAACTTCCATGGGACACTCTTTGTGCAACAGTCACAGGCTTTAAACTATGGCCTGTGACATATAGAGTCTAATCTAAAACTTATGAAGAAAGATAATGATTTATTTGAAGATCTGAGAGGTATAGAAAATTGGAAAGTTGAATAACATTACAATGACTCACCCTCGTATTGCATATTTTATTTTTGTTATAAGTCAATTCATGTCCTCACCAATGGTGAAACATTTAGGCAACTTTAGAACACATTCTTAGCTATCTAAAGGGGGCTCCTAGACATAAGACTTTCATATAAGAATTTATGAACACATTAATATTGAATGTTTTTTAAATGCAAATTGATCTGGATCTAAGATGCATAAGAGATTTACTACCAAATTTTTATTTTTGTGGGACGAAATCTAATTTCTTAGAGAAGTAGGAAACAAAATGTAGTATTCTAATCAAGTGCAGAATCTGTATCTGAAGTTGTATGGTTGTATCAACTATTAAATGAATTAGGTTTCACGACATCGTTACAAGCAGAGTTATAGTGCGATAACCAAGTTGCTCTTTACATAAATTCTAATACTATATTTCATGAACGAAATAACAAAAGTTCATCTTCAAATTATGTTAAAACTGAAGGACAATTGGGAGATATCTTTACCAAAGCTTTAAATGGAGCTCGAGTTAATCATATTGTAACAAGTTAAGCATGATTAATATCTATACTCCAACTTGAGCAAAAGTGTTAGAGAATATATTGTATAGCTATAAATATATAGATGATTTATATGGATTTTTTTTCTTTTCTTTTATATAAAGGTGCAGAGCTTTTAAAAAGAATGTACTTTAAGATTGAATGAAATTTATAATTTTTCACCCAAACCAAATCTTCTTCAATTTTTTAAATTCATGAATTCATTTACAAATACTATGTTTTTTAGTTTTGATTAGGTTATTGGATTGTGGATATTTCAGATTTTAAGATGTTGAGTATTTAATTCTCTCTGATTCATTTTGGATTCTCTCCACTAGTTTATCTCTTTCTCCCTTGATTTCCTACTTGCTTCTTTATATTTTTGTTTCTCCCACTAGATTTAATTTTCTTTCCCTACTTGTTCTACATCAACTTCCTATTTGGTTTAAATTATAGCACTTAAAACTTCAACTTTCCAAAGTTAAATAAGATAAGGAAGCCAAAAACATAAAAGTGAAATTGAAAATGAGAAGTGAATCATCTTGAGAAGAAATTTAATATTCAAAGAATAGCAGCATATAATATTAAACAAATATTAATCACAAAAATATTCCAAAACTTACTTCAAGTGCAGTTTCATCTTTTGGAGACGTACTTAGTGTTGCCTCAAACTGTGCCAGCCTAGTCTGTTGTACATAATAGCAAGGTGTTAAATATTTCCATGATACAAAATCCAAGAGGCAACAAAAAGAAACTGATCACCCATACCAGAGGATTAATGAAAATAAATTTAAAAAAAGAATAATTGACAAGAACCATTATGCCAATACTTACAAAAAAACAATAAAAACAGAAAACTAAAATGAGCATTCATCCATGGATATGGTGTTCCTCAAATAAACGTACCCAAAATAAAAATAGCATCTGCCTTAAGTAATTTTGAGCCCAAATAAAGATAGAAGCAAAGAAACCCTGTAAATATCATAAATGTATATACCCTTCTAAAGGCACTTAAATAAGCCAGCTTTTCTTCCTATTGCTTAAAGGCAGAAAGCAACAAGCAGTGGGTTAAAACACTTGAAAGCTTGCATGTATAATGGTCTTTTAAACTATCTTAAACATTGCACTATCTAGAAGATACGTCATAACAAGCTATTTCTCAAATCAAAGGCAAGAAATTCCTAAACTTAACAACGATGTTCCACTACCAGTACCTCAAGAATAGCTTTCTGTTCTCGTGACAGTTTCTTGTCAATCACTGCAGCTTCCTCAGGTGGATTGACACTGGAGAGTCATGTCAAGATATGATAATCATCAACACAAACTGATAGTAATAACTAAGCAAAAACGAAAGAGAAAAAAATTAAAATAAACAAATAACTAAATATTTTGAATTTGAAGCTTATATAACATGTATACATAGACATACAAAAAACTTCAAACAATTTCATTACACACAGGTAAATCAACTTCCCTCTGAAAGGTACCTTTTTCCTTGATGACAGTTGACAGCCACATTTTGTGCAAAAAAAGGCTTAAGCAAAATGGCTTAATAACCATGCTAGATTCAACCCAATAGTATAGCACCTAATAAACATATGGGTGGATGTATAGTGCTTATTAAGGATAAATTTATGCGTACAATAACTAGAATGCTGTAAATAAGGACTGTATCTCAAATAAAAAACAAATTAGTAAGGGGAAATTTCAAACAATAAATGGTTAAAGACTAAAAAATAATTCATGTGTTTCAAATGGCTTTATCATATTTTTGTGAAGTTGTAAGTTAACTATAACTTAGGCTAATATTAGATGTGTTTAAGAGCTAGACTACGCTGGTTCGGGTTCAGGTTGAGTTTAGACATGATATTAAAGAAATTTATGCTTGCCAAAATTAGACCAACCCAAAATAGGGGCAAAATTTTTATCTAAGTCCACCCATATTTGTAAATACCTAACTCAAGCCCAATTTTAACCCGTCAATATTTTTAAAATTTTGAATATTATTTATATTATTTACAGTTTAATAGTTAATCATTTTTTCATTTATTGAAATTTTATATATGAACAAAAACATTTTTAATGTTTATATTAAAGTATTATATATTAGTAATTATCTAATTTTTGTGTTATAAATTATATAATATATAAACATAACATAATATAATATAATATACTACAAACTTGGAAAATAGGTCAAGCTAAGCTTTCACCTTGACTATTTTGACTCAAACCCAGCCCATATTTTAAACGGGTATAATTTTTTTCCCAAACCCATTTTTCGAACCTAATATTTTGGTCAAAATCCTCCAAAATTTCTAGCAGGCTTATATGCTAAATCTTAGAAATATGATTTGTTTAGATTTTTTAGGGATTTTATTCTCTTTAATTACTTTTCTTTGTTTAATACTTGTAACTAGTATAATACAAGCTAACATGAAAATACACAAGTTTCCTATTACAATTTCTTTTCTCAATTTCCTACTTTTCTTACGTTATTTCAGAGCTTTTTAACTCATTTTCGAGTTTGGGTTACCGTTTCATCATCAGGTTAGAGTGACTTTTAGTGTCAGCATCGACACAGGGAAGCACAACAACCATCTAGTCAATCCCCAAAGACATCCAAATAATCAGTACAAAGGGCTCACTTGCCACCTGAAAACTTTGCCTCCCGCATCATATGGCATATCATGGGGGCTTGTTGAAGGTGCCAAACTTACCAGAATTTTCCTCTAGTGTGACTTGCTACTCCAACCAATCTCTAGGGGTTGGGAGTTCGACTGGAGTTGTTGTTTGGTTACAACTTCTTGCTATTTTTGCTATTATTTGGATGCTGTTTGGTTACAAATTTTTCCAATCAAATTGGGCGATAATTGATTGTTGTTATTTACTTTCATCCCTTTTTCTTCTTTGCATTATTAAGAAATAGATATGATGAATATATCTAAAAAGTTCCATTAGAGAAATGATTCCAATGATGTCCTAGATTATTCAGCACAAGTTGAATGGTTTCAATTATATAGATTGGAGTACGACGATCCAATTTATTTGCAAAGATGAGAGCTGGCCATGAACAAAGTTGTTACCTTAACCGCAAGGAGGAGGGTGCCGAGGGCAAGGCTAGTGAATGGAGTGAAGTTGTAACAAGGTAGCCATACTGGAAGGTGAGCTAGATCACCTCCTTTTCAAGGAGAGCTAATGGTTGTTGGGTATTTTGGTTTGACACTGCTTCACACCCAAAAAGAAGCAAGTTACGTCTGAATTAAACTTGGAGATGAAAGTCATCTTTCGTTCTTAATGGTGAAGTAAGACCACACCCATGAGCTTATTATCCTAGGTCAAAACAAGTTGATAGGATCCGCTTTTACGCCCCACGGTCCTTCCCATGTGGCGAGATGGGACTTGAACAATAATCCATCTACTAATGAGATCGGGCTTAGAAGTAAATGTGAATATTCAAAATTCTATTGAAAATGAGGTAATAGCTTTGATGAATCAATGTAAACTTCTTAGGGCACTGTTGGATTATTTGGATTTTCTATATTCAAGGAAAAGGAATATTTCTTGTATGTACAAGGTATGTCGACCATTCTACCGTCCAAACAAACAAGATAAATCACAACATATTTTATGGATTTTAGAATAGGTTTGGACTTTAGAGACTGCAATCGGCTAATGTTTAAGCATCTAATACATTAGCTCGATAAGCAAAAGAGGGGGTGAATTGGTGATTAAATTGACAAAATAAAAGCTTAAAAATCAACAAAATTATTTTAATAGTTTAACCACAATTGCCTACTTCCACTAACTTAACATTTTCTTAACTAAGGATTTTCTCACTTCATTAACTTAGAATTGATAACTTTCAAGAACAAGGTATAACATTTTACAAGTCTAAATTTTACAAGTCTTAACATTTTACTTAATCCTATTTGTAAATATAAACATATAAACAAATAAACTATTACAAGTATTAGTGGTAAGATACCACCACTAATACTTGCAAACATATAAACTATTACAAGTGTATAAATTTTAGAGAAAATGATAAGCAAACAAGGAAAATCTCTCAAAGGTAATAGTTTATATGTTTACAAATAGGATCAATAAAAGATGAATAAAATAATGAAATCTTTGATTATCATTGATCTTTTGAACTTGTTTCTTAGAAGACAATATTTTATACCTGCAATTGATTTCTAGCTGTTTGAGGTTGTTGGAAAGAATTAGTAGCCGATTGAAGCATTAATTGCAAGCTTTAAAAACTCACTGCATGTTGTGGTATCAATACCCATAAAAGAGGTAAAACTGACATTAAAGGTAAGGGGAGGTGAAATATATTTTTAAAAATGACAAAAGAGTGAGAATCAAAAATGAATTGCTAGTTAAGTTGCTTAGAAAGTTCACTAATGAAAATCAAGTTATAAGAGCATTCTAGAGTATCTAAAACTAACATTAAAGGTAAGGGGAGGTGAAATATATTTTTTCAACACTTTCAACCAATGTTTGAGAGGTAAGGGTAGAAAAAGATTTTTGTTATCAAAGATATGATCGAAATGTGAAGTAGTCAAGTAGTCACTTGTTGAAATATGTATATATTTTAAATTTATTTAGGTAAATAAATCTTATTTGGGTAGATAAATTTTATTCATATTTTAGAAATATTTTTATTTTATATTTTAGTAGTTTACTAGAATAAGGGAACTATTTTCTTTTTATGTTTTAGTAGTTTATTAATAAGGGAACTATTTTCCCAATTAGGATTAGGACTTCTTTTCTCTATTTAAGTTCAATTTTTTAGTTAATAAGAGAAGTACAATTTTATTCAAAGCTCTCTTGAAATCTTTCATGGCATCTGAGCTAGGTTAAAATCTCTAGTAACATCATGGTTAAAACAGCCTTCACTGAAGATAAGAGATCCAGCAATCAAACAGAGGAAGAAAGTTCTACAGTTGAAACAACTACCGAGAGTACAATGACTCAAGGGACAGAGGCGTGTCACCTTTCTTTTCAACTAACATCTCACAAGTTGAATGGCAAGAATTATCTGGAATGGTCGCAGCCCGTAAAATTAGCAATTGATGGGCGCGACAAGCTAGGTCATTTAAATGGAGAAGTTGAGCAACCACAGGTGGGTGATCCAAAGATGAGCAAGTGGAGGTTAGAAAATTCTATGGTAATTGCGTGGCTTATTAATTCCATGGAAGCTTCCATAGGTAAACCTTTTCTTTTTCTCCCAACTGCTAAAGATGTTTGGGACGCTGTGAAAGAAACCTATTCAGATTTAGAAAACGCTTCACAGATTTTTGAGTTAAAAATAAAACCGTGGAAAGCTAGGCAAGGGGAAAAAGAAGTTACTCTTTATTATAATGAGATGATGTCTCTTTGGCAAGAACTGGATCAGTGTTATAATGATGAATGGGAGTGTCCCGGAGATGGTGTAAAAGCTATGAAAAAAAGAAGAGAATGAAAGAGCTTATTTGTTTCTGGCTGGTTTAAATAAAGAATTTGATGAAGTGAGATCTCGGATCCTAAGGAAAAAACCGCTTCCAAAACTTCGTGAGATTTTTTCTGAGGTTAGAAGAGAGGAGACAAGGGAGAAAAGTAATGTTAAAGCCAGAGTTTGAAGCTAATGATGATAATTCTGCTCTTGTAACTATTAAAAATAATGATGATAGTGAAAAAAAGAAAAAACCTTGGTGCGATCACTGCAAAAAATATTGGCACACTCGTGAAACATGTTGGAAGCTCCATGGGAAACCGACAAATGGAAGGAAAAAGAATGGCAATGGTCATGGTTCACAATCAGGGGATAGCAGAGCTTTCCAAACAACTAATGGAAATTATGAGGGCCAAAGTTCTCTGGAAGGGTCTCCATTCACTAAGGAACAATTAAAGCATCTACACAAGTTTTTTCAATCACCACAATTTCGGATGAATACTTCTATTCCTAACTCATCCAATAATCCTTCTTCCTCTTTTGCCCAATCAGTCTCGATTTTTACATTTTTCAAAGGTCAAGCCTTGTAAAACAAACACATGGATCGTTGATTCGAGCTAATGATCACATGACTAGCGTCATTTTCTTTTTCAACTTACACACCTTGCGCAGGAAACAAAAAGATCAAAGTAGCAGATGGGTCCTTCTCGGCAATAGCCGGGAAATGCACTGTTAAAATTTCATCTTCCTTGGTTTTACATGATGTTTTACATGTGCCAAATCTAGCTTGTAATCTCATATCGGTTGGTAAATTATCCCAGTCCTCAAATTGTCATGTTATATTTGACTCCTCTATGTGTAAGTTTCAGGACATGGTCTCGGGGAGGATGATTGGCAAATGCTAAAGAATTTGGTGGAATTTACTTTCTTGAAGACGACCATCTAAGTCAACCAACAACTACTTTATGTTTAAATTCATTTCGATTTTGATAAGGTTATGATTTGGCATTATAGGCTTGGACATCCTAATTTTTATTATTTAAGATATTTGTTACCTAATCTATTTAAAAATAAAAGTCCTTCTTCATATCATTGTGAATTTTGTGAATTGGCTAAACATCATCGGTCATTCTTTCCACCTCAAAATATAAAGCCTCCAAACCTTTTTCGTTAATTCATAGTGATGTTTGGGGACCTTCAAGAGTCTCGACTTTTTCAGAAAACGTTGGTTTGTCACATGTATTGATGATCATACTCGACTTTGTTGGGCGTTTTATTAAAAGATAAGTCCGAAGTTAAAATGTGTTTCAGTCTTTTTATGCTATGGTGAAAACACAATTTGGTGTGAAAATAGAAGTATTTCGAATCGACAATGGTGGGGAATTTTTAGCGACCAATTAGGTATTTTCTTAACCAAACATGGAATAGTCCACCAAAGTTCTTGTACAAATACACCACAACAAAATGGGATTGCAGAAAGAAAAAACCGACATCTTTTGAAAGTAACTAGAGCCTTGATGTTCACTAGTCAAGTACCACGTTATCTTTGGGGCGAAACCTTGTTAACAGCTACATATCTTATTAATAGAATGCTCAGTAAAATTCGAAATTATAGAACTCCTTTTAGTCTCTTTAAAGATAACTTTCCTAACTCTAAATTGATTACAGATTTATCCCTCCGAGTTTTTGGGTGTAGTGTTTTTGTTCATCTTCACAACCAAGGTAAACTAGATCCTAAAGCAAAAAAATGTGTCTTTGTTGGTTATGCTTCTAATAAAAAGGGTTACAAATGTTATGATCCAATTGATAGGAAGATTATAGTTACCATGGATGTCACATTTGTTGAAACACAATCTTATTTTGATTCTAATCTTCAGGGAGGGAATTATACTAAATAAAGATTCTATAATTGATCAAGAAGAGACTAGGAATATACAACATAGGGATTCTAATAATGGGGAAGGCGAATTTATAATTAACACAAAAATTAATAATGTTAATGTTAATGAAAAAGAGGATGAAGGTGTAGAGTCTGATAATGAAAATAAAGAACAAACAAAGGAGTTAATTGTTTACTCAAGAAGAAATAGAAATCAAGAAAGTGGAATCCACCAGATTCATCAACAAGAATCCGACCCGCAAGATCCTGTCAAAAGTCCAGGTAAAGCTCATAATCCAGCCAATGAATTTTTTGATTTAGATATTCCAATTGCCAAAAGAAAAGGTGTTAGAAATATTGTCAAATATCCCATGTCTAACTTTGTATCCTATAAAGCCTTATCTTCGACATTCTCAATCTTTGTTTCGTGTCTCGACATCTTGTCCAAATACCAAAAAATGTGAAAGATGCTTTACGGTGTTCTGAGTGGAAGGAGGCTATTTTAGAGGAGATGCGTGCTCTTGAAAAAATAGGTACATGGGAAACAATGGAATTACTCAGAGGAAAAAAATTGGTAAATGTAAATGGGTGTTCACAACCAAATTCAAACCAGATGGATCTTTAGATAGATACAAAGCCGGTTGGTAGCAAAAGGGTACACTCAAACATACGAGATAGATTATCTTGAAACATTTGCTCCAAAGGCCAAATTAAATTCCGTCGAGTTCTTTTATCAATTGTCATTAATCTTGATTGGTCTTTACAGACTAGATGTGAAGAATGCTTTCCTAAATGGAAAACTTGAAGAAGAAGTTTACATGGATCCTCCTCCGTGTTTTGAAGAAAATTTGGAACTCGAGTATGTAAACTCAAGAAATCTTTATATGGTCTCAAGCGGTCTCCTCGAGCTTGGTTTGAACGATTCACTCAAGTTGTTAAAAACAAGGTTACTCACAAGGGCAAGTGATCACACAATGTTCTATCGACATTCACAAAAAGGTAGAATAGTGTTATTATAGTTTATGTCGATGATATCATTCTTACAGAGAGATGATGTGGATGAAATAAGACGTCTCAAGGAGCATCTAGCATTGGAGTTTGAGATCAAAGACTTGGGTCCTTTGAAATACTTTCTTGGAATGGAAGTTGCTCGATCAAAGAAAGGTCTTGTGGTCTCTTAGAAAAAATATGTGATTGATCTTTTAAAAGAGGCTGGGATGAGTGGTTGCCGCTCAGCTGACACACCAATTGATCCAAATGTAAAATTTGAAAATAAAGAAGGTCGATTAGTTGATAAAGGGCAATACCAAAGATTAGTTGGTAAGTTAATTTACTTATCACATACAAGGCCAGACATAGTTTTTGCAGTAAGCTTAGTGGGTCAATTTATGCACTCCCCAATGGAGGAACATGAAGAAGCAGTGTTTCGAATTTTAAGATACTCGAAGAGTTCACCGGGAAAGGGCTTATTCTTCAAGAAATCCGAACAAAGAGGAATTGAAGCTTATCAGATGCAGATTGGGCAAGCTCAATAACAGACAGAAGATCTACATCAAGATACTGTACATTTGTTTGGGGAAACCTTGTGACTTGGAGAAGCAAAGAACAAACTGTTGTAGCAAGAAGTAGTGCAGAGGCTGAGTTTAGATCAATGGCTCAAGAAATTTGTGAAATGGTGTGGTTAAAAAGAATTATGGAAGAGCTGAGGAAACCAATAACTTCACCAATGAAGTTGTACTGTGATAGCAAAGCTGCCATTAGCATCGCTCCCAACCCAGTCCAACATGACAAAACTAAACATGTTGAGATTGATAAACACTTTATCAAGTAGGAGATTGAAGAAGGCCAAGTGTGCATGCCGTTTGTTCCTTCAAAACAATAGATTGCTGACATACTCACCAAAGGACTTTCCAAGACAAGCTTTGATTTTCTTGTAAGCAAGTTGGGCATGATTGATATATATGCACCAACTTGAGGGAGGGTGTTGAAATATGTATATATTTTAAATTTATTTAGGTAGATAAATCTTATTTGGGTAGATAAGTTTTATTCATATTCTAGAAATATTTTTATTTTATCTTTTAGTAGTTTACTAGAATAAGGGAAATATTTTCTTTTTATGTTTTAGTAGTTTATTAGAATAAGGAAACTATTTTCTCAATTAGAATTAGGACTTTTTTTCTCTATTTAAGTTCAATTCTTTAGTTAATAAGAGAAGTACAATTTTATTCAAAGCTCTCTTGAAATCTTTCAATCACCTCATCAAGAGTAAGAATGGTTGGGCTCGTAAGATTTCTCATATCTCACCAAAGCTAAATCTGCTCACAATCCAATTAGAGAAAGAACCATAAAGAATTTATCCCTCTGCTTCTTTTGATCCGCAACATTCTCAGGTAAGAGACATAAGAACATTAAACTCATCCAACAACGATTCAACTTGACCCAAATAACTAGTCATGTCTTGCTAATTTTGTTATAAACGGACAAAATCTGAAACAACTTTAAGATACACAAAATATCATTAGTATATATAGGTATTTTGCCTTAGCCCAAACTTTGTAACAAGTTTGCAAGACTAAAACAAAGTTCAAGGGAATGTCACAACAAGCTACATAATTGGGTATCAAGTTTAACCAAAGAACTTTACCAATTTCATCAACAACAGTAACTTTTGTTTCCAAAATGTTTTTATAACCTTTCCCCCATAAACCACAATCCAACAAAAACAGCCTAAGAAACATAATTAATATTGTCCTAGAGTTGGACAATAAAAATAATAGGAGATTAAAAAGCACCAAGAAGAAGGGTCTGGTAGAATTTGAAGGATCCATATCAAGGGAGAACAAAAATAATTAAAAATAGAGTTCACGATCGAATCAATACAAGGATAGCACCATTGTAGTAAGACAAACGACAGGAAGAATTACAAACAATGGCTGGAGGGAGCCCTACATGCTCTCACGCAAAGGCGAGTGAGACAAATTTTGCATGGCACATGTGGCCCACATGCACTATTCTTGGTTAAACTTTTTTGATCGAAGGGTCAATGGGGACTAGGCTTTTCAATGGAAGGGGTAGTGAGAACAAGTATTGATATTTTGCCCTTCTAGATAGTGTTATGGCTACTAACTCTTGTCCCAAATGAAATATACTCTAGACTTGTTAGTTGAAACTTGAAAGTCGAAGATGTGTAGATAGTTATTTAAACATCCTGTGAAAGTATAGGAGGTTAGTTGAGAAACAAAACAATCTTTTTGTTCATGAAAAGATATAACAAAAATTCATCTCTATAGGCTATGTCAAAACTGGATATCAACTAAGAGATATATTCACAAAAGCCTTAAACGGAGCTCGAATGGATTTGTAAGTTAGTCATAAATTCACAAAAGCCTTAAGAGATATATTCATGCTCCAGGTTGAGTCATAAATTTACAATAAAGAGAAAGATGATTTGTAGAATTTTTTATGGATTTTATTCTTTTTAACTACTTCCCTTAGTTTTATAAATAGGCTAACTTATGATGTGAAAAAATAAAATTTCTCTTTTATCTCAATTTCATATTTTCATTAAAAACAAAATTAAAAAATAAAATAAGAAAATAACTCTAGTAAAAGCTACATGACATGTTAGTATCAATTTAGGTTCAAACTCTATTGAAGAAAAAAATTGTCCGCATAGAGCATCACATCCTCAAATTCAGTGACAAGAAAGAACTTATAATAGAGAGAAAGAGAAGTTTTCTTCAGCCTTTACTATCTGCCACAAAACAAGATAGGTCTAAATGACAAACTTATGCTCAGCCATGAAGAACAAGATCCCTTTTTCAATTTTCCTTTAATCATACTAGTATTGCATAGAAGAGTTCATGTGTAATTAAGCACTCTCAATAGTAGAAGAAAGGAAAAGCAAAGCAAAACTGAGAAATGATATGACAGGTCAACTGATCTCATAATTTGAGATGAAGAGAGAAACATTTAATGCTCTAAGCGCACCTTCCTGGTAGGAAGTCGCCAAGGGTAAAAACTAGACCAAAGACCGCAACAGCTATTCCTACTCCAATCTGTTAGGAAAAGAGAGTAGGTCAAGATGGGAAAAGGTTTAAAATAAAAATTATCATGATGTTCCTACCTTAGTGCCCAGACCAATTGTTTTCTTCTCTGATTCAACAGGTGCATCATAGTCAATTGGTCCATATTCTTTTTGTTCCTCTACCTTTTTTTGTTCAAGTGCAGCCCTGCGTAGCATGCACAAACAATGATTATTGTCAAAGAAACTCAAGTATGATGCATACATAAGAAAAACTTATTGAACTATACTGCAATCACAATTCCCAAAGAAACTTATCACTTTACAAGACAGTTATATAACAGATATGGAAGATCAAAGATGAATACAATTATCTCTCAAGATCTAACCAGCATCCACAAACTTTAGGTGACCGGATAGACCAACCAGCATTGAGAATCTAAGTATCAAAGATGATAAATTGATATAAAACGTAAAGTAGTATAGCTTATATATTTGTTATGATGTACAATTGGCACATGATATAAATTATTGAGTCTTGAAAGAAGAACATGAACATAACAGTAAGCACATGAACAGAAAGTGGTACATTAGTAATTACTGTGTGTAATTTGATAAAGATCAGTAACAATTTATTACATTTTAATGCGAAGATATTTCTAGCAATTGTGAACTATGAGAAAAACATAACACGTGTACCTTCTAATTGCTTCCAGCCTTTCCTCAAAGTCGATGTCCAAGGAATGGCTATTAGATTTTCCATCAAATTGAACACTTAAACCAGGTGCCGCTGCAAGGAAAAATAATAGTTAGGTGAATAACCTGAAAGAATTATAAAAGTAGAACAAAAAAAAAATAGAAAAAGAAATAATAAGCCAATATATGTTGAAGGCAACCCTATGTAAATGGGGCATAAAAACTTAGGAATCGCTTCTAGGGCTGACAGTTTCCTCTTATGATATACTTGTGTTCAACTTTTAAGATCATAAAGCATATTTTATAGAAAAAAGTAGTTGTAAAGGTTTAAACAACAAGACAAAAAAATAAGTATGTAAATTTGAGAAGAGAAGAAAGAGAGAGAGAGAAAGGCTGCCGCCGTGGAAGAGAAAAGGGAGAAAGAATGAGATAAAAAAAAAGAGAGATTAATCTGAAAAATCTGCTTCATTATCCCTCTAATTTAGAGGGTATTTATACACTTTAAGAGTATACAAAATAAAGAAAATAATCGCTAAAATCCTATTTAACAGCCAATCATACACAATTACAATCCCTAATGTTCAGCCTAAAATCAAGCATATCTTAACAGCCTGAGATGCCTCAACTTAGAGAAGAAAGTTACAACAGCTCCCACTTCCAGGGGATATATCCCCCAATCCATTTGCCAACTCCCCATCCCTCACACACCCCTTTAAAAGAAGACAAGAAGAAATTATTCCTTTTTCATTTAAAATTTTCCCCATTCATGGGATAATTAGACAACAAAAAAGGAAACAAAAGATACCCACCAGTAAACCTAACAACTCAGAACCAAATGGAAATAGAAAGCAGATTACAAAAGGGGGCTGTTAGAAATCTTGTTAATCAAGTATTGCCACATCAGTAATAAGTCAAATGAACTTTTTTTGCTGGAAAAGAAACATATCTTACTTACGAGCAGGTGAAGGACCGGACTGCTTACTAGCTGATTTCCTGCACAAGGCAATGTTATTTTATTATTTATTACTATAAACTGAAAAATGATCATATTAATGATCAGCATATTTCAAAACTTTTACAACTAAAAAACAATCTCATACAGGTTTCTTTTTTTTTTTTTTTAATCAAGTGTCTCATACAGTTTATTCATGTCCACATATCTTAAGGAAGATGAGAAAAAAAGAGAAAAACAAGAATTAGAGGGAGATCTATCAACCTTGATCATAAAACACACTATATGAATAAATACATAGTCAAGGGAAAGAATGAATACAAGGAAGCCTTACGCACATTCCATTAGGGGTCTTAACCAAACCAAATTCGTTCATACAAAAACTACATTTATGTAACCAAAATATGTAAAACAAAAATGAGCTGTCTATCACGAGTTATAAGTTTGTGGTTATAGTAAAGCTACATAAAGATTGTAAAGGGATGACGTCCACAGAAGCAAGTCCATCTGATGAAAACAGGCCAACATAAACCAGTTATGGATGGAGAGGAAGACGAACTTTGATAATAAAGACTAAAGAAAACACTAACTTAATCAAATGGAAAGCACCACTTAGCACCCCCCCCCCCTCAGGCTTACGTGTAGTTGCAATAATAAAAATTGGAAACAGATGAAGATGTTCATTTTGTGCATTTTCAAAAGTAGAATAAAAAGAAACCAACAACTTTAGCATATCTTACAGCACAGACCATCAGCTAGCAAATTTTGAGATACCTTTGTTGTAAGTTAAAACCCTTCTCCTCCTTTGATGTAGCCTGAGTTTTCAGAGGGCAGTCGAAGTTAAAGAAGAGTGAAGTTAAAACAAAAGGAAAAGAGTGTGCAAGTTTACCTTTTGATTGGATTTTCTGGGACCGAAACCCCGTTTACGGTTAGAATCAGAGCATTGTATTTGAAAGAAAGACAAGGTTGAACTCGACGTTGATGTTGCTGCAATCCACATTGTAATAGTGGAGGAGTTCTTAATCTCTTAAGTAACGAAAGTTTTTATCTCCGAATTAATAAATTAACATGAAATTAAACTCCAATTTATCATCCAAAGAATTGTTTTGTTCATTGATCTTAAGAAATGGAAGAGCGTACTGCCTTTTTTTGTTTTTCGGTTGATTCAGTAACGGGAGAGAAGGATAAGGTTACCCGACAATGAACCGTTTGGTTGGATCCGTATGTGGATTCCAACCCGATTTCTTATTTTATGCTCTGCTAAATTTGTAGGGTCAGAAACTGACCACCCGAGTGAATTTGTATGCTCACCTTTTTCCTAGTTTTTAAATGGTAAAAGCTTTGGGGATTACATTCAAAGTAACCAAATAATTATAAGAGAGAAAAACAATAAATACGAATTTCTAAGTGGAAAATAAACCCACTTCTTATATATTATAATAGTCTAAATGGCTCAAGTAGACACTAAAATCTATTATCATGTATGATCTATAATCTGATTTATAGTCAAAAGCACCAAACCCCTTCCAATCATCATTGTTTCTTGCCTTTTATTTTTTGCTCCACTAAGAGTTGTTGTCGTCGGGCTTGAACCCATCATTAAACTCAAAGGAGGCAGTTGTGTTGAGTGTTTGCTACATTTTTTTTTGATAATCTACAATTGATCTTTACAAGCAATAACTTCTTCTTGACTCTCTAACATCATCAATGACAACAAGATTGGAGAGAATGAATATATACTGCTGAAATTAAGAGAGAGAAAAAAATGCAAAAGAGTTTTACTTTTCAAAAAAAAAGGTTTTAATGAGAGAGAGTATTTAGTGGATGCTGGCAAGTTCATCATGGAAGACAAGAAAAAGCAAAGAAGGAGAGAGGAAGAGAAAAGGAAAGAAAATTAAAAAAAATGTTGAAAGTGGAGAAGAAAGAAAGAAAACATAAAATTTTATGCAAGTCCTTCTATTTTGATTGTTTAGTATTTTTTTTCTTTAGCCCACAATGCCACATGGCATCCATTTGTTTGTTCATGTGTCAAAAATTGACAAAAATTAATGTCATCAAGCTGCGGTCTCAAAATGTTAAATAAAGAAAAAGTTGAGGTGCCAAATCAGACAAATTAAAAATATACATACCACATTAAAAATTTTGTTAAATTGTAAGGTGTTATAGAAAAATTAATAAACAATAAATAAAAGAGGATGAAAATACGAGAGAATTTCATTATTTTATTTTCACTTACAATGTGCTATTTATAAGTTCATTTACATTCAATTAATAAAGGTATTACATTTAATGAATTAAAGTTTCTTAGCTACTCTATTTAATAATCTCTTGATTATAAATTAAGTAAAGAGTTTTATCTCATTTCTTTAATATGCTTAAAGGGGGTTATGACATCCATTTAATTTACAACACTCTCCCTTGGATGTCTTTTAAATAAGAATGTGTCTCATTAAAACCTTTATTAGGAAAAACCCTGTGGGATAAAAACCTAATGAAGGAAAAAGAGTACACAATCTCCTATTACAAGTTGCCTCGTTAAAAACCTTTAACAGGAAAACCTAATGGGACAAAACCTTGGTTAAAGGAAAAGAGTACAACATGTTTTAGACTCCCCCTAATGGCAACATCACATTATATCTTTGAGTCGACGCATTCCAATCTTGTTTCGTAGTCTTTAAAATGTTGAAGTTGGCAATGCCTTGGTAAAAAGATCTACTAAATTCTCACTAGAACGAATTTGTTGAACTTCTATGTCACATTTCTTCTCAAGATCATGAGTGAAGAATAATTTTGGTGAAATATGTTTCGTTCTGTCACCTTTGATATAACTACCTTTTAATTGAGCTATACATGCTGCATTATCTTCGTATAAGATAGTTGGCATATTTTCCTGTAAAGGCAAATTACATATCTTCTGGATATGTTGGGTTAATAACCTTAGCCAAACACACTCTCGGCTTGTCTCATGCATTGCAATTATTTTAGCATGATTTGAAGAGGCAGCAGCTAATGTTTGCTTTGTCGAACGCCATGATATGGAAGTACCTCCACATGTAAATAAATATCCCGTTTGAGATCGACCTTTATGTGGATCCGATAAATATCCAAAGATCGAGATAACCAACTAATAGGATTTTGAATCATTTGAATAAAATAACCCCATATCAATGGTCCTCTAAGATATCTAAATACATGTTTAATTTCATTCCAATGTCTACGTGTTGGAGAAGAACTAAATCTTGCTAATAAGTTTATAGTAATGACTATATCGTGTCTTGTGTTATTTGCAAGATACATCAATGCTCCTATGGCACTTAGATATGGTACTTGAGACCAAGAAACTCTTCATCATTCTCACAAGAACGAAATTGATCTTTATTAACATCTAACGATCGTACAACCATCGGGGTACTCAATGGATGTGCTTTATCCATATAAAAGTTATTTAAGATCTTTTTCGTATAAGTTGACTGATGGACATGAATTCCATCTTTTAAATGCTCGATCTGCAGGCCAAGACAAAATTTTGTTTTTCCGAGATCTTTCATCTCAAATTCTTTCTTTAAATAATTTACTGCATTTTGAAGCTCTTCAGGAGTTCCAATAATATTTAGATCATCAACATAAATAGCAATTATCACAAAGTTTGATTCAGACCTTTTTATAAAAACACATGGGCAGATTGGATCGTTTTTATAACCTTCTTTTAACAAATATTCACTAAGACGATTGTACCACATACGCCCAGATTGTTTTAATCCATATAAACTTTTCTTTAATCTGATTGAGAAATTTTCCCGAGAAACTCTATATCCTTCAGGGATTTTAAATCCTTCTGGGATTTTCATATAAATTTCACTATCAAATGTACCATACAAATAGGCTGTAATAACATCCATTAGACGCATGTCAAGTTTTTCACGTACTGCTAAACTAATAAGGTATCTAAATGTGATTGCATCCACCACAAGAGAATATGTCTCTTCATAATCAATGCCGGGCCATTGCGAAAATCCTTGTGCTACAAGTCGTGATTTATATGTTACGACTTCATTTTTCTCATTTCGTTTTCGAACAATATCCATTTATATCCTACTGGCTTTACATATTTAAGTGTTTGGACTATAGGTCCAAAAACCTCACTTTTAGAAAGTGAATTTAATTCTACTTGAATTGCGTCTTTCCATTTTGGCCAATCTTTTCTATTTCTACATTCCTCAATAGATTTAGGCTCAGGATCCTCAATTTCTTTTGCTATTTCAATAGCAACATTATAAGCAAAATTGTTGTTGGCAACTATATTTTTTCGGTTTCTTCTTTTTCCTGAAGTAACATAACTTATTGAGATTTCTTTGTTATCACCATTTTTAGGTACCTGAACCTCTTTTGGGGTTTTTTGATTAGTTATATCTTTGGACTCTTCTAGGGCACTTGCCTCCACAATATTACCATCTTAAATAATTGATTCTTTCCTTTTACGAGGATTTTTATCTTTGGAACCAATTGGCCTTCCACGCTTCAGGCGTGGATTACTTTCTTTTGCACTAACAATTTGCCTTATTGGGATATCAATTCGTATTGGAGCATTTTCAGTTGGTATGTGAGATTTTGTAATTCTCTTTAGGTCAGTAAATGAATCTGGCAGTTGATTGGCAATGTTTTGCAAATGTATAATCCTTTGAACTTCTTGTTCACATTGACTTGTACGAGGATCTAATTGAGATAATGATGATCCATTCCATGTAATTTCTTTGTCCAGTTGTATTTTCTCTCCCCCTAATATTGGGAATATTGTCTCATTAAAATGACAATCAATAAATCGTGCAGTAAATAAATCTCCAGTTAATGGTTCAACATATTTAATTATAGAAGGAGATTCATAACCAACGTATATTCCCAACCTCCTTTGAGGAACCATCTTTGTGCGTTGTGGTGGAGCAATTGGAACATATACTGCACATCCAAAAATTCTAATATGGGAAATATTTGGCTTCTGACCAAAAGCCGATTGTAATGGGAAGTATTTATTATAACTTGTTGGCCTTAAGCGCACAAGTGCTGCTGCATGCAAAATAGCATATCCCCAAGCTGTAACAGGGAGTTTTGTTCTCATAAGCAATGGTCAAGCTATTAGTTGGAGGTGTTTGATAAATGATTCAGCTAAACCATTTTGTGTATGAACAGGAGCTACAGGATGTTCAACTTTTATCCCAATTGACATACAATAATCATTAAAAGCTTGGGATGTTAACTCACCAGCATTATCAAGACGAATAGTTTTGATTGGATAATCTGGAAATTGTGCTTTTAATCGAATTATTTGAGCAAATAGCTCACAAATGCCAGGTTGCGAGTCGATAATAAGCATACATGTGACCACCTACTAGATGCATCTATTAATACCATAAAATATCTGAATGGTCCACATGGTGGATGAATGGGCCCACATATATCACCTTGAATACGTTCCAGAAATGTTGGAGATTCAATCCCAACCTTAGCTGGTGATGGTCTAATAATCAATTTTCCTTGAGAACAAGTGACACAAGATAAATCCTTGAATTCAAGAATCTTTTGGTTCTTTAATGGGTGTCCAATTGAATTCTCGATGATTTTTCGCATCATAATAGATCCGGGATGGCCTAATCGGTCATGCCAAATAGTAAAAGTATGTAGTTCTACAAACTTCTGGTTTGTAGTAACATATGATTCAATTGCACTAATATGTGCATAATATAAACCTGATGAAAAAGCAGGTAGCCTTTCCAAAATATATTTCTTTCCACATTCAACATTTGTAATATATAGATATTAAAGATTTTTCTCATTCATAGTCTCAATATGATATCCATTAAGACGAATATCTTTAAAACTCAATAAATTTCTTTGAGACTTGGTGGAATATAAAGCATCATCAATGATAAATTTTGTACCATTAGGTAATAATATATAGCTCTTCCAGAGCCTTCAATAAGTTTTGAACTACCTGATATTGTATTAACATGGGCATTACTCATTGTCAAATGAGAAAAATATTTTTTATCTTTGAGTATCGTATGTGTTGTAGCACTATCTGCAAGACACATGTCTTCATTGATTTTGGGTCTATCAAAATTTTGTTGAATATTCATATTCTTCATAAAAACAAACAAAATATAATATGAGAAACATTACAAATATTTATTAAATATATAAATTATTTTTTATGCAAGAAAACAAAATATACTTAAAAAAATGTCAAAATAACATCAATTTTTCTAATGACTCAAAGAAATCTGCCACATCTAGGTGAGTTATATTATTAAGGTCATTAAATTTATCATCCTCGTAGGCATGATCAGTTTTATTATTATAGTGAATATCTTCATCTTTTGCCTCTATTTCATTATTTTGGGATATAAAATTTGTCTCCATATGCTTTCCCTTCCTTTTAATGGATCCTTGATAAAGTTTCACTAAATGCTCAGACGTACGATAGGTACGTGACCAATGGCCCTTCATACCACATCGGTAGCATATATTCTCAACAATCTTTGAAGGATTATTTTGACCACTTCTTTCTTGTCTTTCATTGTTATTCTTTTTCTGGTGGTTAGAAGTATCATTGTTATGACCACCATGATAACGATTACTAATACGTCCTCGACCACGTCCCCCACTACGTCCACGACCACTGCCGCGACTTCTATATATTCTATTTTCATAATTATTGTGTACTGCTACATTCACTTCAGGGAATGGTGCAAAACCAGTGGGACGAATTCCATGATTTTTCATCAATAGCTCATTATTTTGTTCAGCCACCAAAAGGCATGAAATCAATTCAGAATACCTTTTAAAACCTTTTTCACGGTATTACTTTCTGAGGAGCACATTAGTAGCGTGAAAGGTTGAAAATGTTTTCTCTAACAAGTCCTCATCGCTTATATTTTCTCTACATAATTTTAGTTGAGAACTAATTTTGAAAGTTCGAATTGTATTCACTTACGTCTTAAAATCTTGCAACCGTAAGTGCATCCAATCATAACGAGCTTTAGGGAGTATCACAGTTTCGATGGTCAAATCGTTCTTTCAAATTTTTCCACAACTCAATAGGGTCTTTCACAGTGAGATATTCCACTTTTAATCCTTCATGCAGATGATGACGGATGAAAATCATTGCTTTTGCCTTGTCTTGATTAGATGCTTCTTTATCTGCTAATATAGTATTTCCTAGACCTTTAGCATCTAGGTGAATTTCAAAGATCTAACACCCATGACAAATAGTTCTTGCCCGAGATGTCTAAGGCCGCAAATTTAAGTTTGGCAAGATTTGACATTATAATCACTTGAATCAAAATAAAAAAATTAGTAAATTAATAAGTATTCTCAATCGTAAAATAATTCAATTATATATATCAAATTTGCTAAATAATAATATATATGTCAAATATTGGCATAAAGAGGAATAGTCATAATTATAACTTAACACAAATTAAATTAATTGAAATTTCTTTAAATAAAAAAATATGTATATAAAATTATCATTATTAGATTTTAGTTGTAAAAATAAATGTGCAAATGTTACCCAAAGCAAATATTTCATCTAGAAAATAAAATAAAAGAATTATGAAAATACGTATACCGTATATATTTTAACGGGAGTTATACGGGCAAATTATATAAAGTCGAAATGACGTGAACTTCACTATGAACTTGTAGAAGCTCGTATTGATAACGTGTTATAAAAAATTAATAAAACAATAAATAAAAGAGGATGAAAATACGAGAGAATTTCATTATTTTATTTTCACTTACAATGTGCTATTTATAAGTTCATTTACATTCAATTAATAAAGGTATTACATTTAATGAATTAAAGTTTCTTAATTACTCTATTTAATAATCTCTTGATTATAAATTAAGTAAAGAGTTTTATCTCATTACTTTAATATGCTTAAAGGGGGTTATGACATCCATTTAATTTACAACATAAGGGGATTTTTTGTCATATTCTCTACCAAAAAATAAAAACTCAAGAGTAAAAATAAAAAATAAATTCAATGGAAAAATACACCAACAATCCCTAAACTTTGTTTAAAATTATGTTTCAGTCATCCAATATTCAAAAGTTACATAATAGTCACTAATGTTATAGAGTTATTTCATTTTAGTAATTGATCCATCAATTTTCGATGAGGGGATGATGTGGTACATTAATTTTAAGGGTTAATAACTAATTTTTTCCTCTGAACTATAACAAAAATATCATTTTGATACTTTTACAATATTTCTTAACAATAACTCTTTAAAAACCTTAAAAAAGTAAAATATTCAAATTTATAAAAAATTAAAAATTCTTAAAATATTAAAATTTATAAACAATTTTAAAATATATATTTTACCTTCTCTTTTCCCATCATAAACCTATCATCTACTTTGTTATTCCTCTCATCTTTGCCTCGTTGTGGTTCAATGGCCTTCATGTACCATTAACAAATAGGATCAAAGTGTTTTTAATTAATAATAATAACTATAACATCTCTCACCTGCCCTGACCACCAATATGGATGGGAGATGTCACCGAAAAACACACAACAAAAATCTCAAAAAATTTTGACACGAGTTTTTGTCTGTCTAGTTGACACGAGGTTTTCTGTTTTGTTCTTGTTCTATTAAAATTTTTCGTTCATCTGTTTTTCATTTTGAAGACTGGGATCCTAGTTTTCAGAGTAATAGAAGAGGGTTTGGCAAACTTGAATTTACTTGATGAGGAGGAGGAGGCATTTTACGAAGAGTAATCGGTAGTCGATCGGAGCTATCAATTTTGTCTGGTTGGTCGATGTTTAACAGATAGTGTTGTTCATTTCCGTCTTTGCGCAATACTATGGCTGATCTCTAGCATCCCATTGGTGGGATCTGCATATCGGATTTGAGGGATAAAAGGATCCTGTTTCAATTTTTTCATGAAGTGGACGTGCAACGGGTACTTGCTGGTACACCATGGTTTTTCAACAAGCATCTGATTGTTTTACATGAACTTAAGCAAGGGGAAGATTCGTTAGTAGTTCCACTATTTTCATCAGAGTTTTGGATCCAAGTTCACGACCTTCCGCCAGGGTTGATGACGAAATTAATGGTGAAGCAGTTTGGGAATTTTTTTGGGGACAGTTTCTGGAGTATGACACAACAATTCCGACTATGGGGATTGCTAAATTCATGCGCGTTCGTGTCAGATTAGACATGTCCCTACCATTAAAAAAGAGGAAAAAAATTCAAATTGGAAAAGAAAGAATTGTATATGCTCGATTTCAATATGAGAAATTGATTTTATTCTATTTTATTTGTGGTAATTGGGCCATGGTGAGAGTTTTTGTCCATTTTGTACTCGTATTGATCCGTCTAAAATAGTTTTTGGTTGGGATATTTCGTTAAGGGCGGAGCAGCGTCGTCAGAATTCCATGAAGTAGGTGGCTCAAAGATCCGGACGGTTCAGAGTGCAATCAGTTAATTATGGAAAGAAATTTCCCGAGCCAAAATTTTGGAGAAAAACACGATTCTGGGAGATACTCCAGGGGGAAATGGCAATTTTATCACGTAATCTCAATCTTAATAATTTGGAATCTGGCCAAAAGATCTCTTTGATGGGGGATCGTAATTGGCGTAATTTGGGCGGCAAAGATTTTAATGGGATTGAAAATGATAGTGGGCCCATGGATTTTGTAACACCCCGAACCCGAGACCGTCGCCGGAGTCGAACACGAGGTGTTAACAGACTTCAAACCACTTATTGAGAATTTCCCAGACAAGCTGCCAATCTGTGTACTAGTCGCTTCAAAAATCATAACTTGAGTTTTACAACTCGAAAATCAGTTTCGTAATTTTTCCCTAAAATTAGACTCATATGTCCATCTACAGATTTTTTTCTAGAATTTTTGGTCCAGCCAATTAGTACAGTTTATTAGTTAAAGTCTCCCCTGTTGCAGGGATCGACTACACTGACCTTTGTGCGTTACGAATTGGATATCTCCCTGTACAGGGCTTCAATACTGATTCCGTTTGTTTCTATAGAAACTAGACTCAGAGAGGAATCTACACATATATGGCATGACTCCTAATTATCTCTGGTTAATTTACAATGATTTTCCAAAGTCGGAATAGGGGATCCAGAAACCGTTCTGGCCCTGTTTCACGAGAACTTTAATATCTCTTAAAATAAAAGCTCATATGGTCATTTCGTTTCATCCATATGAAAATAGACCCATCAAGCTTCGAGTACGTAATTTTTTTTAGCTATTAATTCCACTTCTACTATTTTTAGTGATTTTTCGATCTCATATCACTGCTGCTGTCCGCAACAGTTACTGCAGTAGACTATGCCAATTTCATGAATCCTTCCTTAGCCTTACTACTCATCCATCATACGTGACACAAATTATGGCCACCTTATCAAAATTAAGGTTTCTAAGACTCGTGGCTATAGATTCTAGCATCCCACTCAAACGACCACATAGGCCATTTTCACATGGCTTAAAGTTTACAACCCAAAATTTAACAAAACAAAATAGCTCATACATGCCAAATGTTCTCCTAAGTCGACTAAGAAGACAATACCAAAAATTGCTTACCGGTGTGATGACTTCGTTGACGGTTACGAACACCCAAAAGGAGACGAGCCCAAGGAACCTAAAATGGGTGACAAGAAAACACCGAGTGAGTTTATAACTCAAGAAGTCATAAGCATTCCACAACCATCCATTAATAACATTATCATAAAATGAAATAATGAAACAAGGCCAAGTGTTCTAGCCGCATCGAACTATACCATAGTTCCTTAGATCCTTCGGATCAATCTCATACCAAGTCATACATTTACATTTCATATACTATTCAATAGGATATTTGAAGCAATTTCCATACATCATTTCATTTCATAACAATCATGCAATTGAAATCATCACATAGATTTAAATCTTACCAACTCCACCCGAGCATGAACATAGCATCTATTAGCCATGAACTCAAGGTACTTACTCTTTCCACTTGTCCATACTCATCTCGATAGAGTCACACCTCCATATAAATATTCCATCGGAGATATATGTAGAGTTCGCACACATAGTGCTTAATACTCAATCACGCACACTTAGTGCCACGTGATTCAAGCCCGCACATAGTGCCATATAGTCCAAACTCGCACACTTAGTGCCGTGCAAGACAAGCTCGCACACTCAAGGTGCCAATCTCGCCACCGTACACATCTATTTCTCGCACACTTAGTGCCAAGCAAACTTCCTACACATTTCACTATCTCTTTTACGCTCAACATTATCATCTTTTCATACACATACATTTGTATATATTTCATCTCAAGAAACACAATTGCATAGATATTACAATCATTTAAGCAATATCAAATATATGCTTAATGACTTACCTTGTGTTGGGTAAAATAGTCCAAGTCGGCTACTCAATGACCTTCGCCTTTCCCTTGCTTGATTCTCCTTCTTTAACTCCTTGAGCTTAATCAATAAATCAACTAGTTTAACCATCTTGCTAAACATTCATAATTCAATTACACATGCATATGTATGTTTGTATATTCGCAACCATCCTCACTTATTACCCATTTAGTCAACAATCTAAGCCAAGATAAGGCTTCAATATGGTTGCCTCTAACCGAATACATGCACACCAATTTCCCTTCATGTGGCCGAATATGCATGTCCTTGTTGAGGCCATTTATGCACTTATTACCACACAAAAACAGCATACATTTTACTAACTAATACCTTTCCATATTGTAACTCAATACACATCTATCATTTCCTTCATAACCAAAACATCATCATAAGTAAGTATATACCTTAAGATAGTATATACGTCATACCAATACATCATGCTCAAACATATATACATATATGTATGCTAGAGCCGAATCTCAAGTTGATTGTAACTAAACATGAACATGATTTGAAACACAAATCTTACTCTCCATGCAAAGAGCATAAATCACACTTGGGGATGTACCATGGCGAATACATCACGACACCATAATTTTGGTCACGATTACACAAAGAACTTAGTATATCATTCAAAAATGCTCAAAGAAAATCTAAGAGTCCTCAATCCACCATCACATGTATCATCATCAAGCTTCATATTTAACATGCAATGGCATTAACTCAAAATCCACCTTGGCCAAATACCATCCCCATGATATAACAAAGATTTGAACCATGGGCTAATAAGAACATCAAGTTAGCAACCAAAACATGCATGAATCTCATGGCACAACATCAAACATACCTTAATCTTGATGCAAATATAGCCAAACCTCTTCCTAATCCTCTTCCAACCCAAGCATGAAGCAAAATTCCTCCTTCCCTCTAGTATTTTCGGTCAAGAGAGAATGAAATGGATGAACAAAATTTTTTCTTTTCTTTTCTTCCATGTACTGGTAATGGGGGTTTCACTCACACACACATTTTTTTTTTTCTTTCTTTACTACCCATGCTTATTTGTTTATTGTTTCCCTAATGCACCAACAAAACATGTTTCATGACATGTTTAGCCCATACTCCTTGTCATGGCCGGCCATCACTTGTAAAAAGGGGGTATTTGACATGCAAGGCCATTGTTTTGCATGCATGCTTTAATTAGTCATCATACATTTCCCCATCATACTTTCAAAGTTTTCTACTAGGTCCTTTCTAGTGAAATTCACATTTATAACTCTAAATTAAAGCATCAAAATGTCACACATGAGTTAACACATATTATAGGCATCAAAATAAATATCAAATTATTTTTATGCCTCGGTTTTGTGGTCCCGAAACCACATTCCGACTAGGGTCGTTTTAAGGCTGTCACAGATTTGGTATTGTCTGAGGAGAATGATGTAACACCCCTATCCCGTAACCATCGCCAGAATAGGTAAGGGGCATTACCGGACTTGTAACTCACGTCAGAACAGTAAAATTTTGAACTTTTTCTTGAAATAAAGATCGTTCATTTAAATAAGTACTAAGCACAACCAGAGGTAAAATTTATACTTCACTAAGTAAACATTCAAAAGATACCATTTTCGCATGGCTTATATACATTAACCAAAAATATTCTTCCGCCACTAGTCTATTCTATACATGCCATAAAATAATTCTAAACATAACAGTAACAAGCGGTGGATAGTGATAGTGTGACTAGTTGCTGACGATCCCCGAGCCTGTAGCTTCACAATGAGATCTATAAAACAGAGGAAACTGTAACAGCCCGTACCCGAGACCGCTGCCGGAGTCGGACACGAGGGGTTAACGGGCTTAAACCACTCATTTTCACAGTCCATTTTAAAAATTTCCAGGCAGTTGGCTAACTGCGTCACTGTCACCTTAAAAATCATATCTTGAGTTCCAAAACTCGAAAATCAGTTTCGTAATTTTTCCCTGAAACTAGACTCATATTTCCATCTACAGATTTTTTTCTAGAATTTTTGGTCGGGCCAATTAGTACAGTTTATTAGTTAAAGTCTCCCCTGTTACAGGGTGCGACTACACTGACCTTCATGCATTATGACCTGGATATCTCCCTGTACAGGGCTTCAATACTGAGGCCGTTTGTTTTTACAGAAACTAGACTCAAAAAGGAATCTATACATATATGGCATGACTTCTAAATGTCTCTGGTTAATTTATAATGAATTTCCAAAGTCAAATCAAGGGATCTAGAAACCGTTCTGGCCCTGTCTCACAAAAACTTTAACATCTCATAATATACTGTTCATTGAATGTTTCGTTACCTTCCTATGAAAATAGATTCATCAAGGTTCGATTACATAATTTATTCACTATTTAATTCCATTCCTACTATTTTTAGTGATTTTTCACATCCACATCACTGCTGCTGCCAGCATCTATTTTTAAGGTAAACTTTACCTATTACATGATCCTTCATGGATCAACTAGAGTTTGTCATACATATAGCAAAAGTGATCATGAATAACCATTCCCATGGCTAACCGTTGCCAACATTTCCATACCTCTCGACGGACAACATACAAAACGATTATAATGCTATGATCAAAGTATATTTAAGCCATTTTCTCATGGCTATCCAAATTTACACAAAACCGAAGGGTTCATTACCAACAACAAAAGGGTGGTCCTATACATGCTATTTCAAAGTTCAACCAAAAGTATACCAAAAGGAGCTTTGATAGTGTGGGCGACTTCGACTTCAAAATCCCGAGTCCGATAGCTGAAGAACCAAAATCTATAAAACAGAGAATCAAGAAACGGAGTAAGCATTAAATGCTTAGTAAGTTTTGAGCAAAGAATTTAGACACAACCAAAGTATAGCATTCATGTAGCTAAAGATAATTTCATATGCACGAATTCTCAATATCATACTTACTTCACATTACAAACCCTTATATTCATACACAAAGATCAACTTAGCCAAAGGCGGTAGCTCATTTATCAACCGAGCGAATACTCATTTGTAAGGGCTCAACTAATTCAAAGCACATACTGAAACATACCTCATTGTTGGGATTTTACCCGTATTAACTGAAATTTTACAGCAAGATTATTCATTCCCGAATCACGTACCTTGAATTTAATCGGATATAGCTACTCGTTCAAATGCCTTGGGACATAGCCCTGTTATAGTAACTCGCACAAATGCCTTCGGACTTAACCCGGATTTAGTAACTCGCACTAATGCCTTCGGCTTAGCCCGAATTAGTAATTCGCACAAATGCCTTCGGATCTTAGTCCGGATTTAGTAACTCGCACAAATGCCTTGGATCTTAGTTCGGATATAGTCACTTAGCACAAAGCCTTCGGGACTTAGCCCGGACATCATTCAATAACCATGCACATTTATCAATAAATCATGACACATTCAGTATTTCATTTTCATTAGCAAAACTCAAACACAAGACACTTATCACACTTGCAATTTCGGCTCAATAGCCACACACAAAGAGCATGATTTTTGATTTGCTTAAAACATGATCTAATCAAATCATAATCTAAGTTCCATTACTCAAAAACTTACCTCGGATGTTGTCGAACGGCTTCAACGGCTATTCAATCACTTTTTCCTTCCCTTTATCCAACTTTGTTCCTCTAGGCTCTTGAGCTAGTTCACACAAGTTTAACTTATTAAAGTCTCATTATGCTAGCTTATGGTCGAATATGACAAGAAATTTAATAGGTCATATAGCCACCTTCTAGCTCAAATACACAATGGTCATACGTATTTTTAATCACCTTAGGCAATTTAATACAATTCATTCAAACATCAAAAGAGAAGCTCAAGGTACTTAGCCCATATATACATTAGATATTAAAGTCCCATATGTACGAAATCACGAATCGAATTTAACATATTAGCTAATATTCCCTTAGCGAATTTTCTAAGTCAAGATAAAGCCATCAATATGCTTACCTATGGCCGAACATACACATTAACTCATGCACTCATTCATGTGGCCGAACATACACATCTATGCTAAGGCCGATTGCAACACTTAATACGTTCTACAAGTATGTCACTTGTATTGACTAAACACCATTTTGTTTCAAGTTCAAAACTTGGCTAATACACATATATACACTATTAATCAAATACTAACATTTTGCATTTCATCTTACTACCATTTCACATCTACTTTCTACCATGGCCGAATGCATCAAGACACCACTTCAAAATACTTCATGGGTTTGAGGTAAAACCAAGAAAGAAACTCATGAATATCGAGATATAAGCACTAACATTGTTCATCTAGATTTAGCATGACACAACATCCATCACCCTTATATTTACCATAGCCGAAAACCTTACTCATTCCAACATTCAAATCTCAACTTGGGTCACAAAAATAATTTGATATCTCACCAACACAACATCAACACCAAGCAAGAATGATGCATCCATGGCCGAGTGTCATTTCCATCACATAGCAAGATTTAGACCATGGGCTAGGTAGAACTCAAGCTAACAACTAAAACATGCATGCATCTCATGGAACATCATCAAACATACCTTAGCCTAGTTACATGCATGGCCGAACCTCTTCAACCTTTCTCCTTCCTTCCTCCTTAAAATTTTCGCCAAGGATGAACCAAAGGATGAACACTTTTTTTTTTTGTTTTCTTTCCTTCAACTCACGGCAATGGGGGGCATGGATGAGACCATTTCCCTTTTTTTTTTCATCACTCCTCCCTTTCATTATTTAATTACCATGCTCATTATTTTATTTTTCCTTACATAATGCATTAAGCCAACATGTCTATGACATGTTTTTTTAGCCATAACATCTTGTCCACCCATGCTCATGGCCGGCCACTACATATTAGGGGGGAAAATTGACATGCAAGTCCTCCCTTTTGATTACATGCACTATTAGATCCTTATAGATTAGCCTATCACATTTCAAAAGTGTCACACAAGTCCTATGTACTCCATTCACATGCAATTAACTAAATCGAAGCTTAAAAATTTTCGCACATTCATATTCACATATTTTAGACAATAAATATCACATTCAAATAATTTGGTGACTCAGTTTAGCGGTCCCGAAATCGCTTTTCGACTAGGGTCACTTTAGGGCTGTCATAGAAACAGAGTAAACGGAGTAAGCATTACAATGCTTAGTAAGTTTTAAGCAGTGTCAACAGATAACAATCAAATTATAACATAGTTGTTCGTATATTTTATTTCACTCTTCCTTCGAGCATACCATCCCTTTACCGAATATGCACATCTCATCATATACGATAGGCAGATAAACTTTCACATAAAAGTGAGCTCATGTGACATAAATATATTGTATGATTTCACATAACCTCTCACACTGATCCGATGTCACATAATCATAGGAATAGTCTCATAGATTGCTCTCGTATGCATCACATAACTACCTTATGATTTAGTTCAAATCAAGCTCACATATAAACTTGGAGTACATACCTGTTTAACCTTTCGCATTGAATATATTTATAAGCAATTCTTATTACGAAGTCTTATAGCTTTAACCTCTACTCGGATTATCGGCGAGACCTTTAGCTCGATTTAAATCTCCACACGGTTATCGGGTCTTACCGGACAAAACTCCACACGTAGTCATCGGGTCTTACCCGAATATATTTCAAGTTTCATGTACATTTAATCACATGTTACAACATTCACATCGATCGTCATATTTGTAATTCATTTGCCTCATCAAATATCTAATAATACACACCTTTCACATTGGTCGTTCGTACAATATACGCACATCGCCTACATATTTCACACTAGCCATTCGGCTTTACCACATATACATATCTCATATATATATTTCACATTGACCATTCGGCTTTACCACATATATGCATGTTCATATTCACCACATTGGCCATTCGGCCTTATCACACATATGCATGGTCACATTCATCACATTGGCCATTCGGCCTTATCTCATATATACACATTCACATTCATCACATAAAATCCTAAATAAAAATATAAATTTTCATGTATTCACATCACAATTATCCAAATATACTTCACATACCACATATACTATCATGTATACACTTTGTCTTGGCCGAATCTACATCAATCATTTTCCAATGAATAATTCAATTTCACGCCATACTATCATTTCATATTCGAATACTCATAAACTTACAATTTCACAAATTTTAATATCAAAGATCCGTCTAACACTCATATATCGTTTTACAATATCACGATTTAGAATTCACGTATGGGTTTAATCAATAGCTTATGAGCAACTAAAACAAGTTTTATCCATGTTTACAACAAAATCACATATTCACTACGAGCTGTTTTCCTGAGCAATAGTCACTAAATTATTTATAACTGGAGCTACAAAACTCCAAATCACTTACCGTTAATTTTCCCTGAATATAGACTCGTATATATTCCATCCATAAAATTTCCAGAATTTTAGGTTTGGCCAATCAATACCAGATTTTTCTTAAAGTTTCCCCTATTTCACTGTTTGACTAATCTGACCACTCTTCATTACGAATCAAATTTTTCATTGTACAGAATTCATAATGTGTTCTATTTGATTTCATTTGAGACTAGACTCATTAAGGAGTCTAAGCATATAAATCTTATCTTATAACCATTTTTGTACAAATTATAATGATTTTCCAAAAATAGAACAGGGATTTTGAGTCATTCGACCTTTGTCCCACACAACTTTAAATATCTCTTTATAGGAAATTTCTTTGCTTCCACGGTCTCTTTTATAAGAAACTAGACTAACTAAGCTTTGATTACATATTTTATTTAGCCTATAATTCCACACCAACAATTTATAGTGATTTTCTAAAATCACGTTACTGTTGCTGTCCAAAGCAAATTATTACAATTTGCTCTTAAATTTCCAAGTCCAAACACTTATGAACTTACCATTTGAGTTTAAGACATATCATGGCCACATCATATCTTATTAAATCAACTCATTATGTCCTATTATGATTGAATTTACTCAACGTTTAATCACTTAAAACTTACCTCGAAGTGGTCGACGATTAGATGTCCACGGCTATTCGCTTACTTTCTCTTTTCCCTATCCGACTTTGATCCTCTTTGCTCTTAAGCTTAAGTAAAACAATAGATTGCTTAAGTACTTAACTAATATTATTCACTTAACAATCACATTTGGCAATCACATATCATCTAATCTTTGATTAACCAATTTAACACATACCAAAATCCAATCATACATCTAACCTTTATCTCAATACCAAACCGAGTTATAAGATCATACATTATACTAAGCATATCATTAAACATACCTATTCAATTTAGCTAATTTCATAGCCGATTAATCACCTTACCTCACATTACTCAATGCCGAATATTA
This sequence comes from Gossypium arboreum, assembly GCF_025698485.1. Lineage (NCBI taxonomy): Eukaryota > Viridiplantae > Streptophyta > Magnoliopsida > Malvales > Malvaceae > Gossypium > Gossypium arboreum. Next base: position 65,385,741 of record NC_069075.1, on the reverse strand, counting down.
ACCCAACATCACAAGCATAATCACCATGAAACTTACCTTAATACACATTTTATCCCATTGCGAATACATATATATATATCATCAAACAAATAGTTATTCACATAACAACAATTCAAGCACATCAAAGCATAGTCGAATGTATCATTCTTTTAAATTCAAAAATAAATACATGGGCTAACTTCAAAATCTATTTAACAACTCAACTTTATAAACACATATTCGGCTAGGAAGAAAGATTGATAATTTAACACCTTAGCTTAACATACAATTTGTTGTGACACATCTTTAAGCGCCTTTTATTCCATCAACTCAAAACACATTCATCACTCTCAATAACTAAACTCATATTCTAAGCAATGGCCTCCAATATAGTGACCGATTCTTCTCAACTAGCACCTAGTGTACACACATGATCATTTGTTTGATTCAAGCACCTATCCACCAAAAATTCATCCAAATTAACAAGAACAACAACCACATTCTTTGTTATCTACCATGACCGAAACCCATATTCATTCACCAAATATAAAAATTTATCATCAATTTGACATATAAGGACATAACCAAATGTTTCTTGCAACACAAACTCAAAAATTAACACATGGGTCATGTTATGAGCACCAAAACAAACTCAACTTCACAAAATTTCCAAAAGAATCACATGATATCATACCTTAATTCCCCACACAAGATGGCCGAATGCCTTAGGTGTGCTTTCTTCCATTTCTTGGTTAGTTTCGGCTTGAGAGAGGTAGGAGAAGAAGATGAACAATTTTTTTTTTCTTTTGTTTTCTTCCTTCAATTCACGGCAATGGAGGGGGGGCATGGATGAGGCAACTTTGTTTTCATCACCCCTCTCTTTTTATTACTTTATTACTAACCTCTTATTTTATTCTTTCTAACATAACACACTAACACAACATGTTTCCAACATGTTTCACCCCATAGCATGGCTGGCCACTAGCTCTAATTTTGGGTAATTTGACATGCAAACCCATCATTTTCATAACATGCATTAATAGGCCACTTTACATTTGCCTAGCACCTTTCTAAATTTTCTCACATAAGTCCTATTTAATAAAATTCACTTACAATTAACAAAATTCAAACATGAAATTTTTACACATGCATATATACATATAATAAGCATCAACTATGACGGTTAATTATTTTTATGACTCGATTTTGTGGTCCCGAAACCACTTTTTGACTAGGGTCAAATTAGGGGTGTCACAAATGATCTGCTAGTTTCTTTGGAAGAAAAGAAAAGACAACGATTAGTGGGGGCACCTATTAACGAATCGGGGAATAATTTGGTAGGAGACTAACTTGTTTTAATGGCTAGCTCTGCTGGGCAAAGCAACCGAACGCAATAAAAATTCTAAGCTAGAACGTTCGTGGTTTGGGGAGACCACAGACAGTTAGTAGGCTCAAGAATAAGTTGAGAGCCATTAATCCCCGAGTTTTGTTTCTTATGGAGACAAATTTAAGTTCCAAAAAAAATTGGTGCGACTGAAATGTGGTTTTGATAATGGTATTGATATTGGTGCTGTTGGTTCGAAAGGTGGTCTGTCACTTGGTTGGAAAGGGAATTCTTTGATTTGGTTTAAGAGTTATTCTTCATACCACATTGAAGTGGAGGGTCATGATAATGATTGTGGGGTATTCTGGCACTTAACGGGGTTTTATGGAAATCCCGATGAAAGGCAAAGAAATAAGTATTGGGAGTTAATGCAGCAGCTCGGTCATGATCAAATGCTCCTTTGGTTGGTGATTGGTGATTTCAATGAGATAATGAATTCTTTTGAAAAAAAAGGGCGGACGGCTTCGATCAGAACTTCAAATGTCTGTTTTTTGTGATGTACTGGATGGGTGTGGACTTAATGACTTAGGGTTTGTTGGTAGGTGGTTCAGTGGGAGCGTGGTCGTTTCTTATCAACTAATATTCAGGAACGTCTTGATAGAGGAGTAGCATCCGCGGAATGGATATCTCTTTTTCCATGTTATCATCTGGAGCATCTTAGTCATTCATTTTCAGATCATTGTCCTATTATTTTGGATATTGGCAGACGAGGCGCTGATGTTCAAGTTTCCAGTCCTAAGGTTTTCGGTTTGAGTCTCAATGGTGCCTAGATCCTGATTTTAAGGATCAGTTGAAATTGAGTTAGGGGAGATTACTGGATGTGTCCCAGTCAAACTTATGATATTGAGGCAGCATCTTCATCATTGGAGTCGTAAAAGAAAAAGAGAACGAAGCGTAGACCGCAAGGATCTTGAAGAATGAATGTAAGATCTTTATGGTAGGGATCCTTCTGATGAGGTTTTAGCTGAATTAACTGAGGTTCAAGTTAGCTTGAATTTGGAGATTGATAATGAGGAATTATTTTGGGAATAAAGAGCCCGTGCAAATTGGTTACGAAATGGGGATCGAAATACTAGCTATTTTCACAAAGTTGCGGTTCAGCGATACCATCGTAATAAGATTTGGGTTTGGAAAGGGAGGATGGGAGTTGGCTTTCAATGAATAAAGAAATGCTTCAACTTGCATCAAATTGTTTTGAGAGGTTATTTGCGGCTACTGATACAGGTGATGATGATCATTTACTGAGACTAATGGAGAATCGAGTTACTAACAACATGAATGAAAAATTGTTTAAACTGTTTACAGAGGAGGAGATCATATGTGCTGTCAAACCTATGTCCTCATTAAAGGCTCCAGTGTTGATGGTTTTCCAGCAATTTTTTACCAAAGGTATTGGCATATTATTGATCCTGAAGTCTCTAAATATTGTTTATCAATTTTGAAAGGTGAAATCGAAATAGGGGAAATCAATAAAACCCATATTGTTTTTCTCTCTAAAATGAAAAGCTAAAAAACCTCACCCAATTCAGACCTATAAGTCTTTGTAATGTGATTTATAAAATCATTGCAAAAGTGCTGGTGAATCGCATGAGTGACTTAGTGGGAGTATGTGTCAATGAATCTCAAGAAGCTTTTATTCTGGGAAGACACATTTTGGATAATGTCTTAATAGCTTATGAGATTTTACATTCTCTCAAAATGAAAAAAAGAGGACTTAAAGGGAATTTTGCGCTCAAACTCGATATGAGTAAAGCGTATGATTGTGTTGAATAAGACTTTTTGGCTGGAATGATGAGTCGTATGGGTTTTCATACCTATTGGATCGTTCTTGTTATGAGGTGTGTGTGTTTTGTCTCGTATATAGTAGGTTTTAATGGGGAAATGAGTGTGTGGTTTGAGCCGTCAAGGGGTTTGAAGCAAGGGGATCCTCTTAGCCCTTATCTCTTTCTAATTTGTGCAGAGGGCTTTTCAACGCTACTTCATGAAGTCAAGTAGAATGACCTTATGCGAGGTGCACCTATTGGAAGAGGAAAATTCTCGGTCAATCATCTATTTTTGCAGATGATTGTATTCTATTTAGGGATGCGTCGGAAGAGGGAGCTAATACGGTGAGAAGTGTTATTGCTAAATATGAACAAGCTTCGGGCCAAAGGGTGAATTTTGATAAATCACTTATCTATTTTGGTGCTAATGTGGATTCTAATGTTAGAGAGATGGTGACGAGTAGACTAGGTGTTCGAGTTGCTTCTAATCCAGAAAAGTATTTAGGATTGCCTATGATGGTAGAAAGAAAGAAGAGGTGGGCTTTTGCTCATTTTGTATACCAGTTTAGGAAAAGAATGGATGGATAGGGCTTGCGTTATCTTTCAATGGGAGACATATTCTCAGCGAAAGTTGGGTCTTACCCTTCGTTTACCTGGAGAAGCTTATGCAGTGCTCGAGAGCTAATTGTTGATGGGCTTGTTTGGCGTATTGGTAATGGGAGTAGCGTGAATATCTGGAACGATCCTTGGTTTCCTGGGCATGGAAATAACCGGCTAGTAGTTCAAAACATTAATACTTATTGAACTACTGTCAATCAATTAATTGACCCTATGTCTCATACCTGGAGAAATGAGGTTTTGTCCAATTTTCTTGATGATGACCAAATGAACCATAATCTCTCTATTCCTCTGGCTTGTCACAGAACGCATGGTACGTTGGTCTGGAAGCATGAGGCTATTGGAGATTACTCTGTCAAGAGCGAATATCATGTTTTGATTATAGAGCAGTTATTGTTTAATGATTTCAACTCTATCACTACTACTAAATACAAAGAGTTCTATCAATTGCTTTGGGATCTACATATTCCAGCTAAAATCAAAATACATATGTGGCACCTATTTAACAACTATGTGCCTCATTATACCAATCTTGTTCAACATCAGTCGTTTGTCCAGGTTGACTGCCCCCTCTGTAATATTGCTCCGGAGGATTCTGGTCATCTTATGTGGACTTGTGGCGTTCTTCAATAGCTTTAGGCCTTCCTCAATATCAGGCTCATTATGAATGGGAATACCTCAAGTTGCAAAGACAGATTTGTTAATACTTTTCTTGAGGCTGATAGCAATACTAGATAGGTCCTTATTATTTCTATTCGGGCTTTATGGCACAGAAGAAACAAATTAGTTCATGAAGGGAAAAAATTTCATATGCAGGATCTAATTGGCTTTATTCGAGGATATATTCAAGAGATTTCTATGTGTCAAATGAAATTGACTGTCTCTTCTAATACTACAATACATCATCTTTGGCGTCCTCCTAAAACTGCTGTATTAGCAAGAAATAGTGACGGTCATTGTTTGGGGGCGTACACTTACCCTTTGGATGACGTAATAGATGCCTTCATTGCTGAAGCTCGGGCATGCGAAAGGGCAATGGTTTTTGCGACTGAAATAGGTTTCAAAAGTGTTTTGTTGGAAGGGGATTCTCTGACCATAATAAAAAAACTCAATTCAGACGGAGAGGATAGATCTGTACTGGGACCGATTATCAACAGGATTCATGTTATGGAGAGACAGTTTGAGAATGTTTCTTACCTTTTTGTACCGAGCAGTTAATTGGGCGGCTCATGCTCTAGTTATGGAAGGTCGGCGTTGCATGTCCCCTTGTATTTGGGTTCATGATCCGCCGAAATCGGTAAGGATGGTTCTGGCTGCGGATTGGAAGGCTTGGATCCAACGAAGTTAAGAGGTCTTTGTTTTTTTTTTTGGAGGATGGAGAAGGTTCTATTGAATCTCCATGGAAGGTTTCCAAAGTTTTCTCCCTTTCTCATTTAAGGTTTGTTTCGGTTTTTAGGGAGGACAATGTGGCTGATATTCCTTGGGGTTTTTAGTTTTTGGGGAGGACGATGTAGTTTTGCTTATTCTATGTGCTTATCTGTTGCTTTGGATTACTTGTTTTTCTATTGCTGTTTTTTCGTTTCGCTTTTTGGACTGTTGGTTTTATTTCTTTGTCTTTTCATTTTTTACTGATTTTTGTTATCTGCCACCTCAAACTTTGGCCTTTATTTAATGAATATCAGTTCTTTGTTGCAAAAACAAAAATCTCAAAAAGTTTGAAGAAAATAAACTGATAGGGATGAGGTGCGAGATAGGATCATAAGTTTATTCAAGTCACGAATTTAACTTAGAGCTCTAGACGATTAGAAAGGAACTTGAATTTTGACACAACCTAAAACTCAAACAAATCCAAGTCAGATCTAATAATTAAAAAATAACAATTAAAATAAATAATTAAGATAGAAAAAAAAGAATAATTAAATAAATTAAAGATTAGAAAAATTAAATAAGAACAAAACGTGACATGTAGAAGTCCTAAGGAGCCTTGGAAACAAAAAGAATCCGCAACCCCCTTCAAATGACTCTAATTTTCCTGCTAAGAAAGATAACTTGGCAAGAAAAAGCTTGAAGATGATCCCGACAATCTGAAAAAATTATTAAAACTCTTCTAAAAAAAAGTCAAAGAGAATTTTATTATCTCAAAGTGAATAAAGAATGGATTAACCGAATTGCGTACAATGAAGAGAAAGATATAGGTTATCTAATTACATCTAAATGTATACTGAAACTCTAGTTAATCTAAGCAACAAGTAATTTTAAACTAAACTTTTTTGTTGACATAAAACTCTTAAATAACTTAAAATACTTAAAAATTATCCAAAATTCGAAATAAATAAATAATAAAATAATAACACTTAGTAAATACAATATTGGGCTCACATATAATGAAAATTAACCCTAAAAATCAAACTCAATATGATTTAAACTCAAATAAAGAGCCCGAAACTTGTAATTTCTGTAATAATCTCATTCAAAAATTTTGCTTGCACATTCTTCACTAAAATAGTCATAACTTACATTCTCGAACTCAAAATCAAGTGATTCAAAATGCATTGCGAAGCTAAGAGATAGACATTCTATCAATAACTAGACATATTGACCCAGAAATGCTTGGATCCCTTCTAAAAATCACCGCAAGTTGAGTAATCATAACATGGATAGGTGTGTGAGCTTGAGTGGGGTCTTTGAAGTGTAACGCTTAAGCTTGTTAACATTTTTCACAAGGCTTGTCATCATGGATTGAGATTTTAAGTCCACAAACAAAATTGGTCCTTTTTGTAACACCCCACGCCCGACTCATCCATCGAATCCTGGTATGGACCTTCATAATGGACCAGGTTCTCTTAACCTTAATTTCTATTGGCTAAACTATTATGAAATAAACTATAATAAAATCAATAATAATTCTTACAACCCAGGGCCTTAAGACACTAAATACTTGGTCTCTCAAATTCTTGTCTTTTCCCCGACTGTTTAATTATAATGAAATTCTTACAACTCTTTTCAGAAGCTAACTAATCCTCTACTCAAATCCTAAGGATGTTGTCTAGTCATAACATAACAACTTTGGGGAAAAGCCTCCAATAGTACTCCCTTCCTATGTACATAATTCCATTCGTCTGCAATCATTGATCTCATCCCTGTCTAGCTAGTTCCTCCTCGAAGTCCTTAATCAACCTCGCAAATCTTGTGAACATCATACAAACTCTTGTAAGTTCAAACGAACTTAGTGAGTTCCTTTGTTGCACCATAAATTAGCCATATCACACAAGGGTAACAAATGTAAAATAAAATCAATATAAATTATCTCTCTGCTCGATTAAGGTGGGCATTCTTTATCAAGGCGGCAAACTTTACCTGATCCTTCGAGTTACTCAGCTCTCCTTGAGACCTTTCTCTGGTCGAACTCTTTTCCCTCAACTATATCCAGATACATCGCTATATCAGTAAGTCCTATCCTTACTTCTCGTATTTCATTCCTTTCGTACACCCCACATACAGGGTATACATTATCCTCTATCTTACTTGGTTGTTCACCCATCTACCATATTGTACCTCTATGGTAGTGCTCTCTTGTCTTTCGTCCAAAGGTTCTTAAGACTTACCTTCTTTGGTGATCTTCCCACTTTTCTTACTATAGTCCGAGAGGATTCATTAACATCCCATCAAATTTGTTTTCTCATATTGGGCCTCACCATCCTGGACCTATTTTGATTTCCCCCTATACTGGGTCACATGTGATTGGATTACTTTTCTTGTAATACACCTTAGGCACAAGACTAACCTAGAACCTCACTTGTCCCACGTAATAAACAACTGACTTACCATCCTGGCAAACCATTACTCATAAGACTACACAAGTTTGCTTCCCTGTAACACCCCAAAATTGGGCATAAGAGTTTTAAGGGTATTTTAAGAATTTTAGCTTTAAAGTGCTCGGGAGTTTCGTAAGCATGGTAATCGAAATTGTTTTCCTCTATAGCTTTTATAAAATTAAAATTTTTTTTGAAAATAAGATATTTAATTTAAAATAAGGGTTGATTTGTAAAAGGGTCTAAATTATGAGTTTTTAAAAGACAATTAAACCAAAGTTTAATTTTCACCCTATTTTCCCCATTTATATTCACAAAACCCACGTTAGTTCTTCTCTATAACTTGTTCTAGCCGTCCCTCTGTTCTCCCAACTTTTCCATTCACTGGTGATGGTTTTACATCAACTATGGTGGACAGTGATGGTTTTACATCAACTATGCGGACTTTAAATGACAGATACTTATAATAGTTTACTTGAAGGAAATAGCCCTTCCTTTTACATGTATAGTGTTTAAATACTTCTACTTCTATCTTTGCATTTTTGTGGATCCAATATATATGCACGCTTACTTGCATTTTTAAACACACCATGATCATCTTGTTAAACTACTCGTTATGCGAGTCATATAACAACCTCCCTTTTTGTACCCCGACAGACTTCCCTGTTTACTATCCTAGTAGACTCCATCTTTGCCATAATAAGTACCTATTCACCACTGGATTATGCAATGACTACCCATGAACTTTTGATTCCAAAGAATCAGTAAACCCTATTTAAGGTGTCACCCTGAAGGACCTATATATCATTTACACGGTGTTGTCCCAAAGGACCTATATAACATTTACATGGTGATGCCCCGAAGGACCAGTAGATAACGTTTTACATGTTGCAGCAAAACTTCCTTGAATCCCATAACAATCTGCCCATTCCTCCATTACACCAAATTCCCTATCTTCATCTACTACGTCAAAGTAGCTCCTCTGACCACTGCATTTTATAAAAACACATTTTGTAACACCCTATACCCAATCCGGTCGCTGAGCCTGAATATTAGGATGTCACACCACCGTCTCATGTCATACGCAACAATTAAATGCTTATTCTAAAAGAAACGTCTTCCATTTTAGTATTCGTATAAGTTTAAGTTAATCTTACTCTTTATTTATCATGGTGTTATATGCTAAACATACATCAAATAGTCTTATAACAATAATTAAACATGCATAAGGTCTATTTAGCAAAATCTCAAAACTAATTACGAAGATATCAATACTAGAATATGGGTATTGATATTTTCCTTGCACGGTATTAATACGGTATGGAAAATCGGTACCAAATCAACATTTTATTTCTCAAAAAAAATCAAAGTCTTAGAAATTATCGGTACCTTTGTAAAAGCATAGATAAAATTACCTCGAGTATCGATACTCGCGTTAGGGTATCGATACCAAATTACGTTACTTGTAATAGTCCGATTTTGGGAGCTAGTCAGAATAGTGGTCTCAGGACCACAAATATGAAGTCAGAGAAATTATTTTATTATTAATATAGAGTCATAGCATGTTTATATCAGTGCATGAAAAATTTGGTAAGCTAATTTTAACGTTTGTGAGCCCAATTGCGAAAAAGGACTAAATCGCATAAAGTGAAAAAGTCCTAATTTGATAGCTAAAGGTGTTATTTTATTAGAGAATCAAAATTGGGGGATTTTAAAGGGCAATTAGACCCTTAAAAGAAAGCATGGCCAGCCATAGGGTCAAAGAGGAGACAAAATTTTCAAATTTGGTGAGTTAGGTGGCTTATTTTTTACTAAAATAGAAATAAATAAAGGAAGGATGATATCATCCCTTTTTCATCTTCTTTCTATACCAAAAATCAGCCATAAAGGGGGTTTGAAAGCTTAAAATTTTCAGCAACTTGAAGCACTCACAAGTAAGTGATTTCCATGTCCTTTGTTGATGGTTTTTGTACTTTTGAGACCCTTGAAGCATGAGCTTTCAAATGAGGGGTCTATTTTGCAAAATGGTTGAAGGTCTAGGGTTTTTCCATGAGAGCATCTAGGTTTTTTTCTAAAATTTTATGGAAGAATACAAGCCTTGGGTGTGACATAAACAACTATTGTGAAAGGTGTTAGCATGAAAACACCTAAAGGGACCATTTTGCATAAGTTGTAAAATAGATGAAAAATGTGTGAAATAGTGGGAATTTGGAGTTGATATAAGAGTAAAAGAGGTTCGGCTAGTCTTGAGAAATAAAGAAATTCTATAAAAATCGATTTTCGAGCCTAAGGGTAAAATGGTCATTTTGTCAAGGTCTAGGGATAAAATGGTCATTTTACCAAAGAAGTAAATTTTTGATTTGCCTAATTCTAATTAGAGAAAAAATGAGTACATTTTTCTATTATAGATCAAGAATTCCCGGATCCGAGCCTAAATCGAGGGAAAGCCAAGCAAACCGACTAAATCAACTAGTTGCCACATTTTGTAATCCGAGGTAAGTTGTATGTAAATAATACAACTACATTGTTAGTTATATGTGCTTGAATTATTACAGCATAAATTTCTTGATTGTGAAATTGAGAATGTATAATGATAAGTGAGATAGTAGAATTTCTGTTGGAACCTTAGGAAGTAAATTAGATATTCATGCCATGACATTTGGGTCATTCATGTGTGAGCTAGTGCAAGACATGTCTGGGACATGCATCGGCCACATTATGAGATCTAGTGTAAGACCATGTTTGGGACATTGTGTTGGCATTAAGACGAGGGATAGTGTAAGACATGTTTGGGACATGCATCAGCCTCTAGACGTAAGCCAGTGTAAGACATGTTTGGGACATGCATCGACTACGAGATGATAGTCAGTGTGAAACCATGTCTGGGACATGGCATCGGCTTGAGATATGAGCCTGTGTAAGACTGTGTCTAGGACATGGCATAGGTACCATACCCTATGCTTGAGGCTTATGTAATATTCGTTAGTATTCTGAATGGTTCAATGGTGAAAGTTATGTTCTTAAGCTAATGAGGAAAGTATAATCGTGTTGTGAGTGGTACAGGTGCCTAATTGGTACGTATGAGATACGAGCTTAATATGTATATTATGTGACTTGTATGGATGGTAATGAGTAAGTTATACTTATGCCTACCTTGCTGTTATGAGCATGTTGATTTTTGATAAATTGTTGTCGTATACTTACTTATATGCAACTTACTAAGCTGTTATGCTTACTCCCTTCCCCTTTCATTTCCTTACAGTGTTGTCTAACTAGCTCAAGGATCACCGGAAGTCAAAGATATTGATCACACTATCAACCAAAGCATTCAGTATAGTTGGATTTATATTTTTGAATATGGCATGTATAGGACTTAGACTTTATTATTTTGTGTCATTGAGGTTTGGCCATATGTATTGGCTTGGGTTGGAAACCCTTCAATTTGTATTAAGCCTTGAATGATGGCTAACATTCATTTTGAATTTATAAAAGATGCATTATCATGGTTGATTGGATGTCTATTATGGCTGATTTGGTTATAGGAATTATGCTTGTTTTGGTATTGGTTGGTATTTGTATAGAATTACATATGTAAGGGTGGCAATGGGGCTTGGTAAATAGCCTTATATTGTCCACACGGGTAGGCACATGGGCGAGTGTCTAGGCCGTATGTGACACAGGATCTACCCCATAGACATGTGGTCTGGCTGTGTGTCCCCTGCACCTAAAAAATTTAAGTCAGTATGCATGATAATAAACATACGGGCAGAGACACGGCCGTGTGAAGGGTACGGCCTAGTACACGGGCGTGTGCCTTAGCTGTGTGACATTTTGGGGTTGCTGATGTTAGAAATAGAATGTTCATGTTTTTGTACAAGGGCTAGTACATGGGCGTGTCATGGCCGTGTGAAGGACACGGGTCATGTACACAGGCGTGTGCCAGGCCATGTGAAAACCCTTGTAGGTGTGCATTTGAAATAAATTGTAACACCCCTTACCTGTACCCGAGATCGGGGACAAGTACGAGGTGTTACTGAACATATATGCGAACATAAACGAAAAATACGGGTTATAAAATTTTGTTTCAACTCAAAACAAATCCACTAACACTGTAGTGTCCCAATTTTAGGTCTACGAGGCCCTAAACAAATATTGAAAAAGGTTCGAGACCAAACTAAAGATCTGAGGAAAACTTATAGGTTAATACCTCACACGCCTGTGTTGAGATCATACACACGCCCGTGTGCATTGGTTAAAATTTATTTTCTAATTCGAACCTACAGGGGTTTTCATACGGCAAAGGCACACGCCCGTCTCCTTAGCCCGTGTTTTTCACACGGCCTAAACACGCCCATGTGGTCACCCGTATCCAGAACTTGAGCATTCTGATAGATTCACACGGCCAAGACACACGCCCGTGTGTCTAGCCCGTGTTCAACACTGACTTTAAATTTTAGGCGCAGGGGACACATAGTCATATCAAACGCCCAAGGGCGATCTATGTGTCACACACGGCCTGGACACACGCCCGTGTGTTTACCCGTGTGGACCTTATTAGGCTACTTTTCAAGCCTTTGGTCACCCGCAATTGCCCACTCTCATCTATAGCTTCCACTGATATCTAACATGCCCTAATTGCACTCAAGTTCTATCATAATTGTCAATTGCATGTAAACCTTATATCCTTGGTTTTGCACATGCTAGGTTACCCTTTTTGAATTAAAGATTATAGTCTCATGAATCACAATATCGGATTTGGCTCGTCTTTTAACTCATTGCCAACTCTGATCCTCCTAATTTCAAATGAATTGGTCACATTTATCGTATCCATTCATGATACACCATGTAATCATTTCAACAAGTAAAAATTGCATGATTAGTAGGATAGCAACCTACACCAATACAGGCCATATATCAAGGCCATACACAAAATGAATAGACATAACATTCAAGCCTTTACATTGCTAGCCAAAAGACACATATAACAAAATGACCCAAAAATACCTATACATGCCATTGAACAAAATAAAGTATCTATGTACCAAAGCTGGACTAGTTGATAGTGTGTTGACTCTGAAACCGTCTTCCAACCTTTACGAGTCCTCGAGCTCTGAAAGACAGGGAAAAGAGAGGGGTAAGCATTTTCATACTTAGTAAGCTCGGATAACTAGAAAGTAAACTTAGCGATAATTTAACATACAACCATAATAGGCAATAAAACCGGCTAGAATGAAATGGTTTCCCTAGCACTTGTATTCAATCCACAAGTTAGTCACAATCATAATACATCATGTAATTTATCATTAGATGAGCTCATCATTCACCGTTTCATCTTTATATTCCATATTAATCCCGTTGAGTTTCTGGGAAATCTCGATGGAATATCCATTAACCATCAATACATAAGGATGATCATTTTAGGTGTGCACTCCTACGAACCTCACATCTTATGGCAGGATTACCAGTCCAGGCTAAATCCCCGATATCGTAAACTTATAAAATGATGCCGGGATTACCAGTCCAAGCTAAATCCCCCATATCGTAAACTCATAAAGTGATGCCGGGATTACCAGTCTAGGCTAAATCCCTTATTACGACAAACACCTTTAATGAGCTCGGATCTGAATTACCAGTCCAGGCTAAATTCAAACCCTGATCGGATTACCTGTCCGGGCTAAATCCTTTATACACATATATTCCTCGGGAGGCTCGATCACTCAAGGAACAACCATCCTGGCTAGATCCTTTCTATCATTGAGATCAACGGATTACCCGTCTGGGCTAAATCCTTTCTGCAACACGTGCAGGATCTCAATACGCATATAAAACATGGTGTCTCCATCGAATTCCCTTTTTAACCTCAACCGAGACAATTTTTCAACACATCATTATTAGGAATATATTTCATAAAATCTTATGCTATCAATAAATGCAATTAACATTCATTCACAAATCATATAATTAGGCATATTTGGAGTTTACTTTAAGTTATCCGAACTTATCTGGTACTCGTTTTGTATCGTGTTCCGGTTATTCTGAAACCTTTCATTTTCCTCGATCGACCTTCGAAATTTGTCCTTCGGGGTCTATAACAATAAAAATAGATCATTAACACCTCACATTATACTTTTCAAGTCTAAATTTCACCCTCGGTCCAAATAATCGTTTTGCCCCTAGCCTTTAACATTTTTACAATTTAGTCCCTAGGCTCGTATAATGAAACACATGCAATTTCTATCTTGCCCAAGCCTAGCCAAATGTTTTTCCCTCTTATGGCAGCCCATATTTTCCATTATTTGTCATTTCCACCACATGTTTTACATGTGACATCCCAAAATTGACCCTAGTCGGGAAGTGGTTTCGGGATCGCTAAACCGAGTCACCGACATGTTCGAACGTAATATTTATTGTCTAGAATATGTGAAAATGCATGTGTGAATTTTGAATTCTTTGATTTAGTTAATTTGATTGTGAATTGAAAGAAAAAGAACTCATGTGAAAGGATTTAAAAATATGTAGCTAATTTTAAGAGGTTAATAAAGGAATGAAGTAAAATAAATGGAGTTGCATGTCAAATACTCCATTTATTTTGGATGAGTGGCCGGCCATGTCTAGATTATGGGCAAGGGGACATGTTTCCAACATGTTTAGTTAGTGCATTATGTAGAAAGAATTAAGAAATGAAAAAAAAAAAAGAAAAAAATGAGCATGGATGCCCCCCCATGGTGCCGTAGCTAGAGAGAAAGAAAGAAAAAAAAAGTTGTTATTCATCCTTTCTTTGAGCAAAGACTAGGAAGAAAATAAAAAGAGAAAAGAAAAGCTTCACCCTTTGGTTCTTCTTGGCCGGTTTGAAAAGAGAAAAGTTGAAGACATTCGGCCATATTTGCATCTAAGTTAAGGTAAGTTTGATGTTGTGCCATGAGATTCAAGCATGTTTTAGTAGTTAGCTTGAGTTCTAAACTAGCCCATGGTTCAAATCTTCACTATATCATGGAGATAAGGTTCGGCTAAGGTGGATTTGTGGATGTTATTTGCATGCTAAAAGTAAAGCTTGTAATGATGCATGGTATGGTGTTGTATGGCATTCGGCCATGGTAGGAGATAAAAGGAAACTATGTTCGTTGTTCATGTCATTTGAATGAGAAGTGCTAGTAAGGTGAAGTACAAATGTTAGTGTTGATTTACTAGTGTATATGTGCATATTAGCCTAGTTGTGAACTTGAAACAAATTGGTGTTTAGTCGATACAAGCGACCTTACTTGTAGAATGTATCAAGTGTGGAAATCGGCCTTAACATGGATGTGTATGTTCGGCCACATGAACGAATACATATGTTGATGTGTATATTCGGCCTTAGGTAGCCTATTGATGGCCTTAGCTTTCCTTGATGCTTGAATGAATTGTATTGAATTGCTTGATGTAATATAAAATGTGCATGACCATTGTGTATTCAAGCTAAAGGGTGGCCATATGACCATTTAAACTCCTTGTCATATTCGGCCATAAGCTAGCATAATGAGGTTTTAATAAGTTAAATTTGTGTGAATTAGCTCAAGAACTCAAAGGATCAAAGTTGGACAAGGGGAAAGACAAAATAATTGAATAGCCGTTGAAAACGTGCGACAACATCCGAGGTAAGTCATTAAGCACATATGTTTGATATTGCTTAAATGATTGTAAAATCTATGCAATTGTGCTTAATGGGATGCCATATATATATAAATGAAATTGTATGTGTATGGAGTGATGACAATTGTTGAATGTAAAAGAAATAGTGAAATGTGTAGAAAGTTTGCTTTCGGCACTAAGTGTCTTGAACAATACGTGTGTACGGTGATTTAGATTGGCACTAAGTGTGCGTCTTGGAAATATATGGCACTAAGTGTGCGTGCTGGAAATATATGGCACTAAGTGTGTGTGCTGGAAATATATGGCACTAAGTGTGCATGCTGGAAATATATGGCACTAAGTGTGCGAGCTCGAAGGGTATGGCACTATGTGTGCGGGCTTAAATCGCATGGCACTAAGTGTGCGAAATCGAGTATTAAGCACTGTGTGTGCGTACTCTATATATATATAAATATCTCCGATCGAACAATTATATGGAGGGTGTGTCTCCATCGAGTTGAGTATGGACAGCGGATCGGGTAAGTACCTTGAGCTCATGACGAATAGGAAATACGTTCATGCTCGGGGTTGAGCTTGGTAAGCTTTAAATCTATGTGATGATTGAAATTGTATGGTTGTGGTGGAAATGAGTTAGTGTGTGAAAATGCCTTAAATATCTTGTTGTGTGGAATATGAAATGTGGATGTATGACTTGGTATGAGATTGAACCGAAAGGTCCGAGGAATTATGGTATAGTTTTGATATGGATGAGTACCCAGCCTCGTTTATTGTTTCATGTTGTGGTAACTTTATTAATGGATGGTTGTTGAATGCTTATGACTTACTGAGTTATAAACTCACTCGGTGTTTTCTTGTCACCCATTTTAGGTCTCTTGGACTCGTATTGTTTGCGTGCTCGGAACTGTCGTTGAAGTCATCACACCGGCTGGAAATCTTTTGGTATTGTCTTCGTAGTTGAACTAGGAGAACATTTGGCATGTATAGGCTATTTTGTTTTGTTGAATTGTGGGTTGTAAACTTTAAGCCATGTGAAAATAGCCTATGTGGTCGTTGAGTGGGATGCTAGAACCTATAGCCACGAGTCTTAGAAACTTTAATTTTGATAAGGTGGCCATGATTTGTGTCATGTATAATGGATGATTAGTAAGGCCAAGGAAAGATTCATGAAATTGGCATAGTCTACTGCAGTAACTGTTGCGGACAGCAGCAGTGATATGAGATTGAAAAATCACTAAAAATAGTAGAAGTAGAATTAAATAGTGAATAAATTATGAAATTGAACCTTGATGAACCTATTTTCATATGGACGAAACGAAACGACCGTATGAGCAGTATACTGAGAGATATTAAAGTTCTCGTGAGACAGGGCCAGAACCGTTTCTGGATCCCCTGTCTCAACTTTGAAAATTTACCATAAATTATCCAGAAGGAATTAGAAGTCGTGCCTTATATGTACAGATTCCCCTTTGAGTCTAGTTTCATTAGAAACAAACGGCATGAGCATTGAAGCTCTGTACGAGAAGATATCCAGGTCGTAATGCGCGAAGGTCAGTGTAGTCGACCCCTGTAACATGGGCGATTTTAACTAATAAACTGTACCAATTGGCCCGACCAAAAATTCTAGAAATAAATCCATGGATGGATATATGAGTATAGTTTCAGGGAAAATTTATGGAATTGGTTTTCGAGTTCTGGAACTCGAGATATGATTTTTAAGGTAACAGTGACGCAGTTAGCTAGCCTGCCTGAAACAAAAATTTCATAATTTCCAAGAGGGAAATAAGGGAAGTAAGCCCGGTAACACCTCGTGGTCGAATCCGGTGACGGTCACGGGTTTGGGGTGTTACATTTCATTGGTATCAGAGTCAGGTTTAGTCGGTTCTAGGACTACCATAGCGCGTGTGAGTCTAGCTATACATGCCAAATTGTTAGTGCTTAATAATGTGATGACTTCTGACGGTTGAAATTTTTGTTTTGATTAGCAATGGAACCCGGGGTAGAGACCCTTGGCGGATGACGTTGAAAGTGTAGCGGCTGCTCCGCGTAAGGGACACCGCCGTTGAGCCTCGATCATCCGCGAATAATCAAAATGAAGGGCGAAACAAGCCTTCTTCACCATGATGAATGAGTGGGTCGCGCAATATGCCCGAACCAATCCGGCTGTCCAACCATTCCCGAATTTAAATACTCCACCCCAAGAGCCCGCAATGCCTCCGATTCTCGATCCTGTGAGGTGAGTAAACCACCGTGGACTTGATTAGGAAGCGTGGGGCTGAGGAGTTCAAGGCCATAGTTCTTGATGATGCCGAAAAGGAGTTACGCTCGATAACACCATTAGAGTGTTAGATGAACTGTCATGCACACCGATGAATGTCTTAAGTGTGCTATATCCTTGTTATGAGACTCACTCACTATTGGTGGAGGACTTTAATTTCCATAGTCCCAAATGAACGAGTTACTTGGGATTTCTTTCAATCCGAATTTCGAAAGAAATACATTAGTCAACGGTTCATCGATCAGAAGCGTAAGGAGTTCTTGGAACTCAAGTAAGGCCGTATGACCGTATCTGAATAAGAACATGAGTTCGTAAGACTTAGTCGGTATGCTCGGGAGTGTGTGGCTGATGAGGTTGCTATGTGCAAAAGATTTGAAGAAGGATTGAATGAAGATTTGAAGCTGCTAGTGGGTATTTTGGAGATAAAGGAGTTTGTAACACTAGTCGAACGAGCACGCAAGGCGGAAGAACTTGGAAAGGAAAAGAAGAAGGCTGAATTTGAAGCAAGAGATTATCGTAAAAGATCGTGAGTAAAGCTCCATTCTCGGTAAAGAAGTTCGGGGAGGACACTAATAAGTCGAGGCGATGCGGGAATTTCCATCGAGCCCGACCATTGACGGACTCCCGAGCTACATCGGTAGCTAGTGTGGGCAATAATCGTCAAGAGAGACTTGAATGCCCCAATATGGAAGACGACACCTAGGTGAATGTTGGGGTAAGTCTGTTAATAGGGCTCATTATGGATGTGGTTCAAGGACCACTTCATTAGAGATTGCACGAGCTAGATGAGAAGAATAAGATGCAAGGTGCAAGATCTAGTGGGCGACGGCTAGAGGTAGACCCCGAGGATTTCGGGACGTAGGGGTGGTAATCGAGAGGAGCCACTATACGGTACTGTTCGATCCGAGACCCGTGCTCTGCTAGAGCATATGCCATCCGCGCACGAGAGGAGGCATCCTCCCCGACGTTATCACCGGTACTTTTACTCTCTTTGATACTAGTGTGATTGCATTGATTGACCCGGCTCTACTCATTCATATGTATGTGAAACTTTAGCATCCAAGAAGACTCTACTGTTGAGTCTCTTGAGTTCGTAATTCAAGTGTCAAACCCTTTGGGTCAATACGTACTCGTTGATAAAGTGTGCAAGAGATGCCCCTAATAATTCGAGAATCTGTTTTCCTACCGATCCGATGCTTCTACCATTTGATGAATTCGATGTTATTCTTGGTATGGATTGGTGACCAGTACATGATGCAAAGGTGGATCGCAAAGGAAAACCATTGATTTGAGGAGTGCAAATAATGAGGTAGTCCGAGTCGAGTCTCTTGATTTAAAAGGAGTGCCGCGATAATATCTTCTATGACCGCTCGAGATATGTGAAAAAGGGGTGTGAAACATACCTTGCGTATGTGTTTGAAAGTAAAGAGACGGAAAAGAAACTCGAATCGGTACCAGTGGTTTGTGAGTATTCAGATGTTTTTCCGGAGGAGTTACCGGGATTGCCACCGGTTCGAGAAGTGGAATTCGGCATCAAAGTTGTACCGGTACTACGCCGATCTCAATAGCTCCGTATCGTATGGCATTAACGGAGTTAAAGGAATTGAAGGTTCAATTGCAAGAATTGACGGATAGAGGTTTCGCTCGACCGAGTTTTTCTCCATGGGGCCGGAACCATGAGGTTGTGCATCGACTATCGTCAACTCAATAAAGTGACGATAAAGAATTAATATCCATTGCCACGAATTGACAATTTGTTTGATCAATTAAAGGGAGCCTCAGTGTTTTCAAAGATAGATTTGAGGTCGGGGTACTATTAGTTGAGGGTCCGAGAATTGGACATACCTAAAACCGCTTTTAGAACAAGGTACGGTCACTACGAATTCTTGGTGATGCCGTTTGGGCTTACTAATGCCCCTGCGGTATTTATGGATTTAATGAATAGAATTTTCAGGCCATACTTGGATCGGTTCGTAGTTGTATTTATCGATGACATTTTGGTCTATTCGAGAGATGAAACCGAACATGCTGAGCACCTGAGGCTAATGTTGCAAATTTTACGAGATAAGCGATTATACATAAAGTTCAAGAAATGTGAATTTTAGTTGAAAGAGGTTAGCTTTTTGGGGCACGTGGTGTCCGCATCGGTGTCGGGTGGACCGAACAAAATTTCGACCATAGTCGATTGGAAACCTCAAGAAATGTTACCGAGGTTAGGAGCTTTTGGGGCTTGCCGGATATTATCGACGATTTGTGAAAGGTTTTTCGATGATTGCTACACCGATGACAAAACTACTTCAAAAGATGTTAAGTTCGAGTGGTCGGAACGCTGTCAAGAAAGTTTCGATCGACTAAAAAAAAAAACCTGTTTAACCGAGGCCCCAGACTAGTACAAAGTGAGTCCGTAAAGAGTTTGTCATATCTGATGGCGCATCCTTGCTTGGGTTGGGTTGTGTGTTGATGCAAGAAGGTCGAGTTGTGGCTTACGCGTCGAGACAACTAAAGCCGCATGAAAGAAACTATCCGACTCATGACCTTGAACTAGCAGCCATAGTGTTCGCCTTGAAGATATGGCGGCATTACTTGTTTGGAGAAAGGTGCCACATTTATTCGGACCACAAGAGTCTAAAATATTTGATGACTCAGAGAGATTTTAACCTGCGACAAAGACGTTGGCTTGAGTTGTTGAAAGACTATGAACTCATCATTGATTATCACCCGGGAAAGGCCAACGTGGTGGCCGATGCTTTAAGTCGTAAAGCACTGTTTGCTTTGAGAGCGATGGATGCTCACCTATCCATTTCACCCGAGAAGGTGCTAGTAGTCGAATCAGAGGCCAAACCGTTGTTGATTCATCAAATACTTGAGTCTCAGAAGGTCGACGCTGAATTGGTCGCCAAGCGAGCCGAATGTGTTTCGAATGAAGAATCGGAATTTCAGATTGACGAAAATGATTGCTTGACGTTTAAGGGTCGATTATGTATTCCAAGGAATTCGGAACTTATTTCGATGATTTTGAGCGAGGCTCATAGTAGCCGAATGTCAATTCACCCGGGGAGTACGAAGATGTACAACGATTTGAAATGTCAGTTTTGGTGGCATGGTATGAAACGAGACATCTCCGACTTTGTTTCGAGATGTTTAATATGTCAACAAGTGAAAGCGGAACATCAAGTGCCTTCAGGGTTACTTCAACCGATCATGATACCCGAGTGGAAATGGGATCGAGTCACAATGGACTTTGTATCCGGACTGCCATTGTCAGCAAGTAAGAAGGATGCGATTTGGGTCGTTGTAGATAGATTGACTAAGTCGGCTCACTTTGTCCCCGTCGCACGGACTTTTCAATGGACAAACTAGCGAATTATCGTCTCTCAAATTGTGAGATTACACGGGTGCCTATTTCCATCGTGTCGGATAGAGATCCGAGATTTACCTCGCGATTTTGGAAGAAGTTGCAAGAAGCTTTGGGTACCAAGTTGCATTTCAGCACCGCCTTTCACCCCCAAACCGATGGTCAATCCGAACGGATAATTCAAATACTCGAGGACATGTTGAGATGTTGCATCCTTGAGTTTAGTGGTTCATGGGAACGGTATTTACCTTTGGTTGAATTCGCTTACAACAATAGCTTTCAATCAAGTATTAAGATGGCGCCTTACGAGGCTTTATACGGACGTAAATGCCGTACCCCACTATTCTGGACTGAACTTAGTGAAGGTAAAATCTTCGGGGTTGATTTGGTTAAGGATGCCGAGCAAAAAATTCGAGTAATTCGTGAAAGTTTGAAGGCTGCTTCGGATCGCCAAAAGTCGTATGCGGATTTGAAAAGGAAAGACATTGAATATCAGGTTAGAGACAAGGTATTTCTCAAAGTTTTACCTTGGAAGAAGGTGCTTAGATTTGGTCGTGAGGGCAAATTGAGTCCGAGGTTCATCGGGCCATATGAAGTATCCGAACGAGTTGGGCCAGTCGCATATCGATTAATTTTGCCCCCTGAGCTCGAAAAGATTCACAACGTTTTTCATGTCTCGATGCTTGACGATATAGGTCGATCCATCGCACGTAATCGCTCCATCGAGATTGAGATTCACCTAATTTGAGCTATGAAGAGGAACCGGTTCGCATTATGAGGCGTGAAGTAAAAGAGTTGCGCAATAGGAAAATCCCGTTAGTGAAGGTGTTGTGGCATAAACACGGAATGGAAGAAGCCACTTGGGAACTTGAGGACTCTATGAAAGAGCGATACCGAGCCTATTTACCGTAAGATTTTCGGGACAAAAATTTCTTAAGTGGGGAGAGTTGTGACATCCCAAAATTGACCCTAGTCGGAAGTGGTTTCGGGACCGCTAAACCGAGTCACCGACATGTTCGAACGTAATATTTATTGTCTAGAATATGTGAAAATGCATGTGTGAATTTTGAATTCTTTGATTTAGTTA
This sequence comes from Gossypium arboreum, assembly GCF_025698485.1. NCBI lineage: Eukaryota > Viridiplantae > Streptophyta > Magnoliopsida > Malvales > Malvaceae > Gossypium > Gossypium arboreum. The sequence continues at coordinate 65,363,839 of NC_069075.1, read as the reverse complement.
ATTTGATTGTGAATTGAAAGAAAAAGACTCATGTGAAAGGATTTAAAATATGTAGCTAATTTTAAGAGGTTAATAAAGGAATGAAGTAAAATAAATGGAGTTGCATGTCAAATACTCCATTTATTTTGGATGAGTGGCCGGCCATGTCTAGATTATGGGCAAGGGGACATGTTTCCAACATGTTTAGTTAGTGCATTATGTAGAAAGAATTAAGAAATGAAAAAAAAAAAAAAAAATGAGCATGGATGCCCCCCCATGGTGCCGTAGCTAGAGAGAAAGAAAGAAAGAAAAAGTTGTTATTCATCCTTTCTTTGAGCAAAGACTAGGAAGAAAATACAAAGAGAAAAGAAAAGCTTCACCCTTTGGTTCTTCTTGGCCGGTTTGAAAAGAGAAAAGTTGAAGACATTCGGCCATATTTGCATCTAAGTTAAGGTAAGTTTGATGTTGTGCCATGAGATTCAAGCATGTTTTAGTAGTTAGCTTGAGTTCTAAACTAGCCCATGGTTCAAATCTTCACTATATCATGGAGATAAGGTTCGGCTAAGGTGGATTTGTGGATGTTATTTGCATGCTAAAAGTAAAGCTTGTAATGATGCATGGTATGGTGTTGTATGGCATTCGGCCATGGTAGGAAATAAAAGGAAACTATGTTCGTTGTTCATGTCATTTGAATGAGAAGTGCTAGTAAGGTGAAGTACAAATGTTAGTGTTGATTTACTAGTGTATATGTGCATATTAGCCTAGTTGTGAACTTGAAACAAATTGGTGTTTAGTCGATACAAGCGACCTTACTTGTAGAATGTATCAAGTGTGGAAATCGGCCTTAACATGGATGTGTATGTTCGGCCACATGAACGAATACATATGTTGATGTGTATATTCGGCCTTAGGTAGCCTATTGATGGCCTTAGCTTTCCTTGATGCTTGAATGAATTGTATTGAATTGCTTGATGTAATATAAAATGTGCATGACCATTGTGTATTCAAGCTAAAGGGTGGCCATATGACCATTTAAACTCCTTGTCATATTCGGCCATAAGCTAGCATAATGAGGTTTTAATAAGTTAAATTTGTGTGAATTAGCTCAAGAACTCAAAGGATCAAAGTTGGACAAGGGGAAAGACAAAATAATTGAATAGCCGTTGAAAACGTGCGACAACATCCGAGGTAAGTCATTAAGCACATATGTTTGATATTGCTTAAATGATTGTAAAATCTATGCAATTGTGTTTAATGGGATGCTATATATATATAAATGAAATTGTATGTGTATGGAGTGATGACAATTGTTGAATGTAAAAGAAATAGTGAAATGTGTAGAAAGTTTGCTTTCGGCACTAAGTGTCTTGAGCAATACGTGTATGCGGTGATTTAGATTGGCACTAAGTGTGCGTGTTTGAAATATATGGCACTAAGTGTGCGTGTTGGAAATATATGGCACTAAGTGTGCGTGCTGGAAATATATGGCACTAAGTGTGCATGCTGGAAATATATGGCACTAAGTGTGCGAGCTCGAAGGGTATGGCACTATGTGTGCGGGCTTAAATCGCATGGCACTAAGTGTGCGAAATAGAGTATTAAGCACTGTGTGTGCGTACTCTCTCTATATATATAAATATCTCCGATCGAACAATTATATGGAGGGTGTGTCTCCATCGAGTTGAGTATGGACAGCGGATCGGGTAAGTACCTTGAGCTCATGACGAATAGGAAATACGTTCATGCTCGGGGTTGAGCTTGGTAAGCTTTAAATCTATGTGATGATTGAAATTGTATGGTTGTGGTGGAAATGAGTTAGTGTGTGAAAATGCCTTAAATATCTTGTTTTGTGGAATATGAAATGTGGATGTATGACTTGGTATGAGATTGAACCGAAAGGTCCGAGGAATTATGGTATAGTTTTGATATGGATGAGTACCCAGCCTCGTTTATTGTTTCATGTTGTGGTAACTTTATTAATGGATGGTTGTTGAATGCTTATGACTTACTGAGTTATAAACTCACTCGGTATTTTCTTGTCACCCATTTTAGGTCTCTTGGACTCGTATTGTTTGCGTGCTCGGAACCGTCGTTGAAGTCATCACACCGCTGGAAATCTTTTGGTATTGTCTTCGTAGTTGAACTAGGAGAACATTTGGCATGTATAGGCTATTTTGTTTTGTTGAATTGTGGGTTGTAAACTTTAAGCCATGTGAAAATGGCCTATGTGGTCGTTGAGTGGGATGCTAGAACCTATAGCCACGAGTCTTAGAAACTTTAATTTTGATAAGGTGGCCATGATTTGTGTCATGTATAATGGATGATTAGTAAGGCCAAGGAAAGATTCATGAAATTGGCATAGTCTCTGCAGTAACTGTTGCGGACAGCAGCAGTGATATGAGATTGAAAAATCACTAAAAATAGTAGAAGTAGAATTAAATAGTGAATAAATTATGAAATTGAACCTTGATGAACCTATTTTCATATGGACGAAACGAAACGACCGTATGAGCAGTATACTGAGAGATATTAAAGTTCTCGTGAGACAGGGCCAGAACCATTTCTGGATCCCCTGTCTCGACTTTGAAAATTTACCATAAATTATCCAGAAGGAATTAGAAGTCGTGCCTTATATGTGCAGATTCCCCTTTGAGTCTAGTTTCATTAGAAACAAACGGCATGAGCATTGAAGCTCTGTACTAGAAGATATCCAGGTCGTAATGCGCGAAGGGCAGTGTAGTCAACCCCTGTAACATGGGCGACTTTAACTAATAAACTGTACCAATTGGCCCGACCAAAAATTCTAGAAATAAATCCATGGATGGATATATGAGTATAGTTTCAGGGAAAATTTACGGAATTGGTTTTCGAGTTCTGGAACTCGAGATATGATTTTTAAGGTAACAGTGACGCAGTTAGCTAGCCTGCCTGAAACAAAAATTTCATAATTTCCAAGAGGGAAATAAGGGAAGTAAGCCCGGTAACACCTCGTGGTCGAATCCGGTGACGGTCACGGGTTTGGGGTGTTACATTACACCTTTTGCAAAAAGGTCATTTTAGGGGTTTTTCATGAAAACCACTTAGAAAAAGATGTTTAACACTCATCCAACTTTCATTTTCCTCCATAATCCATCAAAATACAAGAAACTCATGCATGGGTAAATTTTTAAACATGAACCCTAGCATGAAATATGGGTAGAAATGGAGAGAGCAAGCTACAGGAATCTAAAAAATACAAAGAACATTAAAAACGGGGCTTGAGAGCACTTACTATTGAGCTTGAAAATGTTGAAAACCCTAGCTATGGTGTCCCTCAATTTTCGGTAGCCATGGAGAAGGAAATGGCTGATTTTTGCCTTCTTTTTCTCATTTTATTTCGTTAAAATGCGAAATGACCAAAATGCCCTTAAGCCCTTCTTTAAAATTTCATCCATGCAAGCCCATTTTTGTCCAAAAACTTAGAAATTGGGAAAATTGCTCTCCAAGACCTTCTAATTTATAATCTAAAGAAATTTCATACAAATTACTTCTAGAATCCAAGTTTTGCAATTTATTCAATTTAGTCCCTAATTTCCAATTGGACACCTTACTCAACGAATTTCTTCATGAAACTTTAACACATGCATATTCTCATATTCTAGGCCTCATAATAATCATAAAATAAATATTTTGATGTCGTATTTGTGGTCCTGAAACCACTATTTCGACTAGGCCTTATTTCGGGATGTTACATAAATTTCACACGAGTAGAGGACACGAGCGTGTCCCTATATTGTTTAGGCCATGTGAGCCACACGGGCCATCAACACGACCATGTTGAATTGGCCCCATGGGCGTGTGCCCCTTTCACACGGGCGTGTGCCTCTATGTCAAGTGACATTTTCTATAATTGGCAAAAAGGACCCGGTTTGGTCCCGAATGATTTTCGATATGTGTTTTGGGCCTCGTAAGCCCATATTAAGAATATATTGATAAGTTTAAGAAAGTTTTAAAATTTTCCAAGTCATGAAGACTCAAAATTGGTTGTAAGCACAAATTTAAGTGAGGCAAAGCCTCGTATTCTGTCACGGTGTAGGATACGGGTATGGGGTGTTACATTACTAACTCCCTACACATTTCAAAATCACAGAGGTATCATTTTTACAACACAAATATCGATACCTCTATTCCAGACCAGAAAAATACGACATACTTGAGCATATAAATCATTTCCAACATGTACCAATCCATCATGCTATCACATCATCATCAAATTAACTTCAAAATGGCCGTAATAATAGTCTCAAACATTAAAAGTAAGTCCAAGATATAATCAACATATTACGAAACGAATCTCATAAACTTAAGAATAAATAGTCTATGGAGGCATCCAAAACATCATGACAAAATCAGTAAAAGTCTACCATATTGCCTTATTCCCAAAACATAACTGAATAAACAATAACACCTACGAAATAACGAAAATGGACTTGCTTGGATCACCCTCGGAACCATATCGCTCATACCGAAATGCTACTAATCTGCAATGGTTTAATAAGGGAGTGAGTGAGCTTAACAAGCTCAGTGAATGCCTAGAACAACTACGTGCAAACAGTTTATCGAGCATTAGTGAAACCTACAAGTAGCATAATTATAGCAGCCTTAACTTAGTTAACATATTTTACGTCACATGCGTACTTGGTAGTTTATTTTACAGAGTCAGTACATACATGTTCATGCATACTTCTCAATACATATAATCATATTTATAGCTAATTTGCATAGCAACCACATACTCATTTAGGCATACATCACATTACACATATATACAGTTTGATATAATTTGACACTTGTGCTATGAAACATAAAAGTATGCTCTATCATTAGTCATCAGATACACGGATCTCCAATACACCACATAGACTCATCGAGTCAAACATGTCTAGTGAAGCATAAAGTTAACACTCTCATTATTCCCCTCATGTGTCCCATTGAATGGAGCATAGCTCACATTCCCTTATCCCTCAAACATGTCCTAAGGCCTCAATGTCCAAATCATATAACATATAAGTGAGTACTCACAATCCTATGGCATGCCAACTATATCTAATGGTTTCAAGAATCACAAGGCCAAAATATCTGTTATTAAACATGTAACAGCTCGTTTTCAATGAAATCAGAACAATGGTTTCTGGACCACAAATCCGAGTTCGAAAGGAAAATTATTTTAATATTATTTCATGGTCTGTATTATGATAGGAATATCGTATAAAATTTTTGTTAAGAAAAATTTTATCGATTACATGTCTAATTGATAAAAGGAGCAAATTGCATAACATGCAAAAGTTGAATTCTAGTAGCTAAAGGGATCAAATAGCTATGGAATTCAAAATTTGAAGTCCTTATATGGAAAATATACCATTAAGATGAGTTAGTAGATAAGTATGATGATTCATCAATGAAAAATTAAATAAAGAAAATGACTAAATTGGAAAGGTGAAATAATAAAAGATGATATTTTAACTAAATAGAAAATATCATCATTTTATATCATCTTTCCAAAATTATTCTACATGGAAACCCTAGTTAGAAGAGCTTGAATGTAGCAAGCTTATTTGGTCCAATTCGGTGAGTATTCAAGTCTCGTTTTTAATGATATTTAGGTTTCCAAGATTGTAATAGCTTAATCTAGCTATCTCAAGGATTAATTTGTAAAATTATCAAAGTATTAAAGTTTTTCTATGGATGAATATGCATGAATTATGAAATTTATGATAGAAAATGAAAGGTTGTTAACAGATAAACAACTTTTGTCAAGTGAATTTTTATGAAATTGTGATTTAGGGACTACATTGAAAAGATGTAAAATTATGGAAAAATTCTAAATTTTATGAAATACATGGGCTGCTAATGTTATATGTAAAAATCGGCTAGGCTTGGAATAAGGGCTAAATTGTATGAATTTCATTTTCCAAGCCTAGGGACGAAATCAGAATTTATTAAAAGTATAAGGGCAAAATGGTAATTTTTCCTAGGATATGAATTAGATTAAATTGATATTAAATTCATTTATATAGATCCAGATAGACCAAATACGGAGTTAGATCGAGGAAAAGAAAAAGTAATGGATTAGTAGATTTTACGTACATGAACAATTGTCGAGGTAAGTTTGTGTAATTAAATTGTATATTTATATGTTTTAAATTGAATGTTGTGTATGTGTATTGTATAATTGACGTGTATGAAAATCGGTCACATATCTAATAATGTTTGATAAATATTAAATCCCGATTAAATAAATGAATTCGATGGATATAGGGTTCCCGAATTGGTTGTGGTCCTACATATGTTGCAGACACACCATAGCTCAAAAGAGCGTCCCGTTATTAGATTTCATGAGCATTCTGATATATGGCCCTCTCGAGCTTCCCGTTATATGGTTCTTACGAGCTTCCCATTAATAGCTCTTCGGATCATCCCAATTGGTTGTGATTATGCATGTGTTGTAGACATATCATAGCTCTTATAAGCGTCCCGATATATGGCTCTTTGTGAGCTTCCCGATTAAAATCTCTTTGGGAGCTTCTTTATTAATGGCTCTCCGGAGCTTTCCGATATTGTGACAGCGCTAATTTGACCCTAGTCGGAAAGTGGTTTCGGGACCATGAAATCGAGTCACAAAAATAATTAAATGTTATGTTCTGTGTTTATTATATGTGAAAGTGCATGTGTGAAAATTTCATGCTTTGATCTTGTCAATTGTATGTGAAATTATTAAATAGGACTTATGTGATAATTTTTGAAAATGCTATAGGTTATTTTGTAGTGGCCAAATAATTTTATGGTGTAAAATAGGTGGATTTGCATGTCAAAATTCGCACTTTAATGTATAGTGGCCGGCCATAATGAGGGTGATAAATAAAATATGCATTTTAAATTAGAATTATTAAATTTAATGGCTTTATTATCATAAAATAAAGATAAATAAAATAATAAAAAGAGGAAAAGGACAAAGCTTGTTCAACTTTGTTCTTCATAGTCGAAATTAGGAGAGAAAAGAAACTCAAGCAACATTCGGTCATTTACTACATGATTCAAAGGTATGTTCATGTATTTTTTTTCTTGAAATTCTTGTGAAATTAGCATGGTTAAAACATTTCTTGGTTAACCCATGTTTAAATTTTGAAAATTTGTTCTGTTGTGAGCTTTCGACCATGAAAGAAATTGAAGGGATTTGGTTGTTGTCTTTAGGTTTTAATGAGAAATTGTAGATGAGTGAAGTTTGAGCTAGTTAAATGTTCATATAAGTGCATTATATGAGAAGGTGAAATCGACTTGTGTGTATGTGTAGTTGCCGAATGTGAATTTAGATAACATTGAGTAATATTGCGTTTTAAAATGATGAAATGAAGTTTTAAGCTTGATAGAGTTTTGTTACGAATGAATGAAAGAATATGTGTATTCGTCTATGGATGTTTGGATAATAAATTAGATGCCTTGATGAGTAATGCTCAAATTATAAGTTGAATTTAAAGCTTGTTAAATTGCTCTTAATATTTCCAGATAAGTTACTTAGTTAAGGTTGTTAAATTTGCTCTTAATATTTCTGGATAAGTTATTTAGTTAAGCTTGTTAAATTTTCCCTTATTATTTCCGGATAAGTTACTTAGTTAAAGAAAATTTTAAAGTACTTAGTTAATTGATACTAGGTTAATGGTGTGAATATAAATTAATATAAACTTAGTATATGTACTAAAGGTTGTAGATGAATTTGGCCTTGGGAGAAATTTTGGTATAAAATGCTTGAAGGTTAACAGGTTATTGCTTTAATGACCGAATGTGTCAATGGCTAATGCATGGACTAGTTGATCAATAAGTGTTAAAAGGGAAATGTAAATAAATACCTATTTGATGAGCTATATATATATTCGGCTATATGGTAAAGATATATATATGAAAATATGATAAGCCTTATGAGTTTTGTGTTTGTGTATGTGAACTAAGTATACAATGAATATTCGGCTATAAGCTAGCTTGATGGGACCTTAATAAATTAAATTTTGTTTGAATTAGCTCAAGAGCATAGAGAACTAAGGTTGGACAAGGGAAAAGAGAAAGTAGTTGAATAGCCGAACCGAGACTGTTTGAAAATATATTCGAGGTAAGTTTTAAGTAGTTAAATATATATAATATTCGATAATGACATGACAGATTATGAGAATTAAGTATTACTTGTCATATATGTATATGGCCGAATGGCAATTGTAATGGAAGTAAAATGTGATATGCTTTCATGATCAAATGATAGTGTTAGATGAATATGAGTAAGATGTTACGTGTAAACTATCAAATGATAAATGTGAGTGATGAAATGAGATAAAAGTGAAAAAAATGTAGGATGATATATTCGAATGATGCTGGTACCCAATTTAGTGTGATTGTGTTATATGAAACTTGTTGATTTGAATATCACATAATACTATTTGGGCCTTTGAGCCTAGCAGGCTATAATACCGGTGAGATACTATTCGGGCCTTTGAGCCTAGCAGGCTATAATGCCGGTGAGATACTATTCGGGCTTCGAGCCTAGCAGGTGAAATGCCGGTGAGATACTATTCGGGCTTTTGAGCCTAGCAGGCTATAATGCTGGTGAAATGATATCGGGCTTCGAGCCTAGCAGGTGAAATACCGGTGAATGAATTCGGGTTTTTAAACCTAGCAGGCTGAATGTCGGTGATTTGAGAAAAGTCTAAAACTAAGATACCTCGTGTTAGAACGACAAATGAATACATTCAATACGTTAAGTTGGCCAGAACGTATTATGTATTTATATGTGAGTATGATTTGAATTGAATCATAAGTGTATAATGTGATACATATGTGAATAAATGTTATATCTATATCTATGATCATGATACATTCGGTCAAGGTGTGAAAGTATGCAAAAATATTCGATTTATTTATGCCATATGAATTTAGATTAAGTGGAATTAGAATGCTAATTGTACATTATGTGCTTATGTATATTCAGCCAAATGGTAATATATTTAGAAAATGACCTCTTGAGAAATTGAATAATTGATGTATAATTGAGTTTATTTGTTGCATTGCTTAAAACTTACTAAGCTTATGAAAGTTTACTCCGTTTGTTACGTTTCTTTGTTTTATAGATTGTTGACTCCAGTCACCTGCTCGGAAAGGGATCGTCAGCAACTCGTCACACTATCTATCATTTTGGTACTACTATATTTTGGAGCTTGTATGGCATGTATAGAATAGACTTAAGTGAATGATATTTTGAGACGTCTTTGTATATAAGCCATGTGAATATGGCAACTTTTGAATGTCGATATAAGTTTGAATTTCCATCTTTGATTGTGTTTCACTTTTCATATAATTTCTAATGTTCTTATATCAACGTGTTTGTACAAATGTGGTATTTTGGGTTGGTAACACTTCATAACCCATTCCGGCAACGGATACGGGTTATAGGGGTGTTACAGATATGGCTCGCTTGAACTTCTCGATATATGGCTATTTAGAGCTTCCTGATTAATGGCTCTTCAGAATTACCCATTATTGGCTCGCATGAGCTTCCTGATTATGGCTTTTATGAGCTTCCATTTGTATAGCCTGGATAAGCTTTCTGTTACATGGCTCACATGAGCTTCCTGTTATATGGCTCGAGAGAGAGCTTCTATTTTATGTACACTACTGAGCAACCCTGAATATGAATTGTTGAATTTCAACTTCGTACACTTCATGTGTACTACTCTTGTATCCATCGATTTTTTAAATGATTCAACAGGTAAAGTTCCGATATGAGATGAAATGAATTCAATATGAATTACTATGAGAAATATTTGAAGTACAAAGATATGATATGTACATGTTCACGAATACTTGAAGTGATAAATACATGTATGTGGAAATTGAATATTGATTAGCTCATTCATGTTTCTTGGTATTTATGTGAATTACATGACTAACATGCTTGATGAGGATATGTGTTTAGGAAATTGGCCAAATTGGTTGAGCATGTTTAGTTAGCTTACCTTAAAATTGAAATAAATGGTAAGTTAATTTCCTGTTATACGAACTTACTAAGCATTAAATGCTTACTTTGTTTTATTTCCTCTATTTTATAGTACTCGAAAGCTCATAAAGGTTGGAGGTTGGTCGAAGCATCATCACAATATCCTTCGGCTCATTTCGGTATAAATAGTAAATTACTTTTGGTTATAATGGCATGTATAGGATAATTTGGCCAATGTGGGCTTATAAGTGTTATAACTAGCCATTGAAATGGCTTGTGATGGACACGTTTTGATGTGAATATAAGAGGTTATATCATGTTTGATATGTGTGTTTGAAATGGTTGATTGATAGAATCATATTTTTATCTTAATGATTAAATTGAGTTAGCATATTTGGTAAAATATGCAAATATGTGAATTTGGTAAGTTAGGTAAGTTTGTATACTTGGTTATAAGAGGTAATATATCATGTATAAGACTTGATTTTGAATGAATTTTAATGTCTTGTATTGGCTTGAGAATATGTTTAAGTGTTTATGTAGGTGGAAGGCAAATTTGGGTGAGAAATATGGCTTAGAAATCGCCTTATTTCGTCCACACGGGCAGAGACATGGGCATGTGTCTCAGCCGTGTGTGACACAGGGCCTAGTACATGGGCGTTTGTTTTGGTCGTGTGTCCACTGCATCTTTAAAATTTGAAAACAGAATGCTTAGAATTGATCATACGGCCTGGCATACAGGCGTGTGGCTTGGTCGTGTGACCCTTGCACCTATACACGGCCTAGCACACGGGCGTGTGACTTGGCCTTATAACCCAAGTCAGAGGGTTACATGGGTATAGACACGGGGTGGGACACGACCGTGTGTACTACTTAAGAAAAATTTTAAAATTTTGCGAAAAATTCTCTGAGTACCCAGTTTAGTCACGACTTGTTTTTAATGTATGTTTTTGGCCTTGAGGGCTCATATAAGGGACTTTATGAATAATATCTGACATGAATGTTAAATAATATGAAATGTCTGTATTTGATCTGTTTATTTCGGTAATGCTCTGTAACCCTGTTCCAGCGACAGATACAGGTTAGGGGTGTTACAGAACACATATATATTACATATTGATTTACTGTTTACTACCACTCTATATTTACATCATAAGCACATAATTATCATTGTTACTTGGCATGTATGACATGCCTACAGATACACTTTCACAACAGTAATCATGAACACATAACACATGTAATTGTAACACCCCTAACCCGTAACCATCGCCGGAATAGGTTAAGAGGCATTACCGGACTTGTAACTCAATTCAAAACAATCATTTATCCCAAAAATATCTTATTTCAAACAATAACATTCATTCACATTCAATATGTACTTAAATCAAGCTTACAAAGCTTTAAACATGCATTCGGGACTAAATCGATAACATATTAAAATTTTGGAAACTTAGAAAAATTTCAACATTTTAAATGTCTCACGTCCGTGTGAACCGGCCTTGTGCCTCACACAGCTAGTAGACACACCCGTGTCTTAAACCGTATGAAAATAGGTCATACATATTGACTTGTGTCACACGGCCGAGGACACGCTCGTGTGCCAGGCCGTGTGAAAACTGGAGAGTATACTGGCTTGGGTTACACGGCCAATCACATGCCCGTGTCTCTAGCCTATGTGCTGTTTGAAATGGCCACACACGATCATGTATCAGGCCGTGTCAAAACTATAGGGTAAACTGACTTAATTCGAAAGGGTACTCTAGGGGACACACGACCGTGCAGCATGACCGTGGTCGTACACGGCTGGGACACACACTCGTGTCTCTGCCCATGTGGACAAAAATAGGCTATTTGCAAAGCAATTTTTCCACCTACAACACAAAATTTCACAAGCATAAATAACCACATTTTTACAACTCAATAGGTAGCCCAAATAGCCATTTCAATACACATCATTTTCCATATCAAAACCTAATAATTTCATACCCAAATACCTATTTAACATCATGCATAATCCATTCATTTAACAACTACATATCAAGACTCCATTTGCATAATTTCATTCCATCAATACCTTGCCAAAACATACCATAATTAAACATTGAATTCAACCAAAACATAGTACCAAAATAAGCCAAATCACATGGCTTAACTTATACACAAAAAATACCAAAGTCATGATATTAAGCAACATAACTATCATCTCTTAAGCTAGCCTATACATGTCATATTTACAAATATCCACAAGATCAAAAGTACCAATTGGAAATTGGATAGTGTGATGTGCAACTCTGACTTGTCCGAAACGAGCGAGCTAACGAACATCTATAAAACATAGAAAAAGAAACAGAGTAAGCTTTACAGCTTAGTAAGCCTGTATAATTCAGAATTAAACTTACCATTTATACATAATCAAAGTAATACATAAGTGGAACCAGTTTAATTAACAAATACCTAATCACAAGTATTCATCACATGTTAGTCATTTAAAAATACATGAAACCATCCATTAATATAATACTTTACATCATTCCAAATTCATATGTCATATATAACATAAGTAACATCTATAAACCGTAACTCATTCGTATAAACAGTATTTGTGCCCGTTGAACCTATTAGAAATTCAAAGGATACTCGGGTGAATAACATTAGTAATTCGTCAATTCATTATCACTTATGCTCTTTCGAGCCATGATCGGAAAGCTCCTCCCCACCTGATGAACAATAAGCTCTATTGAGCTGAAACGGTAAGCTTTATCGAGCTGAACAGTAAGCTCATACGAGCTGAAACGATAAACTCTAATAAGCTAATAACAGTAACCTCTTATGAGCTGATATATCGGTAAGCTCATACGAGTTATGGTGAGTTCGCAACAAATGCAGGAGCTCGACCAAATCGATAACCCTAGTAACAAGTCACTCGTATCCTATGAACTCAAATAGTTCAAACGGGGCTCGATAACAATTATAATACATATCAATAATACATTTGTAATTCAAGTATATCCAATTGTCAATTACAATATTCATTTCAAATATTTTCAAATATATATAGAAGTTTGATTCTAATTATACAAACTTACCTCGTTTCCCCAGATAAAACTATCGGCTATTCGTCCACTTTTCGTTTTCCCCGATCTAGTTCCGGTATTTACTTATCTTGATCTATATAATATCAAATTAACTCATTCAAATTTTCATTCAATTCAATTTAGCCTAAAACATTCATTTTGACTAATTTACAATTTTACCCTTAGACTTTTGACTACTTTGCAATTTAGTCCTTAACACATAAAAATGCAAAATTACACAATTAGACCATTACCCATAGTAGCCAAATTTACTATATACTACTAGCAGCCCATATCTTTCATTATTTCACACTTTTAACCACATAATTTTACATTTTCTCCATTTAATCCCTATTTGACATTTTTATCAATAATCACTTTACAAAACTAGTTTAACTATCATTAAACCTTCATAATCTATCATTAAACATTTAAATACTCAAGCATTCAATAATGGCATCATTCAAAATCTATAACAGTTTCAAAAACGAAGGTACGGGCTATCTAGATTAAGCTGCAACGAGCTCAAAAACATAAAAATCATTAAAAACGAGATAAAAACCGTACCTTAATAGACAAAATTGCTTTGGCCGAACCTAGGTCTTCAACTATGGCTTTCTTCCTTTTAATTTTCAGTAGAACCAACTTAAGAAAGATGATGGCTAATTGTTTTTATCATTTTTAACCTTTTTTATTATATAATTACTAAATTAACCTTTAATAAAACTTTAATATATCATATAATTCATGGAAATAAATGTCCACTAACCTTAATCATGGTCACATTACAACATAAGGACCTTTAACTTAATAAACCATAGCTATTAGGCACATTAAACTAATGGCACACAAGTTTTACGGTTTATGCGATTTAGTCATTTTTACCAAATTAAGCGTTCAAGCAGTAAAATTTCTTTACAAAACTTTCACATAATAATTCTATCGTGCTGTAAACTTTAATAAAATATTAGAAAAAATATTTTGACATTAGATTTGTGGTCTCGAAAATACTGTTTCGATTTGACCTAAAAATGGGCTGTTACAGTAATAGCATCTCATCTTAATCCACATTTTCATAATAACACAAATACATATTTCACAAGTTAAACATTAGTACCAGAAAACTTACACTCAAAACTTAGAGTAGGGGTTTAGGCTACAACTAAATTCCCAAATAATGCATTAAATCCTATCCACAAGCAATTATTCCAAACACTCACTAGTACGCTTTCGCCAAAAAGCCGAAAGCTCAAACTAGCCTTTCCTAGTGGAAACACGAAAATTTACGCATTTTTACATACCCTTTTTAGCTTAAAATCATACCGTTTCGATTAAATTCTTGTCGAAAAATAATTAATTTTTGTAAAATAATTAAATTATACTTAAAATATGAACATGATGATTTTTAGTTAATTTTATAATTAATTTTGAGTAATTTTGGTTATTTTCGACAGAATTGCGCAAAGGGCGAAAAATGGCTCGGTAGACACTGCTTGAAGCACAAAACGAGAAGCAATTTGAAGTATCAAGCTGAATTAATTTCTAGCCTAAGACTGTCCAATTATGTGTATTAATGCATAATATAATTAATTTTAATTTTTACCCAATTTAATTTGGGCTAAATAAATTAATATTAATTAATTATAGAAAAAGTGGTGCAATTGAACCGAATCGATTGAAGTGAACCGGCCAATGATTGGGCAGCCCAAAACTGGCCATATGCTGACCCAAATCAGCTTATTAGCTGATTAACTAAGCTTGCAAACAAGCCCTTGAAGTCTTGTCAAAGTTGCATTCAAACACGTCCACAATTGGTGGATTTTTGGATTTGCCCCAAGCCATTTTTAGCAAAGTTGAAAGCATCAACTTTGCCACATAGGTGGCCGGCCAAAGGGTGGCTATTTGGCTGCTATTTTTAGCAAATTTCAGCTGCCACACTCAGCTATAAAAGCCCTCATTGGCTGATCATTCAAAGCATCTCATTCATTCTTCATTCATTTCACAACACTTCTCACCTCTCTTGTTCTTTTTCTCTCATTTTTCCATTTCAATTCCCTTGCTCTTGTGCCGATTTCTTTCCTTGGAAATGCAGTGTTCTTCAACCATTTTGGAGTAGCAATTGAGTGTTCATCGAATCCTTGATCAGTGAGGACAACAAGAAAGAAGAACGGAGCAGCCAAGTCAAGCCTCGAAAAACCACCGGATTTGATTCTTGTTCCCTATCTCTTTAATTTTTGTTGTTGTTATGATGAACATATCCATGAGTATTCATGTTGTTGGAACGGTTAATTTAATCAGCTTAGGTTAATTTAGTTCGTGTTGGGTTGATTGCATTTCATCTTCATAAATTGTTAAAATTGTGTTTATGTTGTTATAAGCCTCGGTAAAATGCTTGATTAAGTAAAATCATGCCTAAGTTGTTCTTGCGTTATGACTGTGACGTAACTAATGAATTAATTATTTAAACAGATTGAAATTGTAATTAATTGACACAGTACTTGATCACTGCATGTTTATTCTTCTAAGGTAGCTGAAGGTTAAATTAGGAATGTATCTGGGAATAGTATTGCCTTGCATAACTTGCAAGATTATTAAGTTTAAACTATCTCATGGTAGGGATACCTTGTTACCTCACATAGTCTTTTATATGCTTGGTTAGATTTAATTAATCGTTTGAATTGACATAGGGATATGTAAGAGCTTAGTTCAGTTTAATGAGTACGTATTTGCAATAACATGTTTGCTTACTAGAATCTGTTTAGTCGGTTGAATTGACATAGCGATATGTCAAGAGATGAATGGATTTTGGTATGTAAGTATGTTCATAAGTTAGCAAATTACCGGGTTGCTGTGATTTTATTCGTAACAATATAAACATAAGTTTAATAATTCTAATATGAGAAGTGTAATTAATCCAACACAATTATATCATCTTGATTAAATCTTATTTTGAAATCGTGCATTAGAACTTTCTTTTACTTCATTTTATTTATTTATTTTAATTTTCTTAAGTTTTTAATCACCCTCTTTAAACAAAATATTTTTCTTCACCAAAGTGTTTTAAATTACATTCATAAATAATCCTTTTCACAGTCCTTATGGGTACGATAACTCGACATTTACTTGTCACTTTATTACTTGTTGTGATTGTGTACACTTGCACATTTCTGTCGTTCCATGTTTTTGGCACCGTTGCCGGGGACTATTTTAAAAAGTCATTATTTGTGAGTTTGTTAGTTTTCATTTTGGTTTTTTTTTTCGTTTAATTTTTAACTTGATTAATTTTTCTGTGATTATTTCAGATGTTTATGAGTATTGACCGAATTATTGACTTACTCCCTGTAGACCCTGAGATAGAAAGAACTTTTCGGCAGTGAAGAAGACAAACAAATCAGAGGAGGACCGAAAAGATGAACTTCGAAAACTCAATCCAAGGAAACAGAGCAAACCCTGCTTAAAATCCTATCCTTATTGCTGACGATAGGGATAGAGCTTTACGACAGTATGCTGTGCCAGTATTTGATGATCTTAATCTGGGTATAAGGAGACCCAAAATTGAGGCACAACAGTTCAAGCTGAAGCCAGTCATGTTCCAGATGCTTCAGAAAGTGGGCCAATTCAGTGGAATGCCTACCGAAGATCCTCACCTACACTTAAGACTATTCATAGAGGTGAGCGATTCTTTCAAGTTAGCCGGAGTACCCGAAGATGCATTACGTATGAAGTTGTTCCCATATTTGCTAAGGGACAGAGCTCGAGCCTAGTTGAACTCATTGCTACCGAACTCAATTTCCACATGGCAAGAGTTAGCAGAAAGATTCCTTATGAAGTATTTCCTGCCTAGCAAGAATGCTAAGTTGAGGAACGAAATCACTGCTGTAACACCCCGAACCCGAGACCATCGCCGGTGTCGGACACGAGGGGTTAACAAGCCAAGTTCACTTGTTTTGCCCATCCATTTGACATTTCCAGTCAGGCTGGAAAACTGCGTCACTGTCGCCTTAAAAATCATATCTCGAGTTTCAAAACTCGGAAATTGGGTTCGTAAATTTTCCCTGAATTTAGACTCATATATCCATCCATGTATTTATTTCTAGAATTTTTGGTCGGGCCAATTGGTACAGTTTATTAGTTAAAGTCACCCATGTTACAGGGATCGACTGCTCTGACCTTCGCGCGGTATAACTTGAATATTTCTCTGTACAGGGCTTTAATGCTGGTGCCGTTTGTTTCTAATGAAACTAGACTCAAAATGGAATCTGTACATATAAGGTATGTCTCCTAATTCTTTTTGGATAATTTATAGTAAATTTTTAAAGTTGCGACAGGGAACCCAGAAACCGTTCTGGCCCTGTCTCACAATAGCTTTAATATCTCTTAACATGTAACTCCTATGACCCTTTCGTTTCTTCCATATGAAAATAGACTCATCAAGGTTCATTTAAATAGCTTATTCACTATTTAATTCCATTCCTACGAATTTTGGTGATTTTTCACATTCACGTCACTGCAGCTGGCAGCATCTGTTTTAAGGTAGGTCTTACCTATTTGGTAGTCTCCATGAACCAACTAGTCTTGCCATACATAGGTTCATATATGATCATTTTAACCATGCCAATGGCTGATCATATGACCAACATTCCCATTTCAAGCCATAGCCACATCATGACACCAAATATATACATACAAACCACAATTAGTCTAAGTTGATACTTCACTTTTACGAGCCATTTTCGCATGGCCGTATATATATACATCACAACATATTCAACCAACAAGGGGTAGTCCTATACATGCCATTTCAAAGTTCAACCAAAATTTATACCAAAATAGAGGCGTGGATAGTGTGGATGACTTCGACTTTATTGATCTCGAATCCGATTGCTATCGGCGAAATCTATAAAACAGAGAGCCAAAGTAACGGGTAAGCATTTTTTATGCTTAGTAAGTCTCAAGGAATATAATCAGCTCTAATTACAGCAATACATTCACATAGCCAAATGCATCATTTCATTAATACACATTCTTACTTCACACTTCATCATTATATACTTTCACAAAGTATCAATCAATTCAATAACTGAAATTCATTAGTCGATTGAGCGAATGTTGCTCAAACATGTCGACTTTCAATGCACATATAACGTACCTTATCCTTTGGGCTTTTCGAGTGTACTAATTGAAATCATTACAGCAACCAACACTCACCTCCAGCCCAAGATTCTTCGAATATAACCGAATATAATCACGTGCACAAATGCCTTGGTCTTAGCCGGATAGAATAACTCGCATACGAATGCCTTGGTCTTAGCCCGGATATAGCCACTAGCACAATTGCCTTGGTCTTAACCGGATATAATTTCCAGCATAATTGTCTTGGGCTTAGCCGGATATCATTCAATTTCTCATGTACACATACATCAATAATCATTGGACATACATATTTCATTTTCGTTACTAAGGCTCAAACGCACATATATTCACAAGCATATTCGCCTTGGGACTTAGCCGGGTATCATTCAATTTCTCATACACACATAAATCAATAATCATACACATCCATACTTCATCTCACATAATTCAAGTAAGGTCACTTCTTGAGGACTTACCTCGGATGTTGTCGAACGGCTTTTTCGGCTATTCGATCACCTTTTCCTTCCCTTGTCCAATTGTGGCCCTCTTAGCTCTTGAGCTAATTCAAACAAATTCAATTTATTAAAACCTCATTGTGCTTGCTTATGGCCGAATATGACAAGGAGTTTAAATGGTCATATGGCCACTCTTTAGCTTGAATACACAATGGTCATGCACATTTTATACTACATCAAGCAATTCAATACAATTTATTTGAGCATCAAGGAAAAGCTAAGGCCTTCAATAGGCTACCCAAGGCCGAATATTCATGTACATGTTGAGGTCAATTTTGCACTTAATACCTCACAAAAAAACAGCATGCATTTTACTAGTTAATGCTTTGCACATTGTGGCCCAAAACTTATAATATAGCATCAAGCACTTATATGTGTGCTAGGCCGAATTGTGCTTGCAATTTCACAAGCATTCTTCCACATCTTCTTCTTTAAACCAATATATTCATCACTTACTTCATAGCCAAAACATCATGTGCAAACATATATATACAATATGAGCATGGCGAATTTCAAGGTGTCCATAGCCATCCAAAATACAAATTTTAACTAACATGCAAGAAGCATGAACCATGCTCATGAATGCATCATGGCGAATATGACAATCATGCTCCAGTCAACTTCAATCATGGTTAAACACAAAAGAAAACTCAAAATCTTACTCAAGAGTAGACAATCCATCATTGCATGCATCATCATCAAGCTTCACACTTAGCATGCAATGGCTTTATCACCATAACAACTTTGGCCAAATACCATTTCCATGGCATAACAAGGATTTGAGCCATGGCTAACATGCACATCAAATTAGCAACCAAACCATGCATGAAACTCCCAACACAACCTCATACATACCTTAATCTTGATGCAAACTTAGCCAAATCTCCTTCTAGGTCTCTTCCAACCCAAGCATGAAGCAAAAATCCTCCCCCTTTTCCCTTAGTATTTTCGGCCAAGAAGATGAGAAAGGATGAACAAATTTTCTTTTCTTTCTTTAGGACATTCGCCAAAGTGTTTAGAATGGATGAACAATTTTTTTTTCTTTAATGCTAGTCTTTATTTTATGACTTCCTACATACACCACTAGCAAAACATGTTGGAAACATGTTCCCTTGCCCATAACCTTGTCATGGCCGCCACTCCTCCTTAGGAAGGGATTATTTGACATGCAACTCCACCTTTTTGTTAACATGTACTAACAAGCCATTTAAAATTAGCCTATCATATTTCACCATGTTTCACTTTGATCCCTATTTAATACTTTCTCGCACAAATGGGTAAAATTAGAGAATGAAATTTCCACATATGCATGCACACACATAGTAAGCATAGAATATAACAATTAATTATTTTTATGACTCGGTTTAGTGGTCCCAAACCACATTCCGGCTAGGGTCTATTTTGGGCTATCACAACTCTCCCCACTTAAGAAATTTTCGTCCCGAAAATCTTACCGTAAATAGGTTTGGATATCGCTCTTTCATAGAATTCTCGGTCTCCCAAGTAGCTTCTTCTATCCCGTGCTTGAGCCATAACACTTTCACTAGCGGAACCCGCTTGTTTCGCAACTCTTTCACTTCTCGTGATAGGATACGAATCGGTTCTTCCTCATAACTCATATTAGCTTGAATTTCAATTTCGATGGACTAATCACGTGCGATGGATCGGATCTATAGCGTCGAAGCATCGAAACGTGAAAGACATCGTGAACCTTTTGAGTTCGGGGGCAAAATCAAGCGATATGCCACCGGACCGACTCGCTCTAATATCTCATATGGCCCAATGAACCTCGGGCTCAACTTGCCCTTACTACCGAACTCGAGTATCTTTTTCCAAGGCGATACCTTGAGAAACACTTTATCACCCACGATACTCGATATCCTTACGCTTCAGATCCGCGCATCGACTTGACGATCGGAGGCTATCTTCGACTTTCATGGATTACTTTCACTTTCTGCTCAGCATCCCTAATCAAATCCACCCGAAAATCTTGCTTTCACCGAGCTCGGTCCAAAACAATGGTGTACGGCATTTACGACCGCACAAGGCCTCGTAGGGTGCCATCTTAATACTTGATTGAAAGTTTGTTGTTGTAAGCGAATTCAATCAACGGCAAATACCGCTCCCATGAACCACTAAACTCGAGGACGCAACATCTTAACATATCCTCAAGTATCCGAATTATCCGCTCGGATTGACCATCGGTTTGGGGTGAAAGGCGGTCTGAAATGCAACTTGGAACCCAAAGCTTCTTGCAACTTTTTCCAAAATCGCGAGGTAAATCTCGGATCTCTATCCGACACGATGGAAATAGGCACCCGTGTAATCTCACAATCGAGAAACGTACAATTCGCTAATTTGTCCATTGAAAATCCGTGCGTCGGGGACAAAGTGGGCCGACTTAGTCAATCGATCTACCACGACCCAAACCGCATCCTTCTTACTTGCGACAATGGCGGTCCGGATACAAAGTCCATTGTGACTCGATCCCATTTCCACTCGGGTATCGTGATTGGTGAAGTAATCTCAAGGCACCGATGTTCCGCTTTCACTTGTTGACATATTAAACATCTCGAAACAAAGTCGGAGATGTCTCGCTTCATACCATGCCACCAAACGGCGTTTCAAATCATTGTACATCTTCGTACTCCCCGGGTGGATTGCCATTCGGCTACAATGGGCTTCATTCAGAATTATCGAAATGAGTTCCGAATTCTTTGGGACACACAGATGACTTTTGAACCTCAAACAATCGTCATCGTCGATTTGAAACTCCGAGTCCTTGTTCGGAACACACGCAGCCCGTTTTGCAACCAACTCGTCGTCGACTTTCTGAGCTTCTCGAATTTGGTGTGTCAATAATGGTTTGGCTTTCAATTCAGCCACTAACACACTGTTGGATCAGACAGACAAGTGCACATTCATCGCTCGTAAAGTGAATAACGATTTACGACTCAAGGCATCCGCAACCACATTCGCCTTTCCCGGGTGATAGTCAATGATCAGCTCATAATCCTTTAACAGCTCGAGCCAACGTCTTTGTCGCAGATTTAAGTCTCTTTGGGTCATCAAATATTTGAGACTTTTGTGATCCGAGTATACATGGCACCTTTCACCAAATAAGTAATGTCGCCAAATCTTTAAGGCGAATACGATGGCGGCCAATTCGAGATCATGAGTCGGATAATTTTTCTCATGTGGCTTTAATTGCCTCGACGCATAGGCCACAACTCGACCTTCTTGCATTAATACGCAACCTAACCCAAGTAGAGAGGCGTCGCTATAGATGACAAACTCCTTGTCGGACTCGGGTTGCACTAGAATTGGGGCTTCAATCAAATAATTTTTCAGTTGATAGAAACTTTTTTGGCATTTCTCCGTCCATTCGAACTTAACATCCTTTTGGAGTAAGCGTCATCGGCGTGGCTATCGTTGAGAAGCCTTTACAAATCGTCGGTAATAACCTAAGAAGCCCCAAAAACTCGAACCTCATTAATATTTCTGGAGGCTTCCAATTAAGTATGGCTGAAATTTTATTCGGTCGACTCGAATACCGATCTGATACCACATGACCCAAGAAGCTAACCTCTCTAACCGAACTCACACTTCTTGAACTTAGCATATAATTGCTTATCCCGTAAAATTTGCAGCACTAACCGCAGGTGTTCACTTTTTCCATAATTAATTAATATTAATTTATTTAGCCCAAATTAAATTGGGTAAAAATTAAAATTAATTATATTATGAATTAATACACATAATTGGACCGTCTTAGGCTGGAAATTAATTCGCCTTGATACTTCAAATTGCTTCTCGGTTTTGTGATTCGAGCAGTGTCTGTCGAGCCATTTTTCGCCCTTTGCGCAATTCTATCGAAAATAACCAAAATTACTCAAAATTAATTATAAAATTAACTAAAATTCATCGTGTTCATATTTTAAGTATAATTTAATTATTTTATAAAAATTAATTATTTTTCGACAATAATTTAATCGAAACGCTATTATTTTAAGCTAAAAGGGTATGTAAAAATGTGTAAATTTTCGTGTTTCCACACCCCCAAACTTAATTCATTGCTTATCCCGAGTAATGCACAAATTTTGAAAAGAATTTCTTGGAAACACCTTTGAAAAACTCCTTCAAAACAAAATTTTTCCCAAAATTATGAATTTGATATACTTATGCTCAAAGATAAGAAATTTGATAGTTATGCTACTTAAGTATACATATTGTTCAATTTAATCTCGATAATTATTATGATAGCATAAATTAGACTAAATGCTTCCTAATAAAGTCACGTTAAACCTTACCAATGTGATTTTATTCCCTTTATTCAAGATTAAGCTGCAATCATTAAATTTAACTTATGTCTTCATATGTTGTACGTAGCAATTTCTCTCCACTAATGTAGGTAGTATTGGAACCTTTGAATCACAGGCCATATGCTGATCCAAACCAGATTATTAGCTGATTAATTAAGCTTGCAAAGAAGGCCTTGAAGTCTTGTCGAAGTTGCATTCAAACCCCTTCACAATTGGTGGATTTTTGGATTTGCCCCAAGCCATTTTTAGCAAAGTTGAAAGCATCAACTTTGCCACATAGGTGGCCGGCCAAGGGGTGGCTCTTTGGCTGCTATTTTTAGAAAATTTCAGCTGCCACACTCATCTATAAAAGCCCCCCTTGGCTGATAATTCAAAGCATCTCATTCATTCCTCTTTCATTTTACAACACTTCTCTCTTCTCTTATTCTTTTTCTCTCATTTTTCCATTTCAATTCCCTTGCTCTTGTACCGATTTCTTCCCTTGGAAAAGGGGTGTTCTTCAACCATTTCGGAGGAGCAATTGAGTGCTCATCGAGGCCTTGATCGGCGAGGACAACAAGAAGGAAGAACGGAGCAACCAAGTTAAGCCTCAGAAAACCACCGGATTTGATTCTTGTTCCTTATCTCTTTAATTTTTATTGTTGTTATGATGAACATATCTATGAGTATTCATGTTGTTGGAATGGTTAATTTAATTAGCTTAGCTTGAAATTAATTCGTGCTGGGTTGATTGCATTTCGTCTTCTTAAATTGTTAAAATTGTGTTTATGTTGTTATAGGCCTCGGTAAAATGCTTGATTAAGTAAAATCGTGCCTAATTTACTCTTGCGTTACGACTGTGAGGTAAATAATGAATTAATTATTTAAACAAATTGAAATTGTAATTAATTGACACAGTACTTGATTGGCACATGTTTATTCTTCTAAGGTAGTTGAAGGTTAAATTAGCAATGTATCTGGCGATATTATTGCCTTGCATAACTTGCAAGATTATTGTGATTAAACTGTTTCATGGTAGGGATACCTTGTTACCTCACATAGTCTTTTATATACTTGTTAGATTTAATTAATCATTTGAATTGATATAGGGATATGCAAGAGATTAGTTCAGTTTAATGAGTATGTCTGTGCAATAACATGTTTGCTTACTAGAATCTGTTTGGTCGGTTGAATTGACATAGGGATATGTCAAGAGATGAATGGATTTTGGTATGTAAGTATGTTCATAAGTTAGTAAATTACCGGGTTACCGTGATTTTATTCGTAACAATATAAACATAAGTTTAATAATTCTAAGATGAGAAGTGTAATTAATCCAACACAATTATATCATTTTGATTAAATCTTATTTTAGAATCGTGCATTAGAACTTTCTTTTACTTCATTTTATTTATTTATTTTAATTTTCTTAAGTTTTTAATAACCCTCTTTAAACAAAATATTTTTCTTCACCAAAGTGTTTTAAAATGCATTCATAAATAATCCTTTTCACAGTTCCTATGGGTACAATAACTCGACCTTTACTTGTCATTTTATTACTTGTTGCGATTGTGTACACTTGCACATTTTCATCGTTCCACCTAGCTCGTAGATGGTCCTAGCGAATCCGAAGCTTCAACATAACAATTTCACACAACAATACATTCAAAAAATAAGCCAAGGACTCAACACAAACAATCAAAAACATAAGCCCAAACTAAGTTCTCATGTAACCGAAACCTTTAACATAGCAAACTTAAATTCCAAATATCTTGGTATATACTTAATCTTTTTTGCCAAAAACCAATCTCGTTCATCTTATAATTAGCCTACGACTAATTCCCAACCTTTAAACTACACAAAACTATACAATTCGTAGCATCAAATTTTTTGACATGTTTATGGCAATTTTCATGAATTTCTTGAAATCTTTATAAATCCTTAACAAAAATTTAAAGTAAGTTTTGAAACCTTCTAATCACATCAAAACTAATTGAAAAACACTTTGAAATATCATTTTTATGTATAACCCAAAATTTCACCACAAACGACCTAAGTTTCGGCTTTTATTCAAAACAAACAATTTAACAGTTAAAAACTCAGTTTAAAAGATCAAATAAATTTAAAAACTAATAAGAAAATGATTTGTTACCTTAGTTGATAAAAATCCAAACTTGTGATTGACAACCCGAAAAACCCGAAAATCTTGAAAAGTTCAACAATGGAGAAATCTATGGTGTTTTGGGTGTTCTTCTTGAAGATTTATGGATGTTTAATGCTTGGGGAATGATGGAAATCAAAAGGAATAAAGTTTAACAAACAAAATTGAAGGGGAAAATTTAGGGAGAACTGGGGAAGGCAAACACAAAACAAAAGGGAGGGTTTTACATGAAATAGCTGTAGCCTGTAGGTGGGGGAAGAATTAGGGGTATATTTAAAATTTGGTTAAATTACTTTATAAAAACTCTAAGTTTTAGCTCCTTTACAAATTAGTCCTATTTTCAAAATTAAAGGTATTTAAAACTCATTTTCGGAAATTGATTTAAGTATCTAAAAACCATATTTGACACATCTACGGTGCACCGTGTCACAGAATTCCAAACACTCTAAGGCTAAAATTCTTAAAATACCCCTAAAACTCCTATGCTCTATTTTGGGGTGTTACAAATCTCCCCGTCTAAAAAGAATTTCATCCTCGAAATTCCCTGCTAACATGTTATTTGCTTGATCACAGAATTTGCTACTTCTATTTCTAAACTGACTATCACACTTTTGCTATGCAATCTGATTCCTATTCTCCGTATCTTCCTACTTTTATTTATGTCTATTCACTACCACAAATTATTCTACGTAACTTTACTAATAGCTTCCTCTATTCACTACGTCCCTCTTATCTAAAGAACTCATAACTGTTGTTCCTAATTCAATAGCCTTTACCGAAATTCTCTACCTATTAGCTAAGTCACTCAAAATTTACAAAGCCGTAGAACCTAATTCTATTAATGAGAATAAAGAATTAATCACAAGACAAAGATACCCGCAACCTCGACAATCGAATCTTGATCCTGAAATTCCTTAATAGCATAAACCTGAGTTGGGCCTCCAAACTCAACCTGTGTAGCAACAGTATGAGCACAATTCGCTACCCAACCGGTCTCCCATGATCTCTACCATGTCCATGACCTCTAACAGACGCAGAAGCAAGTGTCGAACTTTGAAAATGCGAAATCTCAACTTTGTTTGGACAATCGCTTAGAAAATGTTCCTTCAAACCACACTTAAAAGAACCACCTGTCAACTTATGACACTCACTCGAATGCCTACACTTATAATATGCATAAACCGGTCATCCATAACCACCTGATGAGCCACCAGTACTAACTATAACATTATCTTGCTGCCCAGGCTAACTTGGTCTAACTCATGTCTTGCACCCCATCAATGTGACAGCCCAAAATTGACCCTAGTCGGGAAGTGGTTTCGGGACCACAAAATCGAGGCATAAAAATAATCTAATATTCATTTTGATGCCTATAATATGTGTTAATTCGTGGGTGACATTTTTGATGTTTTGATTTAGGGTTTTAAATGTGAATTTCACTAAAAAGGACCTAGTAGTAAACTTTGAAAATAGGATAGGGAAATGTGTGATGACTAGTTGATCATGCATGCAAAATGAGGGGTTTGCATGTCAAATTTCCCTAAACTAAAGCCTAGTGGTCGGCCATGACAAAGATTATGGGCAAAACATGTCATAGACATGTTTTGTTGGTGCATCATGGGAGGAAACAATAAAATAAAAGTTAGTAATAAGAAATGAAAAAAAAAAGAGATCATCATTCATGTTCTTGCTAGCAAAACTAGGAAGGAAAAGAGAGAAAGAAAAGCTTCATCCTTGGGTTCTTTTTGGCCGATTTGAAAGGAGAAAGGTTGAAGATATTCGGCCATACTTGCATCTAAGTTAAGGTATGTTTGATGATGTTCCATGAGATGTATGCATGTTTTAGTTGTTAGCTTGAGTTCTACCTAGCCCCATGGTCTAAATCTTGCTATGTGATAGAGATGATACTCGACCATGGATGTATCATTCTTGCTTGGTGTTGATGTTGTGTTGATGAGATATTAAGTGATTTTTGAAAACCATGTTGAAATTTGATTAAGTGGGGTGAGTATGGTTTTCGGCTATAAAAGATTAATAAGGGTGATGGTTGTGTTTCATGCTAAACTTAGATAAATAATGGTACTTTGCTTACATCTTGATATCTATGAGTTCCTTTCTTGGTTCTACCATAGACCCATGAAGTATATGTTTATGTGGTGTTGTTGGAGATTATGATAGAAGCTAATGAGCGAGATTTTGATAGATACTATGAGGTTAAACTTCATGAGATTGTAAGCTTGTAAGTTGGATGATGAAATTCATGCTTTGTGAAGGTAAATGGTGTGGAAGGAGCATTCGGTCATGATGAAAATATATGAGATAGTTATAATCAACTTGAGATCCGGCCCTTGCACCTACATGTATATATGTTGCACATGATGTATTGGTATGACATATATACTATCTCAAGGTATATATTTGCATATGATGATGTTTCGGTTATGAAATAAATGATGGATGCGTATTGAGTTACAATATGGAATGCGTTAGTTAGTAAAATGTATGCTGTTTTTGTGTGGTATTAAGTGTATAATTGGCCTCAACATGGACATGCATATTCAGCCACATGAAGGGGGGTTAGTGTGCATGCATTCGGTTAGAGGCAAGCATATTGATGCCTATTCTTGGCTTGGAAAATTCGGCTAAGGAGAGTACTAACTAATGTGTTGAATTCGATTCGTGATTTCGTACACATGTGACTCTAATGTCTAATGTATATAAGGGCTAAGTACCTTGAGCTTCACTTTGATGTTTGAATGAATTGTATTGAATTGCTTGTTGTGATTAAAAATTGTGCATGACCATTGTGTATTTGAGCTAAAGGATGGCCATATGACCATTTAAACTCCTTGTCATATTCGGCCATAGGCTATCATAATGAGATTTTAATAAGTTAAATTTGTGTGAATTAGCTCAAGAGCTTAGAGGACCACAGTTGGATAAGGGAAAGGAAAAAGTGATCGAATAGCCGTCGAAATCGTTCGACAACATCCGAGGTAAGTCTTCGAGTAATGACCCTACTTGAATTATATTGAAATGATTTGTCATATTATGGCGGACAGCCGAATGTGCGTAGGGACTAAGTTATAAAGTCAATTGAAATCATGCTCTTTGTGTGTGGCTATTGAGCCGAAATTGGAAAGGTTTGATAAATGTTGAAAGGTTTGATAAATGTTTTGTGTTTGAGCCTTAGTAACGAGAATGAAATATGGATGTGTCGTGATTATTGATATATGTGTACATGAGCATTTGAATGATACCCGGGCTAAGTCCCGAAGGCATTTATGCTAGTGATTACATCCGGCTAAGACCAAGGCATTCGTATGAAGTTGTTATATCCGGGCTAAGACACAAGGCATTTGTGCAAGTTACCAAATCCGGTTAAGACACAAGGCAATTGTGCTTGTGGTTATATCTAGCTAAATTCAAGAGACTCGGTTTGAAGGTGAGCATTTAGGTGCTGTAATAAATTCAATTAATACGCCGAAAAACCCATACGATAAGGTATGTTTACATGTGCATCGGAAAAGTCGATCCGTTTGAAATAGTATTCGTTCAATCGACTAACGAACTTTCGGCTCTTAGATAGGTTGATACCTTGTGTGTATATGTTGATGAAGTGTGAAGTAAGTATGATTATGAGAATGTGTATTAATAAAGTGATTCATTTAGCTATGTGAATGTAATACTTTAGTCAAAGCTGATTTCATTACTTGAGACTTACTAAGCATTAAAATGCTTACCCCGTTGCTTTGGCTCTCTGTTTTATAGATTTTGCTCGTTAGCTATCGAATTCGGGATCATCGAAGTCGAAGTCATCCACACTATCAAAGCCCCCTGTTTGGTACAAGTTTTGGTTGAACTTTGAAATGGCATGTATAGGACTACTCTTTCGTTTGTTGGTCATAGACCCCTTTGATTTTGTATAAATTTGGATAGCCATGCGAAAATGGCTTATATACACTTTGGCATGGTATCATAATCATTTTGTATGTTGTTCATTAAGAGGTATGGAAATGTTTGGAAACGATTAGCCATTGGAATGGTTAATCATGATCATTCCTTGTGCCATGTATGCTAAAAGGGCTAGTTGAATCAAAGAAATTATGAAGTAGGTAAAGGTTACCTTGAAAACAGATGCTGACAGCAGCAGTGATGTGGATGTGAAAAATCACTAAAAATATTAGGAATGGAATTAAATAGTGAATAAATTATGTAAATGAACCTTGATGAATCTACTTTCATATGGAAGAAACGAAACGGTCATATGAGTTATATGTTAAGAGATATTAAAGTTCTCCTGAAACAGGGCCAGAACGGTTTCTGGATCCCCTGTTCCGACTTTGGAAATTCATTGTATATTAACCAGAGATAATTAGGAGTCATGCCATATATTTATAGATTTCTCTTTGAGTCTAGTTTCTATAGAAACAAACGGCATCAGTATTGAAGCCCTGTACAGGGAGATATCCAAGTCGTAATGCGCGAAGGTCAGTGTAGTCGATCCCTGTAACAGGGGAGACTTTAACTAATAAACTGTACTAATTGGCCCGACAAAAAATTCTAGAAAAAAATTTTGTGGATGGACATATGAGTCTAATTTCAGGGAAAAATTACGAAACTGATTTTCGAGCTTTGAAACTCAAGATATGATTTTTAAGGCGACAGTGACTGAGTAACCAGCTTGTCTGGAAAATTTTAAATGGACTGTGAAAATGATTAAGTCAAGTTTGTGTGCACCTTGTGTTCGACTCCGGTAACGGACTCGGGTATGGGGTGTTACAATCAAAACCCTAAATATCACATCATCTCTTAGAAGTTGTTTAGATGTACCATCAAAAGTGCTCTTACCCGATTCAGTTACCACAGAACGAGGCGACTCAGCCAAATTCCCCTAAACTACTTTGGCTTTCTGAACTAACTTATCAAATATCTCCATGTTCTGAGCTACCAAGTAAACCTGAATCTCATGATTAAGCCTAAATCAGAACCTTTTACAATAATCCCTATCAGAAAGTATCATCTCAAAAGCATACTGACTAAGTCACACAAACTCAGCCTCATAATCAGCCACTAATAAATCACCCTAAGCCAAATCTAAAAATTCGCGCTTACGAGCCTCCATATACTGCTCTCCCATAAACTTCCTCTTAAAAACCTAGAGAAAATAATTCCAAGGCAATCTATTAGAACTCTTAACCGTATTCTACCAACTATAAGCCTTTAACATTAAAAAATTTCAATTAACATCAATGGTAAATTTTCTAAAATTTAACCGTTTTAAAAACGAAGGTACAATTTAGCTAGATTAAATTACAATGATCTCAAAAGCATAAAATATACAAAAAATGAGCTTCAAAATGACTTACACGTAAAGAGAATAATTTAGCTGAACTTGAAGCTTTAACAATGGAGTTTCTTGTTTTAATATTCGGTGAAGAAACCAAAAGAAGATGATGACTTTGGCATTTTAAGGTTTTTACCATTAATAATACTATTTTAACATTTATTAAATTACTAATTTAACCTTTATCATAACCAAAAATTAATCCATTTTCACATGTTGGACTATCCACTTTAGCTCTAGGGTCAAATTGTCTCTTAAGTCCTTGTACAATCTTTAATCATAAATTGTCGCTTATATTAATCAATAGCGATTTACTTTTACAATTTTTATGATTTAGTCCTTATACCTTAATTAACCAGGCAATTACTAAAATCTTTGGACCAAACTTCAATTCACCGATATAATAACGTTGTAAATATTCAATAATATAATTTACGGGCTTGCTTTATGGAAATTGTAACATCTCGATGTAGGGTCTAGTCAGAATAATGGTTTCGAGACCACAAATCCGAAATAGAAATAATTATTTTATGGTCGTTTAATGATTCATGATATGATTGCATGCTTGGTGAAATTTACATGAAGAAATTTTATGCCTAAAGTGTCCAATTTGACTTTAAGGACTAAATTGAATAAGTTCCAAAACTTGTGTTCTAGAAGCTTTGAGCATGAAATTGCAGTGGATTATTAATTAGAGGTCCTTAAATAGCAATTTGACTAAGTTCTAAAATTTTGGACAAGAATGGGCATGAATAGGAAAAATTTGAAAGAAATTAATAAAAGAATAAAAAGGGAAAAATCAAGCAAGATTTGCTCATCTTCTTCAAGCCATAGCCGAATTTTGCAAGGGTTCCATAGCTAGGGTTTTCAACTTTTCAAGCTTGATTGTAAGTACTCCCAAGCCTCGTTTTTGATGTTCTTTCCATTTTTGAGATCCTTGAAGCATGATCTATCCATTTCTAGCTATATTTTGAGCTAGGGTTCATGTATGAAATTTGAACCATGTGAGGCATGTTTGTATTTTGTTGATTAATGAAAGAATATGAAAGTTTGATGTGTGATGAACATCTTTTACTAAGTGGTTTTTAGTGAAAACACCTAAAAAGGGCTTATTTGTAAAAAGTGTAAAAATGAGTAGTAAAAATGTGAAATAAAGGAAAATATGGGCTGATAGGAGCATGGTATAGGTTCGGCTAGGCTTGGGTAACCAAGATAATGCATGCATTTCATTTTACGAGCCTAGGGACCAATTTGTAAATATGTGAAAAGTTAAGGGTAAAATGATAATTTTACCAAAGTATGTTTTATGGGTTAATTTGACCAATGTGTAATGAAAAAGTTAAATATGGCATTTTAGATAAAGAAAAATGTGATTCAGGTCTTGATCGGGGGAAAAATAAAGTTTACAAGGATTAGACTCGTTTCTATCATTTTGTACCGAGGTAAGCTCATTTGCAAATTATGCAACATGTACCATACTTTAAATGCTTTAATATTGCATTTATGGTATGTACATACATATTTAATGTGATGTTGTATCATGTGTTTAAATGCTTACATGTTTATTATGAATTATGCTTTGATTATTCCATGAGCATGTGATGGGTGCTATGAGTATTGAAATCGACGTTACGAGCAAGTTCAACAGAAATGTGGTATCGAACGAAATCCCATTTGAACCTTAGGAATAATTTAGAATACAAGTGACATGTCACTAGGAACTGTGTGATCTGAACTCATAAGTTGTGGTTTGAGTTCATGATATATGTGACATGTTATGGAGTTCCGGGTTCTGGTCTGGTATGTTTTACCGATGGCTGGGTAGTCTGGCAATTGTTATGGATACCTGACAGCTGCTGTGAATAGACCTGTGAGTAGCTCAAAAGCAAGAAACATGTGATATGAGATATGAGGTAGCGTTGGCTATATATGGGGCACTTAGGTGCGAAATTTCGACATATCCGATAGTATTCCAAGTGTTCAACGGGTAGTTCTAAGAGAAATTCAATGAGTAATCTTGATGAATATGTCAAAGACGAGAAAGTAAGTTTTATGTGCAAGTTGGCATAGGTACATACGTAAAACTCATGAGTAAAGGACTCGGTGTGCTAAGAACGTGTGGTAAGAATGTATATGAGAAAGTTATGCTTATGAGACTTGATGATAATTATGAACTTTGCCTTATGTAAATTGTGTGATTTATGTTGCTTATCATTTGCATGTGAACTTACTAAGCTTTAAAGCTCACCCTTCTTTCTTTTCCTTTTCTTATAGTGTCACCAAGCTAGCTTGGGGATCGTAGAACGTCAGAGACTCGATCACACTATCAATTGAATATTTGGGTATAGTTAGTCTTATCATTTTGAGTATGGCATGTATAGGGACTTGGTCTTTTTGTTATATGTCATATTGATTAGCTAAATGTGTTAGCTTATGACGGTATTATGATTATTTTGTATATGACCATGAGAGATGGCTCATATTGATTATTGGGTTGTAACCCTAATCATTTATGCATGCATGCAAATGTGATTATGTTTTGATGTGGTTTTGGTTGCTTGTGGATGAAATGTAAGATGAAAGGCATATGTATTTAATGAATAAATGGGAACTAATAGGAATGACCATATTTATAGTGTAATTGAGTGATTTGAAAGAAGAACTATAATGATGAATAAATATGAAATTGGTGTGGAATGCCATATAGAAGTAAGATGGTTGGAGTATGTGATATGTCCACATTATAAAGTCATGGGTTAACCATATGGTGTATGCTTGTGTAATTAAATGTACCATGTTGCATGCCATGAAGTGAGATTATGTATGTGAGTGGTTAAGGGTGACAAATGGCTTGGAAAATAGACCAGAATTTTTCCACACGGTTAGACACATGGGCATGTGTCTAGGCCGTGTGTGACACACGGTCTGGCCCATGGGTGTGCGATTCAGTCGTGTGTCCCCTGCACCCTATTTATTGCAAAACATAATGCTTAGTAGTAAAAACATAGGCAGAGACACGGCCGTGTGTCTCAGTCGTATGGAGGACACGGCCATAGGACTTGGGCGTGTGCCCTAGCCGCGTGAAGTCTGCACTTAATTTTTGGAATTTAATTCACAACATGGCCTAAGCACACAAGAGTGTGATTTGGCCGTGTGACCTTATTTAGTTGATGACGCCATAGTCAGAGAGTTACACGGAATGAGGACACGGACGTGTCCTAGAGCCACATGGGCGTGTGCGTCCACATGGCCTGCCCACACAGACGTGTGGCTCTCCAAAGCATGAAAATTTTCTAAGTTTTCAAAAGGTTTTGAAATTGCTCGGTTTAGTCCCGAACCATTCCTAATGTATGTCTTGGGCCTCGTAGGCCCATATAAGGGACGTTAAGCATATGTTTGAAAAGTTTTAGATTTGAGTGAAAATTTATAGCTTGGTTTTATTTGTTTGATTGTGTTTAAGTTTGGCAATACCTCATACCTTGTTCCGGTGCCAAATAAGGGTAATGGGTGTTACAAAAATGAGGTCCCAAAACCTCATTTTCAAAAACCACTGACTTTCAGTACAAACCACTTGTGCATTAACTAACAGACCAATTAATAAAATCTATAAAATCAAAATAATAATAACATCATATTTAACTCATAAATAATATTCATATAATCCCAGAAAAAAATATTTATACACAGCCATAGACTCAGACCAAATTCAGTACAAAACATGCAAGCAACAAAACAATCAGAACAACCCAGAACAACACCCAAGTAGTGTAGTATAGAAACTCACTTACCATCCTTCGTCCCCACCAACTTAGGTTTTCCAAGTGCCAGAGCCTCCTCTGTCTTGATAGCTAAGCATGAAAATCAGTATACCAATTAAACTAAAAGTATAAATTTATTAAAAGGAAGAGTCCAATAATATGCAGAAGCTTTTCAAAGATTCCATAAACCCTTACATATCTTTTTTCTCAAATCCATTAATACAAAAAGATTAAGAAGCTCATCAGATTCTCTATTTTTCCAACTTAAACCTCATAACCACTGCCCCATGTAGAGCTCTTCTCAACTTTCTCTTCTTCGGGGCTACTAGAGAAGATGATGTAGAAGAGAAGAAATATATGCAGAAATGAGAAGAACTACTACTCCCAAAATAATCATTCTCTTACAATTATATAACCTTTCACACACAGTCAACAAAGTCCCAAATAAACCATCCATCGATAATATTTAGGTTTCTTACCAAGGAACCAGTTGATTTCAATTTAACTGAACCAGAATTGAAACTCAATTATAGACCATTCAGCCACTAAAATTTCCAGATTTTTCAATAGAGTCCTCTGAACCTCCTATATTTTTTAATTAACCCTCAAATCTTCTTTAATTTTGAACCTTAATAGAAAACAAGTGTGACATTATCAGCCGAGAAACTTATCAGAAAAGGTTGTGAAGCGTATCTTGCTTATATCATTGATACATGAGTGTCAAAAATCTAAAAGTGGCCAGGTATTGATAGTTAAAGAATTTGGTGACGTATGCCTAGAAGAACTACCAGGATTGCAACCAGACAGATAAGTTGAATTTATGATTGAAGTTGCACTTGGAATAATTTTGATTTCGATTACCCTAAACGGATTGGCTTCCATTGAATTGAAAGAGTTGAAAGCATAGTTACAAGAGTTGTTAGATCATGGTTTTATTTAACTGAGTGTGTCACATTGGGGTGCACTAGTGTTAATTGTGAAAGAGAAATATGGGTCGATGAGATTATGTATAGATTATTGGCAATTGAACAGATTTACCATAAAGAATAAATATTCATTACCTCGAATTGACGATTTACTCGATGAGTTGAAAGGAGCTACAATATTTTCTAAAATCGATCTCTGATTTGGTTTCTATCAATTGTGAGTTAAAGAGCCTGATTTGCCAAAAATTATGTTTAGAACTCATTACAGTCATTATAAGTTCCTTGTGATGTCATTTGGTCTGACCAGCACCTTTGTTGCATTTATGGACTTGATAAATCAGATTTTCCAGCTACATTTAGACATATTTGTCATTGTTTTTTATCGATGATATTTTGATATATTTGAAAAATGAGTCCAATCATGTTCAACATTTGATAATTGTGCTATAGACTTTACCCGAGAAACTGTTATATGCGAAGTTTAGTAAATATGAGTTCTGGCTATGGGAGGTTGGATTTCTGAGACATGTAATTTTCGTAGATGGTATACGAGTAGACCCTAGAAAAATATTTATGATCGTGAATTGGAAAGCTTCGAGAAATGTTTCTGAGGTATGTAACTTTCTGGGTTTAGTCAGTTATTGTAACACCCCTTACCCGTATTCAACACCGGAACAGGGTACGAGGCATTACTGGACTTAAACTCAAAAAAAATTCAAAACCGAGACATGAATTTTCACTCAAATTTAAAACTTTTCAAAACATTCATATTGTCCCTTAAATGAGCCTACAAGGCCCCAAAACATGCATTAGGAGTGGTTCAAGACTAAATCGAGAACTTTAGAAAACTTCTCAACACTTAGAAAATTTTTCATAAAAACAGGGGTCACACGTCCGTGTGGGTGGCCGTGTGGTCACACACGCCCGTGCCCCTAGCTCGTGTAACTCTCTGTTTATGACATCATCAACAAATTAGGGTCACACTGCCAAGGCACATGCTCGTGTGCTAGGTTGTGTGGGCAATTTAATTTTCATAATATTTTCCTAAAATAGGTGTAGACTTCACACGCCTTGGGCACATGCCCGTGTCCCTGGGCTGTGTCCTTCACACAGCTGAGACACACGGCCCTTTCTCTACCCATGTGGCCAATTTGAAGCCAAAATTCAAAAATACAGGGGACACACGGCCGAATCACACACCCATAGGGCAAGCTGTGTATCACACACGGCCTAGACACACGACCATGTGTCTACCCATGTGGACAAAAATAAGGCTATTTACCAAGCCTTTTTTCCACCCTTACTTGCACCAACCTACACTACATCAAACAACACCAATCAAAGCATATACACACAACCAATTCAGCCTCAACCAAGACATCGACACATCAATTACATTCTATTTGCTATCACATACAACATCTCATACTTATCATCACAAACCATGCAATAACCACATCCATGAAAGGCATCATCATACGTATAAATACTTAACCAATATTAGCCAATACCAAATGGCCATTTACAAAATGAATCAAATACCATTATAAGCCAACACATTTGGCCAAATTAATAATGACACATATCACAAAAAGACCAAGTCCTATACATGCCATAACTCAAAATAATGTAATAACAAGTACCCAAAACGATAATTTGATAGTGTGAGTGGATCTCCTACCGTCTTCGATCCTCGAGCTGGCTTGATGACACTATAAGAAATGAAAAAAGAAAGGGGGTAAGCTTTAAGCTTAGTAAGTTAGCATGTAAATAAAAATCAACTTTAAACATACAATAACATACACATAACATAATGTAAATTAGCACAAAATCATCAAGTGATCATAGACATATCTTACTCATTTGCATCCTTAACAATAGTGCATCTTAAATCGAGATCATTTCTCATGAGTTTTGCATACGTACCTGTATTACTTCATAACATAATCATAACCTTTCACATCTTTAACATAATCTTTAAATTACCCGTTGAACCACTTGGAATACTAAAGGATACTCGGGAATTACATACACATATAATCATACCAATGCCATATCCTAGATATAGTCTTACATGGGATCTCATATCGATGCCAATAGCCCAACTATGGTCTTACATGATTCTCATATCGATGCCATGTCCCAGACATGGTCCTACACAAAATCTCATAATGATGCCATATCCCAGATATGGTATTACACGTAAACTCATAATCCTAATGTCATGATATTTGTATCCTAACTATTCTTAAGGTTCAACTAGGAATTTCACCGTATCGAATCTTTGCCGAACGAATCCATAATGATAATTGTATAAATCATGCAATAACAAAATATTAAATACATAAGAGAAGTTACATTATTTACACACGAACTAACCTCGGTACAAAATATGGCTAACTAATTCGATTTAGTCCACAACTTTGTTCTTTCCCCGGTCTAGGTCCGGACTCTGTTTTTCTCGATCTATAATAGCAAATTTGGCCCATTCAACTATCACATTGTTCAAATCAATCCAAAAACCATACTTTGGAAAAATTACAAATTTTCTCCTAAACTTCACATATTTACAAATTAGTCCTTTGGCTCGTAAAATGAAATGTACTCATTTTCTTTGTTACCCAAGCCGAGCCGAACCTATATATGCTTATACCAGCCCACATTTTTCATCAAATCACATTTCTACCACCCATTTTTACAACTTTTACAAATAAGTCCTTTTTAGGTGTTTTCATTGAACACCACTTAGTAAAAGATGTTCATCACACATCAAACTTTCATAATCTAAAATGAAACATCAAAATACATGCATGTCACATGTGGGTCAAACCTTAGACATCAACTCTAGCTCAAATAAATGGTAGAAATGGCTAGATCGGTTGATAACAACTTCAAAAATGTAAAGAACATTAAAAACAGGGCTAGAATGCACTTACAGTCAAGCTTGAAAGTTGAAGAAACCCTAGCTATGGTGACCTTAGGAATTTCGACTATGGCATGGAGAAGATGAGCAAATTTTGACTTAATTTTCCCTTTTTATTCTTTTATTAACCAAATGACCAAAATGCCCTTTTTACTAACTTTCAAATTTTACTTATTCATGCCCATTTTTGTCCATAAAAATAAAAATTGGTCAAATTGATATTTCATGCTTAAAGCTTCTAGAATCACATGTTTTGCAACTTTTGGAATTTAGCCTAAAAATCAAATTAGACACTCTATTAACAAAATTTCTTAATGAAACCTTTCTACAATTATGCAAACATATCATAGACCTCAACACATTCATAAAATAATTATTTCTACTTCTGATTTGTGGTCTTGAAACCACTATTTTGACTAGACCCAAAACTGAGATGTTACAGGTATTATTAGCATCTTGTGAACAATTTCTCGATAATTGTGTCACCGTTGATGAAGCTATTAGAGAAAGATGTTAATTTTTTTTGGTCTAAAAAATGTAGCAGAATTTTGAGTAGTTGAAAGTCATGTTGAATGAAGCTCTAGTTCTAACTCAACCTGAATCCAGGAAGGAATTTATTGTTTATAATGATGCCTCGTTTAACAATCTGGGTTGTGTTTTAATGTAAGGCAAAAAATTTATATCTTATGTCTCATGACAGTTGAAACCACACGAGAAAAATTATCCTACGTATGATTTAGAGCTTGCCGTAGTTGTTTTTGCTTTAAAAAGTGTCATGTTTTTATTGACCAAAAAAGTCTAAATTACCTAATGACTTCTTATCCTACGTATGATTTGGAGCTTGCAGTAGTTGTTTTTGCTTTGAAAAGTTGCGACACTATTTGTACGGTGAAAAATGTCATGTTTTTATTGACCAAAAAAGTCTAAATTACCTAATGACTTAGAAAGACTTGAATTTACGGCAACATAGGTAGCTCAAGCTATTAAAAGATTATGATTTGGTTATTGATTATCATCTTGGAAAAGCCAATGTGGTAGTTGACGTTTTAAGCCGAAAATCATTGTTTGTTTTGAGAGTTATGATTGCAAGCTTGACTTTAGAACATGATTATAACACCTCTTACCCGTATTTAATGCCGGAATAGGGTACAAGGTATTACCGAACTTAAACATACACATTCATACAAAATCGAGCCATAAAATTCCAACCCAATTTAAAACTTTTCAATCACATGCAAATTGTCCCTTATAAGAGCCTACGACTCCCAGAACATACATCGGAAGTGGTTCGGAACTAAACAAAAAATTCTTGAAACTTCATGATAACTTAGAAAATTTTCATGTTTTGAAGAGTCACACGCCCGTGTGGGTAGGCCGTGTGGTCACAGACGCCCGTGTGGCTTGGGACTTGCCCATGTCCTCAGCCCGTGTAACTCTCTACTATGACATCATCAACCGAATAAGGTCACACGGCCAAGTCACACGCCCGTGTGCTTAGGAAATGCGTCGAATTAAATTCTAAATTAAGAGCAGACTTTACACGGCCTGGGCACACGCCCATGTCCTAAGGCCATGTCCTTCACACAGTTGAGACACACGGACGTGTCTCTGTCCGTGTGTTTACTACTGGGCATACTGACTTGCATAATTAGGGTGCAGGGGACACACGGCTGGATCACATGCCCATAGGGCAGACCGTGTGTCACACACGACCTAGACACATGCCCGTGTGTCTACCCGTGTGGATGAATTCTAGGCTATTTTTCCTAGCCATTTGCCACCCTTAAACACTCACATACTCAATCCTACTTCATAGCATGCAACATGGCAAATTTGGCTACACAAGCACACACCATCATGTTTAATCCATGACTTTATAATATGGGCATATCACCTACTTCAATCATTATGCTACTATAGGGCATTCTACACCAATTTCATATTTATTCATCTTTATAATTCTTCTTTCAAGTTACTCAATTACACT
The DNA here is from genome assembly GCF_025698485.1 of Gossypium arboreum. Classification (NCBI taxonomy): domain Eukaryota; kingdom Viridiplantae; phylum Streptophyta; class Magnoliopsida; order Malvales; family Malvaceae; genus Gossypium; species Gossypium arboreum. The sequence continues at coordinate 65,323,717 of NC_069075.1, read as the reverse complement.
ATAATTATGGTCATGCCTAGTAGTCCCCATTTATTCATTAAGTACATATACAATTCATATCACATTTCATCCACAAGCAACCAAACCACATCAAAACATAAACACATTTGCATGCATGCATAAATGATTAGGGTTACAACCCAAATAATCAATATGAGCCACCTCTCATGGCCATATACAAAATAATCATAATACCATCATGAGCCAACACATATGGCTAATCAATATGACACATAACAAAAAGACCAAGTCCCTATACATGCTATACTCAAAATGATAAGTCTAACTATACCCAATCCAATTGATAGTGTGATCGAGTCTTTGACATTCTATGATCCCTGAGTTAGCTTGGCGACACTATAAAAAAAGGAAAGGAAAGAAGGGTAAGCTTTAGAGCTTAGTAAGTTCACATGATAATAAAATGCAACTTAAACAAGCATTAGTCATACATTTAACATAATGAACATAATTTTGCATTTTATCAATTCTGTTAAACTTATTCTTCATATACATCTATATATATATATATATATTAATACCACACTTTCATCATATCTCATGTTATATCTCATGAGTTCGATATGCATACCTGTGCCCACTTGCACATAATAACTTACTTTCTCGTATTCGACGTAATCATCAAGATTACTTATTGAACTTCCTGTAGGACTACCCGATGAACACTCAGAATACTATCGGATACATCAGAATCTTGCACCTAAGTACCTCATATATAGCCAATGCTACCTCACATCACATGTTGCTCGCTTTTGAGCTACTCACTGGTCTGCTCATATAGGCTGTCAGGTATCTGTAACATATGCCGAATTACCCCGCCACCAGTAGAATATACGAGACCAGTACTCGGACGCCAAAACATATGTCATATATATCATGAACTCAGACCACAACTCAATGAGTTCGGATGTCACATATATCATGAACTCAGACCATAGGTCAATGAGTTCAGATTTCATAGTTCCTAGTGACATTTCACATGTATCCTAAATTATTCCTAAGGTTCAAATGGGATTATTTGATACCACATTTTTGTTGAACTTGCTCATAACTTCGATTTCAATACCCATAGAACCAATCACTTATTCATGGAATAATCAAAGCATAATTCATGATAAAATTTAGGCAATAAACACATGATACAACATCATGTTAAATATGTGTACACTTACCATATATGCAATATTAAGGCATTTAAAGTATGGTACATGTTGCATTATTTGCAAATGAACTTACCTCGGTACAAAATGATAGAAACGAGCCTAATCCTCATAAACTTTACTTTTCCCTCGATCAAGACCCAAATCACATTTTTCTTGATCTATAATGCCAAAATTAACTTGTTCAATTCATACATTGGTCAAATCGACCCATAACATATATGTTGGTAAAATTACCATTTTACCCTTAACTTCACTTATTTACAAATCGGTCCCTAGGCTCGTAAAATGAAATGTGTCTATTTTCTTGGTTACCCAAGCCTAACTGATTCATATTTCCTCTTATAACAACCCATATTTCCTTTCAAAGGTTTTCATGAAAAATCACTTAGTAAAAGATGTTAAACACACAGCAAACTTTCATATTCTTCCATTAAACATCAAAACACATGCATGTTACACATGGGTCAAATTTCATACATGAACCCTAGCTCAAAATATAGTTAGAAATGGATAGGTCATTCTTCAAGGATCTCAAAAATGTAAAGAGCATTAAAAATGGGGCTAGGATTGACTTACTTTTGAACTTGAAAGATGAAAAATCCCATGCTATGGTGACCCTTGAAATTTCGGCCCAAGCAAGAAGAAGATGGAAAATTTTTTCCTTTCTGTTTCCCTTTTTATTCTTTTATTAACCAAATGACCAAAATGCCCTTAAGGCATTTCTTTTAAAATTTTCCTATTCATGCCCATTTTTGTCCAAAATTTAGAACTTGGTCAAATTTCTATTTAAGGACCTTTAATTAATTTTCAATGCAATTTCATGCTCAAAGCTTCTAGAACATAAGTTTTGCAACTTATTCAATTTAGTCCCGAACTTCAAATTGGATACTTTAGGCATAAAATTTCTTCATAAAATTTTCTCACAAACATGTATTCATATCATGGACCATCAAATAATCATGAAATAATTATTTCTACTTCAGATTTGTGGTCTCAAAACCACTGTTCTGACTATACCCTAAATCGGGATGTTACAATGATGGTTCTATTCTGGCCGAATTAAGAGTTAAACTAGTGTTTTCAGTGAGAATTCAGGAATTATAGAAAAATGACCCAAATTTGTTAATGAAGTTGAAACTGGTGATTGGTGGATAGACAACTGATTTCAGTATCAATATTGATGACTACTTGTATTTTCATGATCAATTGTGTATACCAGATGATTTGGAGTTGAAATAGGACTTGTTGAATGAAGCTAACAACAATATATATTCAATTCATCCTAGAACAAATAAAGAGTATAATGATCTGTAACGACTTTACTGGTGGCCAGGAATGAAACATGAGATATCAAAATTTGTCTCTAAATGTTTGATAGATTTCGTTTCAGGGTTGAGAATCAACACTGCAACAAGCAATAATATAGATGTAACAACCCATCTTTCTGTGGCACCTAAAATACTGGTTTTGAAACCCCATTTTTATGATGATCAATTTATTAAATAATTTTTTAATATTTACGAGTCTACTATAGTGTTATACGGAGTTTTGGTCTGGTAATTTTATTGAACGGTTAGTAATTAAAGTACAATGACTAAATCATAAAAATCGTAAAACTTTATTGCTATTGATTTTTATTGTTAAAAATGGGTTAAAAGGTAAATATTTTAGTATTTAAGTTGTGAATAACTAGCTTTGCATCATTATAGATAGTTAGTGCATATCTTTTAAAAAATTATATGTTAAACGAATGTTCATTTAGAATTAAAAAGGTTAAAAGCATAAAAATCAAAACCCATAATCCTTTTCATGGTCTTTACACTGTTTAAACAAACAAGAAGTGAAGAAGCCATTATTAATAGGTCAAGCTTTCAACATTGCAAGTAAGCTAATTTCAAACCTGTTTTTCGTAAATTTTATGTTTTTCAGATCTTCAAGCATAATTTAGCTAGCCCAAGGATTAATTTGTAAACTATCTATGATTTTAAAAGTTGACATTGTTGTTTTTAAAGCTTTTTGGATGTTTAATGGTAGATTTGTAAGTTTAGAAATTAATAAGGACTAATTTGTAAAGTGCTTTTTGTTAATTTTGAGTTTTGGGGCTTAAATGTAAATGTGTCAAATTAGATATGAAATTTCTATATAATATGTTTCTATAGAGTTTTAGAAGGATGAAATTGCAAATGGATTTAAGAACTACGCTTAAATGTGAAAGTTATAGTGGTTGTGGTTTAAAGGACTAAATTGAACAAAATGTAAAAGTCTAGGGAAATTTTGTAAAATGAAATTAATAAGTCATATGCATGTATTTGAGTGTTATAAGGTATTTGAAATTGATAAATTGGACTTAAATATCATATATATCAAGGATTGAACCAATTGGAGGACAATAGAGGAAAAGAAAAAATTGCATAATAGTCCCTACGATCCAACTCACTAGCTGATCATATTAGGTAAGTTCATAAGGTATAGTTTGTGTACTCATATGTATTGATGTGGTTGAATTGTGAATATATATTGTTATATTGTAATTGTACAATGTTTTCAATTAAGTATGAAATGTGAGAAAATAGATTAAGGACCTAATAATAAAGTTTTGGATACTTATGAATATAGTTGATAACTCTTGAAAAGAATTATATTTTTTACCTTTAGACTTGGTTAAATGCTTGTACTTAGGTAAGTTTAGTTGCATTTTAGGATTTTCCATTAGTGTTTTTAGGAAATTGCATTAAAAGGTTTCGACTGTGTTTAAATGTTATTACATGTTACTTCTAATTATTTTTGAGAAAGATTTATTTTTGTTAAGTGGCAGGTTAACAATAAGGAAAAGAAGTAGAGAATTAAAGATTTTTCGTGGCAAAAGGTTGGACAACTTGCCAATATGAATGTCGTGGCAATGCAGGAAGCGGCCCAGTCAACATTATCAGTCGTGCTATACGTGTACCAGAAAAATCAGCCTAAAAAAGAGGGAAAAGATCATAGGATCATGGGATGATGGGTCTACCCTAAAAGAGGAGATATAAAACCCAAAAATAAAAACTGAAAAGGGGGGAGATGATTAGAGAGTCATTTTTGGAAGGAGAAATCCATTAGACGAAAATAGAGGGTAGCAGTTCTGACAAGGATAGAGACGCAAAAGGGAAGACGAAGGCAGTCCCTCCTGGTCAATGAAAGACATTTTGTAGGTGTTTTAGGCTGGACAGGCGAAAGCTATCTTCATGAGTTCTACCTTTAATTCTTTATTTTTTGTTCCATAACTTGCTTTAAAGAAATGATGTAGATTACTATTTTGAATCTTGGTTCTATTCACCAACCCATGAGCTAAATCTCATAGGGTTCGGATTACTTGATGAAACATTTATTTCCATTATTGGCCACGATTTAGAATAGTTTTAATTTACTTTTTCATTCAATGGTATTTATGAATAGTGTGTGGAATCCCTAGACATAGGTGAATATGCAACATGTTTATAAAATTAATCTAATTTTGACAAGATTTGGTTAGTTAGATCAAAATTGAATGATATGAGTGAGTTCTCGTAAGAATACTTGTAGCAGACTCTAGACATAGAGCAGCGCTCTGTATAGAAAGGAGAAGAATAGTAGTAGGAACCAAACTCAAAGGCTATAGACGTATAGTGCCCTAGGTGTGGTAACTCAATGTCTAGCTTTTGAAAGAAACAGATCACAATAGAACTATTTTGAGTAGTAGAATAAGACTGAACTTGCCGAGGCATTATTGGTTATTGAGGGTAGATTGTTGGTAATCCTAGCCTTACGATTCAATATCATAGATCCTTTAACCTTTTCTGTAGCATCTCTATTTTCACATCCTTAGTTGTTACTTGTTTACATATTATTCATGTAATCATTCTCGTAATTGCCATCATATACTTACTCTTGTCTTTCCATAGTATTTTCATTTATTTGTTAGAATTCACATATTACACACATCAGTATTCCTTAATTATCTCTGCATTCTTATTATTGCTTTTTCCATAGCATTAAACACACTCCTTTATAATAATTTGACCAATTTATACCTAACTGATCCCTGTGGAGATGATCTCACTTATCACTTTATTACTTGATCCAACGTGTACACTTTAACAATTCACTTAGTATATTTGCACGCGATAAGTTTTTGGCACCATTACCGGGAGTCAAAAATTTGGTGAAATTTAGTTTTGTTATTTTCTATTCTAATTCCATTAGTTTTATTTAACTTAGTTTTTTTTAATAGGTTTGTTATCAATGCATGAGTAGTGTCATTCCTGTTAATGAAGAGTATCATTTTGATTTAGAGATCAAGAGAACTTTGAGAAGGAGGAAAAGAGAAGTGTGTAACATGGCTAGGGACAGGAATGATCCTAGTCTGAATGATCCATTAAGTCCATATGGTCAGGATGTTGATCATCCTATTCATCGTGTGACAAATGACCAAGACAGGCCAATTCGTGAACATGTTGTACCAATTTTGGATGATCTGAATCCATGAATAGTTAGACCACACATTCAAGCTCAACATTTCGAATTGAAACAAGTGATGTTTCAAATGATGCAAACAGTAGGAAAATTCAACGGATTATTGAAGATCCACAATTGCATTTAAGACGTTTTCTAGAAGTCTATGACTTGTTTAGACAATAGGGTGTTCCTGAAGACACGCTGGAACTTCAATTGTTTCCACATTCCTTGAGAGGCTAAGCAAATGCATGGTTGAATGCTTTATCATTGAGGATAGTGGCATCATGAAATGATCTTTGCCAAAGGTTTTTGCTACAGTATAATCCACCAAACCTTGATGCCAATTTTAGAATTAACATTATGTCTTTTCGACAATCAGAGGATGAAATGTTGTATGAAGCTTGGGAAAGATTTAAAGAACTACTTCAGAAATGTCCAATGTATGGGTTTCAGCATTAGACTCAGATGAAGATGTTTTCTTATAGGTTGAATACACATACGAGAATGGTAGTTGATGCTTCTACCAATGGTACCTTGTTGGATAAATATTACAATAAAGCGTATGATATTTAAGAACGGATTGCCAACAATGATTATCAATATCCTACCACATGAATTGGGGCTGGTAGGAGAGCTGTTGGCACCTTGGAACTTAATGCAATTACTTCATTGATTGCCCTTGTATCATCTTTAACTAATATGACCAAAACAATGAAGAGACCAACTGTAGTGTAAGAGATGAAAGCAGTCGAGCCAGCGTGTGTTTATTATGGTGAAGACCATGAGTTTGATGAATGCCCATCAAATCTAGCATCTGTGTGCTACATAGGTAATTTCAACCGAAAAAATAACCCCTTTCCCAACACGTATAATCCAAGGTGGAAGCAACATTCAAACTTTAGTTGGAATAATCAAGGTGTAGGGAATTTTAACAATGCAGCAAGACAGAACGCCATAGTGCACCGCTTACATATACTCAACCTATGTCGAGGCAAAAAATCCAGCAAGGTCAGGCATCGGCTTCATCATCATCATCATCATCATCATCATCATCATCATCATCATCATCATCTACTGAAGCCTTGTTGAAAGAATATATGGCCAAGAATGATGACGTAATTCAAAGTCAAGTTGCATCCCTTTGAGCTCTTGAAAATCAAGTGGGGCAGCTAACAAATGCTTTGAGTTCGAGACCATAAGGAGCTCTAGCAAGTGATACTGAGAATTTGTGATCACAAGGGAAAGAGCATTTTAAGGTAATTACTCTCAGTAGTGGGACTCAGTTGAAAAAAATCGTTAAAGATGCCATGGTAGAAGAGGGCAAATCAGATTGCAACAATGGAAAGATTTAAAAAAAATCTAAAAATCACACTATGTCTAGAAAGGCTAAACAAAAGAATGTTGTACAATAATCAGATCATCTTACTAATAGAAATGCTATGGCAAAATAACGTCAGTAACCTGAAGGACGACCACTTCCACCTTTCCTCAACAATTTCACAATTGTAAACAAGATGCCCAGTTCAAGAGATTTCTAGATATCCTGAAACAACTCCATATCAACATACATCTAGTAGAAGCTTTAGAGTACATGACCAATTATGTCAAGTTTACGAAAGACATATTGTCAAAGAAGTGTAGATTGGGAGAATTTGAGACTATTGCTCTCACTAAAAGGTACACAACAATGTTGACGAATAAGTTACCTCCAAAGTTGAATGACCCAAGGAGTTTCACTATCCCATGTTCAATAGGAAATCAGTATGTTGGGTAAGGTATTATGTGATTTAGGAGCAAGTATAAATCTAATGTCTATGTCTATTTTTAGGAAGTTGGGAATTAGGAAAGTAAGACCTACTACGGTTACATTGCAATTGACTGATAGATCCTACGCACATCCAGAAGGTAAAATTGAGGACGTAGTAGTAAGAGTAAATAAGTTTAGTTTTTCAACAGATTTCCTTATTTTAGAATATGGAGCTGACAAATATGTGCCAATTATTCTCGGAATACCTTTTACTGCTACAAGTAGGACTTTAATTAATGTGTAGAAAGTCGAACTGACCGTGAGGGTAAATGATCAGTAGATTACTTTCAATGTATTTAATGCCTTGAAATGTGCTGATGATAATGAAGAATGCCACTCCATTAGGTTGATAAAAACAGTAGTAGAGGAAGAGTTTGCAAAATTTTGCCACAACAATTTTGATAGTGATGAATACTCACTTGAATGGAATGTAGCAATAATTTTTGAGGACCTTGGTGAAGTTGCGGAAGCCAAGCAACTTGTGGATAGACTAGGGAAGAAGTTTTAATCCTTGGATTTATTATATTGTTGTTTCAAGCCTCCTAAACCTTCCATAAAGGAATCTCTCACACTAGAGTTGAATCCTCTATTGTAGCATTTAAAATATGCTTATTTGAGAGAAAACAACACTTTGCCAGTAGTTATTTCTATTGAGTGGACACTCGATCAAGAGGTGAGGTTATTGGAAGTACTCCGACGATCTAAGAAAGCATTAGGATGGACAATTATCGACACCAGAGGAATCAGCCCTGCTATCTGTATGCATAAAATTTTACTGGAGGATTGTCATAGGAATTCCATTGAACAATAGAAGAAGTTGAATCCAATCACAAAGTTGTTAAAAAAGATACTATCAAGTGGTTAGATGCTGGTATTATTTACCCAATCTCCGACAGCTCGTGAGGTAGCCCTGTATAGTGTGTACCTAAGAAAGAAGGTGTCATAATGATCGATAATGATAACAATGAGCTTATTCCAACTTGTATTGTCATAGGATGGAGAGTATGCATGGATTACCACAAGCTCAAGAAGGCAACTCGAAAGGACCATTTTCCTTTATCATTTATTGACCAAATGTTAGATAGATTAGCTGGGAAAGCTTTCTACTATTTTTGGGATGGTTATTCAAGATATAATCAAATTTCCATAGCTCCAAATGACCAAGAGAAGGCAACTTTCACATGTTTATATGGTACTTCTATGTTTAGATGAATTCTATTTAGGTTGCATAATGCCTCGACAACATTTCAGTGTTGCATGATGGCGATATTCTCAAACATGGTGGAAAGTTTTCTTGAGGTCTTCATACACGATTTCTCTGTGTCTGGAAATGATTTTGAAGATTTCTTAAAAAATCTGGAATTGGTTTTGGGTTGTTGTGAAGAAACAAATCTGATTTTAAATTGGGAGATATGCCACTTCATGGTTCGTAAAGGTATTGTGCTAGGTCATAAGATATCGCAGTAAGGGATTGAAGTTGACAAAGAAAAAATTGAGGTGATAGAAAAATTGCTGCCTTCAACCAGTGTCAAGGGTATAAGGAGTTTTCTAGGTCTTGCAGGATTTTATAGAAGATTCATTAAGGATTTTTTGAAGATATCTAGACCCTTGTGCACCTTGCGGGAACATAATAGACCTTTCAATTTTAATGAACCTTGTTTGATCTCTTTCGAGGAGCTGAAAAGACGATTGGTAACAGCACCAATTGTAATCATTTTGGAATAGACACTACCTTTTGAACTCATGTGTGACGCTAGCGATTATGCCATGGGAATAGTGTTGGGAAAAAGGAAAAACAAGGTATTTCATGCAATTTATTATGCAAGCAGGACCCTAACGGACATGCACCTTAACAACAACACTATTGAAAAAGACAGACATGCACCTTAACTACAACACTATTACAAAAGAGTTTTTGGATGTGGCTTTCACATTTGATAAATTTTGATCTTATTTAGTTGGTACCAAATTCACGGTCTATACAAATCACTCTGCTATTAAATATTTGGTGATTAAGAAATATGCCAAGTTTAGATTAATTCATTAGATACTTTTGCTGCAGAAGTTTGATTTAGAAATTTGAGATAGAAAGGGAATAAATGGTTGATCACTTATTGAGAATGAAAATGAAAATGTTCAACTTATTAAAGAAGATTTCCTAGACAAGCAACTGTTGGTTGCCTCGACATTATCTTTGTACGTCGATATAGTGAACTTCTTAGTAAGTGGGTCGCTTCCACCTGATCTCAATTGCCAAAGAAAATAGAAGATCTTTCATGATGCCAAGCATTATTATTGGGATGAACCCTTCTTGTTCAAGTAATGTGTTGATTAGATAATTAGGGAGTGTGTCCCTGATGACAAAGTACATAGCATCCTGCAACATTGTCACTCAATGCCTTATAAAGGACACTTTGGAGGAATGAGAACCACTGCCTAGTACTCCAACATGGTTTTTATAGTTTGAGTTTGTTCAAGGATGCCCAGAAACTTTATAAGTCACGCGATTGTTGTCAAAAAATAGGTAATTTATAAGAGACGTGAAATGCCATTGCAAAATATTTTGGTGATTGAGTTGTTTGATGTTTGAGGAATCGACTTTATGGGTCCATTTCCATCATCATTTGGCAATCTATACAAACTCATGGCAGTGGACTACGTCTTTAAGTGGGTCGAAGTGGTACCCCTCCCTACGAATGATGGCAAGTCAGTGCTGAAGTTTTTACACAAGAACATTTTCACAAAATTTGGTACACCTCAGGCAATTATCAGTGATGAAGGTTATCATTTTGATTGCAAATTAGTTGCTACTGCTTTGCAGAGTTATGAGGTGAAACATAAGATTTACACCACATATCATCCCCGAACAAATGGATAAGTGGAGATTTCTAATAGAGAAATTAAACAAATTTTAGAAAAAGTACTGAACCTAACTCGAAAATATTGGTCCTCCAAATTGGACGAAGCTTTGTGGGCTTATTGTATGCTATTCAAAACACCATTGGGGATGTCGCCTTTTAAGCTTGTTTTTAGGAAGCCATGTCACTTACCTATTGAGTTAGAGCATAAAGCATTTTGGGCTATTAAAAAGCTAAATATGGACTGGAAAGTTGTTGCCCATAACATGTTGTTAGAATAGAGTGAAATGGAAGAATTTCAAGCACAAGTATATGACAATGCTAAGCTATACAAGGAGAAGACCAAGCAGTGGCATGATAAGAGGATTCTACCAAGGCAATTTGAACCAGGACAACAAGTGTTGTTATTCAACTCTAGGCTCAAATTGTTCCCTGGTAAATTAAAATCTCGTTGGTCAGGTCCCTTTGAAGTAGCTCAATTCTATCCTCACGGAGTTGTTGATGTCAAAGATATGAAAATGGGGGGTCACATTTAAAGTTAATGGACAATGCTTGAAGCACTACTGGGGTGCTTATTTGGATCGAGTTAAGCAATCCATTAACCTCTGAGATGTTTGATATAATAATTATATTTTCTATTTTTCTTTTCCTTAATTACTTTACTTTTAATTTTGTTTTTATTCTTAGTTATCTTTAATTATTTAATGTTGCTTCTATTTCTGTTTTTATCTTTAAGTAATTCTCTCCATGATTTCTAGAGATAGAATAATAATGTGAACTTATCAATTGTGCTACTAAGAGGAGTCTACTCCAACATTATGAAAGAGAGTGTAATACCCTAAAAAAAGGCCTAGGAGTTTTAGGGGTATTTTAGAAATTTTAGCCTATATGAGCTCGGAATTTCGTAAGGTTAGTATTCAACAGTGTTTCTGACTATGGCATCTTAAAAATCAAATCAATTTTTGAAAAAGTGTTCTAGAAACCCTTAATTTTTAGAAAGGACTGATTTGTAACAAAGGCAAAATAGTAGGCATTTATGTTTTAGTTTTACCATTTTGTACAATTGAACCTATTTCTTCCCCATCAACATGGTTTTCATGTCTATTTCTTTTCCCTTTCAAACTTATGCTGCCTTTGCCATATCCTTAGCTATTTCATTGATTTTTTATTCCCAAATCACAATACATTGATTTTCTATCATTCCTAAGTCATCTATCATCAAAAATCCCTAAGAAAAACACCCCAAACTCCATAGATTTCATCATTTTCTTCAAATATGAGGTTTTCGAATTTACATTAAAAGTTGTTCATTCTTTCAACAAAGGTAATCATTCATGTATCCATTGGTTTTTAATATTATTTAGACTCTAAAATTGAATTATTAGCCCTCAAATCGTTCATTTTAAATAAATGCCAAAAATCAAGGCATTAATGGTGGATTGCGGGATTTTGAGTCAAAACTTGGTTTCAAAGTATTTTCAACTTGTTTTAGCATGATTAGAAGGTTTCTAAACTTATTTAAAAGTTTCATTAATGATTTCTCATGTTTTAATAAATTTTGTGAAAATTGTCCAAAAGATGCTGAAAAATGTGGATACCATGAATTGAGTAGATTTGTCTAGTTTGAAGGTTGTGAATTAGGCGTAGATGATTAAGTAGATGAACAGAATCGATTTTAAGTGAAAAGGTTGAGTATGGATCGAGATATTAGTATATAAAGTTTGTTATGTTAATAGTTTAAGTTACATGAGAACTTGGCTTAAGCTTGTGTTTTAGTTTGTTTGAGTGGCTTCTTGGTTGATATTTGACTAAGGTTATTGTATGATTTATGTGTGTAAAGCTTCAAATTCTTTAGAGCTAGCTACGAGCTAGGGAAGCATTAGTTCTGCCTTTGATTTTCCAACAAAAGCATAAAATGGTGAGTGCGTAGAATTACTACTCATACACACGAGTCATATGTTGTTTTGGAATTTAGATATAGCCTAAACCCCTATTTTAAATTCTGAGTGTAAGTTTTCTTGAACTATACTTGTTTTGTGGTTATGTGGTTATATAATATGATATGTGATATGTGGATATGGTGCTTATTGTGTAAAGTGCAATTATATACATGCAGTAAATGTATAATATATATGTTATATAACTATGCTAGTGTTTTGCAAAAGATGTTAATATGGAGTGTTAGTGCACAGTTAATCGGTAAGTAATATGTGATGCTTTTTTGGATATTTTGGCCTTGTGGTCTTGGAACCATTGGATATATTTGGCATGCTATAGGATTGTGAGTACTCACTTATATGTATAGAGGTTTTGGGCGTTAAGGCCCTGGGACATATTTGAAGGGATAAGGGAATGTAAGCTAAGCTCCATTCAACGGGACATAAGAGGGTAAATAATGAGAACGTTAGCTATATGCTTCACTTTTGGGACATGTTTGACTCTACGAGTCTATGTGGTGTAAGGAGATCTATGTATCCGATGTGTGATGATAGAACTCACGACATATTTCAAAATCCAAGAGTCATATTATCGTATTATATATAATTGTGTAGAGTATGTTCTATGCTTGAATGAATATGTATGTGTTATGAGAATGACCTTTTAGACGATGCATGCTTTAATACTATATGACTTTAGACTTAAGGATGGGGTACTTATAAGTAAATGTCTAGTTGTGTTGCATGATGATATGTTTACGTTGTGAAAATTCTTGCATTCACTAAGCTTGTTAAAGCTCACCCCCTCATTTCAACATATGCAGATTAGTGAGGCCATGGTGTGGTTTCCAAGAGAGTGATCTAAGGAAGTTTGGTTATTCTTCGTAGGTGCTTTATTTTTTTTATTTGTTTTGAGGAAACAAGCAATGTGGTAGACTTATTCTACTTACGTTGATTTCTAAACCATTGAATTGGTTTCTAAGAATATCATGTTACCACTATTGCTTAGGATTGTAGACATTAAAGTTGGCATGATGATAATTGTTCGGACTCTTTTTTGGTATTTTGTATTAATACTTATGTTGTATGATTGGTTATTAAACCTAGTACTTGATACATGTTGATTAGGAACTATTTGAGTTAAATTATTTACTTTCTTATATTGCATTTTTAGCTCCAGTAGCAGAGCAATCAATATTAGGCTTGAAAAATCGATACCTCTGTGAATCAAAACGTACAGGAAACAGAATGAGATTTGGTATCAACACCTTTGCTCGAGAATCGATACTTGAGGGATAAATATCAATACTTTGTTCAATGGTACCGATAATTTTCGACAGTGGGGTTTTTAATCGAGAAACAGTATGCTCATTTGGTATCATTTTCCAAGTGGCATTGATACCACTTAAGGAAATTATCGATACCTGGATATCAGTATCGATACCTATTGTAACACCCCGAACCCGAGACCATTGCCGGTGTCGGACATGAGGGGTTAACAAGCCAAAACCACTTATGGCACCGACCAATTTGACATTCCGAGCAAGCTGGAAAACTGCGTCATTGTCGCCTTAAAAGCATATCTCGAGTTTCACAACTCGGAAACTGATTCATAAATTTTACCTGAATTTAGACTCATATATCCATCCATGGATTTATTTCTAGAATTTTTGGTAGGGCCAATTGGTACAGTTTATTAGTTAAAGTCGCCCATGTTACAGGGGTCGACTACACTGACCTTCACGCGTTACAACTTGAATATCTCTCTGTACAGGGTTTCAATACTGATACCGTTCGATTCCAATGAAACTAGACTCAAAAAGGAATCTGCACATATAAGGCATGACTTCTAATTCATTCTGGATAATTTATGGAAAATTTTCAAAGTCGCGACAGGGGACCCAGAAACCCGCACAAATGCCTTCGGGACTTAACCCGGATATCACAACTCGTACAATTGCCTTCGGGCTTAGCCCGGATATCATATCTCGCACATTTGCCTTCGGGCTTAGCCCGGATATCACAATTCGCACATTTGCCTTCGGGCTTAGCCCGGATATCACAATTCGCACATTCATATACATCTTTGTTTCAATATCATAACAAAACTTTTATGCACAATTCACTTAATAAGAAATATCATTTGGGCTCAATGGCCACATACAAGGGCACAATTTCGATTGCTTATTACTTCATCCAATCGAATCAAAATCTAAGTTCCGATACTCGAAAACTTACCTCGGATGTTGTCGAACGATTCCGATGGCTATTCGACTACTTTTTCCTTCCCTTTATCGGATTTGGTCCCCCTTTGCTCTTGAGCTTAATTTAACAAATAATTTGATTCAATCATTTGAGTATCGAAAAGAAGAACTCAAGGCACTCAGCCCACATATATTCACTAGACATTAAAGTCACATAAGTACGGAATTCATGAATCGACTTAACACATAAAGCCTTCAACATGCTTACTCATGGCCGAACAACACAACCTCTTAGGCACTCATTCATGGCCGATTATGCATGTTGATGTTGAGGCCAATTACATGTTTAACACCACACATGAATGGCACACATTTTACTAGCTAATGCTTTACATATTGTAGCTCAATACTTATAATATAGCATCAAGCACTCATATGGCCGATTATACTTAGCCATACTTGCACCAAATCAACAATAAATTCCAAGATTTTCACATCACATGTGTACTAGGCGAATGTACTTGCAATTTCACAAACATTCTTCAACAATTTCTTCTTTAAACAAACATATTTATCATTTACTTCATAACCAAATCATCATGTGCAAACATACATACACATATAGGTGCATGGCGAACCTCAAGGTGTTCATAACCATCTAAAACATAAATTTTACCAATCAAGTAACAAGCATAAATCATGCTCATGAATGCATCATGGCCGAATACATCACATTCATACCCCTTTCAACTTCGGTCATGGTTAAACAAAGAACTCAATGTCTTACTCAAGATTGCTACAAAGAAATTTCAAGAGTAGTCAATCCATCATTGCATGCATCATTATCAAGCTTCACATTTAGCATGCAATGGCTTTAACACAATATCAACCTTGGCCTAATACCATTTCCATGGCATAACAAGGATTTGAACCATGGCTAACATGAACATCAAGTTAGCAACTAAAACATGCATGAATCTCATGACACAACTTCATACATACCTTAATCTTGATGCAAGTATAGCCAAATCTCCTTCTAGATCTCTTCTAAACCAAAATGGAGCAAAATCCTATCTTCTTCCTTAGTATTTTCGGCCAAAAGGAGAGAACAAGGATGAACAAAATTTTCTTTGCTTTTCTTTCACTCACGGCAACAATGGGGAGAATACCACACTCACACACATTTTTTTTTTGTTTCTCTTCCCACCACTAAATTTTTTATCATTTCATCACATCATGCATTATCAAAACATGTCATAACATGTTTTTCCTTGCCCATAACTCCTTGTCATGGCCGCCACTATGCCATCTTTGGGGAATTTGACATGCAAATCCCTTAATTTTGCATGCATTATCAACTAGTCATCACACATTTCCCCATCATACTTTCAAAGTTTACTACTAGGTCCTTTCTAGTGAAATTCACCTTTATAACACTAAATCGAATCATCAAAAATGCCACACACAAATTAACACATATCATAGGCATCAAAATAAATTTTAAATTATTTTTATGCCTCGATTTTGTGGTCCCGAAACCACATCCCGACTAGGGTCAATTTTGGGCTGTCACACCTATGGACATTTTTATGAAATTTTGAGAAATAGCCCTTAAGCATGATTCTGGTTGCAAGTATGATTGAATAACGAATGATTTGCACGTAACATTGTTAAAGTAACTATTGAGACGTATTAAAACTTGTTCAACGTAACAAAAAAAGATTGATTTTCTTGAATCTAACTTCCTATTTTAATAAAAACAAGACGAGACAGTTGTGTGGCATCCCGTATTTGGTCCTGGCAACTAGGTCGGATATAGGGTGTTAAAATGAAAAACTGGGAAATGGATGTTAAGGTACGAGGTAATATGGGTTGATCGGACAGAAAAGTCCAAGGGGCAGATTTCTAGACAGTTGGGCCCATTACCTTACCTAGGTAGCCGATGGTGGAAAAGCCAAAATTCTTGTTTTAGGGCTAGGTGCTTAATAGTTCCCTCCTAAAAAAAAATCCCTTTGTTTTTCTCTCCTCCTTGATACAAAAATTAATTTGCACATTTAGTTTTTTTGAACTGTCAACTCTATCTCATAACTGTAATTGTGAGGTTAGGTCGTATAATACTCGTTGGCCCATTGGGAATTTGTTTCCAAAATATTTAGGCCTGTAACCTTTTCACTTTCCTTACAAATTTCCATCATACCGAAGTCAAGCCATAATTATCGGCCTCCCATCACGTCATACCCCATTTACTCCTTACTTTGTCGTCATTTTATTTTACCTTAACCACTTCATTTCTTTTATAGTTACCCTAAGTTTTCTTTCTCTCCACACTTATTTGTGCTTTCTTCAGACACTGCAAATTTTCTTATTCTTTTTCTACAGAGACTTTTACCTTAACTTTCCACAATGGCTAGACGATCTACCCGTCAATCATCTGCTATGCCACCTCACACTTTTTTTAACGCTGCAGCAGAAGAACGATAGCAAAACAACATCTCCGAGCAACCCTTTTGTTTAGAAAAAGGCTTTCTTTTTAAAGACTAGCCTTTCATGGGATACAATGTTTCCATTTCTTCTATCGTCAAGCAATATAGATATGGCAAATTTTTTGTTTGCAACATGAGGATGTGTTGACCAAGATTATTCGTGAGTTCTATGGTGCACCTTAATTCACCAAATTTTACTTTTATATATATGCGAGGAGTCTCCGTCTTGTTTGATAAGGACAAAATTAATGCTCAATATGGTCTTTTTGATATCCAAAACAAGCATACCGACTTTGTTGCAACTGTCACTACTAATGGGTTAACTCAGGTTCTTCAAAACTTATGTGTGACGAGAACTAAATGGACAGTGTCGAGGCAAGATTGTTACTCCATGAAAAAGGCATCTTTGAAGCCCAAGTGCAGGGTTGGGTATCATTTTCTTAAGATGTGCCTACTCCCTTCTACCCATAACTTAATAGTTTCTAAGGAGCGGATGTTGCTACTCTACTCTATCATGCAGGGTAGGAAAATTAATGTGGGTAAGATTATATTCAACGAAGAACATCGATACGTACAAAAGAATATTAGGAGTCTAAAATTTCCTTCTTTAATCACCTCACTTTGTCAGCGTGTTAATGTTTCAGTCCAAGCCAATGAGGATGTCATCCAAAAATAAAGGGGTTATTACAAGATTGATTGTTGCAAAGATTTTTGGGGAGGATTTGCCACGGCAACAACCTCCTAGCTCAGCCTCAACATCCTCTACACCAACATTTACCACTGCAACAAACCCCACGACTAACAGTTTATTCGAGCAACAAGTGCTTAGTTTATTGGAGAAGTTGTAGAAACAAAATAATCTTTTTGAGACTCAGCAACTTCAGCTTGCTGTAGATTTGGCAAAGGTGTAGGATAAAATGGCTCTTTACTAGGCTTATGTGGAGAGAAGGGACATTACTTTGAAAAAGTCCCTTCAAAAGAATTTCAACAAGCCAATGCCTGCATTTCCTAACTTTCCTAAGAAATTACAGGTAGCTGCAGCAGAAGAGGTTAGTGAAGCCCAGCCAACGGAGTTAGACCCTGACACTTCTGAGAAAGAAACCAAAGAACCAGAGGAAGAAACAAAGAAAATAGACATCATAATCCATTGCCACTTCCTAAAAATAAGATGTCCTAGCCTCAATTATTTTTGTACTATAGCAAGTATCTTTTAATGAACTTAGAGACTTTTGAAGCCAAACTCAGTCACATTTTCACAACATTACTTAAATAAATAAAGGATAGTAAACACTCCAATGCTTAGAATTGCCAAGTAAGTCAGCACCACTTTGTTTGCTCCATCTGGCTGTTGACTAGAAAGGTGAGTTCAAGTAAGAGTGTGTAATAAAGGAAAAAATTAGGGGAACTCTGCTGTAGTAATGGGCTGAGTAGCTAAGGAGGTAGTTGTTTGCTCCATCCATCTTCTAAGTTAAAAGCCTTATCTTCAAGAGTGATTTTTTATTTAAATTGTGACATGATTGAGTACTCAGTAATTTAGTGTTTGCTCCATTTTGATTATCGAGTCAAAGAATTTTGTGACATGCTAAATCCCCACATTAATTTGAAAAAAAGAAAGAAAGAAAAAACAAACTAGAAAAAAATAAATAAAATATATACATTTTGAGTAGGCTTATAGCAACTTGAGTTTAGGTAACAAATGAACTAAATGGGTTAAGAGGTGCTTGCTATGGCCAGAAAGCACATGAGCACTTAGGAAGTTTTGTTTTTAGGTTGAACTTTTATGCATTACCTTTGTTGAGCAAACCTCTAGCACTTGAATAAGTTTTTGAAGAAAGAAGATTGATGTGAACTGATGTATATATTTTTCTTTGATTAGAGTAGAAGTTCAAGGTAGATATGTCCAATGGCAAATTCTTGCATATATGCATTCATGTATATCTTGCTTGAGGACTAGCAATAAATTAGGTTTGAGGGTGTGATAACTCTTGAAAAGAGTTATATTTTTTGCCTTTAGACTTGGTTAATTGCTTGTACTTAGGTAAGTTTAGTTGCATTTTATGATTTTCCATTAGTGTTTTTAGGAAATTGCATTAAAAAGTTTGGGTTGTGCTTAAATGTTATTACATGTTACTTCTAATTGTTTGCGGGAAGGATTTGTTGGCTAAGTGATAGGTGCATAATGAGGAAAAGAAGTAAAGAAGTGATGCTTTGTCGTGGAAAAAAGGTTGGACAGTTTGCCAACATGAATATCGTGGCAATGCTAGGAAGCGACCTAGTCAACACTTAACTGCTATTAGCCCTGATGTACCTGTACCAGAAAAATTAGCCTAAAAAAGAGGAAAAAGATCATGAGATCATGGGATTATGGGTCTACCCTAAAAGAAGGAGATATAAAACACAAAAATAAAAACTGAAAATAGGGGAGACGATTAGAGAGTCATTTTATGAAAGAGAAATTCATTAAAAAATAAAGGGTAGCGGTTGCAACAAGGACAGAGACACAAAGGGGAAGATGAAGGTAGTCCCTCTTGGTCACATGAAGACATTTTGTAGCTAGAGTTTTGGGCTGGACAAGCGAAAACTATCTTTTTGAGTTCTACCTTTAAATCTTTATTTTCTGTTCCGTAACCTAATTTAAGGAAACGATGTTGATTACTATTTGGAATCTGGATTCTATTCACCAACCCATGAGCTAAATCTCATAAGGTTGGGATTACTTGATAAAACTTTTATTTCCATTATTGGCTACGACTTAGATTAGTTTTAATTTACTATTTCATTCAATGGTATTTATGAATAGCATGTGTGTAATCTCTAGACATAGGTGAATATGCAACATGTTTATAAAATTAATCTAATTCTGACAAGGTTAGGTTAGTTCGATTGAAATGGAATGATATGAGTGAGTTCTCGAAAGTATACTTGTAGTAGACTCTAGACATAAAGCAGTGTTCTATACGGAAAGGAGAAGAACAGTAGTAGGAACGAAACTCAAAGCCTATAGACATATAGTGCCCTAGATGAGGTAACTCAAGGCCTAGCTCTTGAAAGATGCTAACCATAGTAGAACTATTCCGAGCAGTAGAATAAGACTGAACTAGCCGAGGCATTATTGGTTAATGAGGGTAGTTTCTAGGTAATCCCAGCCTTACAATTCAACATTGTAGATCCTTTAACCTTTGCTGTAGCATCTTAATTTTCACATCCTTAGTTGTTACTTGTTTTTACATATTATTCACGTAACCATTCTCATAATTTCCATTGCATACTTACTCTTATCTTGCCATAGCTTTATTTTCATTTGTTTGTTAAAATTCACATATTACACACATCAGTATTCCTTAATTATCTCTGCATTCTTATTATTGTTTTTTCCATAACATTAAACAAACTCCTTTATAATAACTTGAAAATTTATACCTAACGGGTACCTGTAACAGCCTAAATTTTAGTGATATCGGAACAGTGATTTGAGATCACTAAATCCGACATGTGAGTTAAGATATTAGTTAGTAAAAGTTAAGTGTGGTTTTAGAAATATTTTCGAATTAGTGAAATTATGAATTAAAAGAAATTTGTAGATTAAATGAGATAAAAACGAGGTATCGAGACCTCGAATTCATAAACCGAGCCATAAAAATTTTTAGAAATATTTATGGAGTGTTAATAAGTTAGTATTAAAGTTTTGTTAAGAAATTTTAACATTTCGATTATTAATTGAAGAAAAATGATTAAATTGAATAAAGTGCAAAATTATAAAATATGATTAAATAGCTTAAGAGATTATCAAGGAAGGAGTTAAAAGGTAAATAGACCCAAATTAGGTGGGTTGGATGGAATGAGTGTGCAGGAAAAATAAAAATCAAGTGTGAAAAAGGGGCAAAATTGGAAATAGGGTAAAAATTTAATTGTAAAATATGATGTATTTGGTAATTTTAGAGAATTCATCATTTTTCTTCATCTTCATCAGCTAAAAACACCATTAGAGAGCCTTTAAGAAGCTAGTTTTTATATTCTACAACATGTAAGTTCAATTCTTGATTATTTCTTATAATTTTTGTGATTTTGAGACTTTTACAACTAGGTCCTCTTATCTAATTCATTAGTTTTTGCCTTTATGAATGTTTTAGAAAGTTCCCATGAGTAAGAGTTGAAAGTTTATGATGATTTAGTATGGAATTAGGGTTCTAATTTTATTATATGATGATTTTATGAAGAGATTTTTATAGGAATTGATTTTTAGGACCTAATTGTGAAAGTTGTTGTAATTAGGGTTTTATGCTGAAACTTTGAATGGCAATGGCTGTGAAATAGATTATAATCCTTAAATGAAGTGTTACTTGAGAGAAATTAGTTCAATTGATGAGTAATTTGAGCAGGGACTAAATTGTAAAAAACTTGAAAAGTTTGGGGTAAAAGTATAATTTTGAAATTAAAAGGCATAATTTGTGAAGTAGAATAGAATTAAAATAGATGCTAATGGGGGAATGATTTTATAATTATAGATCAAGAAAATGAAGTGAATCGTGGAAAGGAGAAATTACAAGAATAGTCCCTGAAATTTCTACAACTTTTGCAAATTAGCCAAGGTAAGTTCATATGGCAAACTTTAATGTTTTGTTATGAAAATCCTATGATTACGAAGGTATCTTATTATAGATGAATACTATCAAATTGTATTAATTACCAAATAATATTTAACTAAAAGTGCAAATTAGTTGGAACAATGGTTTTGAGTGCTTTCATTCTATGAACATGAGGAATTGACGGAATAGATGTGATATGTGCACCCGTATACGACCATAGTTGTGCTATGGCATCAGTGTATTATGATATGTGCTCCCATATAAGACCATGGCTGGGCTATGACATCGGTATGATGTGATAATGTGCCTCCGTATAAGACCATATCCTGGATATGGCATCGGTATGATATGTGATCCGTATAAGACCATATCCGGGATATGGCATCGGTATGATATGTGATCCGTGTAAGACCATGGCAGGGCTATGGCTTCAGTGTGTGATAAGTGACTATGTGCAAGTCCATGGTTTATTACGGCAATGTGATAATGAAACACTCAATTACATTATTGTTCCCTAATTTAACTATGGAAGTAAATGAGAAATGGGCCCAAGGGAGTTAAAATTGGTGAATAGCGATATGGAAATTATTCAAATGAGCTTATTAATGATTTTGTGATCTACAGGAAGATTTAGTTAATTTAAAAGATATATGGTTGTGTACAATGTTCGGTAAGATGTATGCTTCTATGCCTATGAGCTTACTAAGCTTCTATAAGCTTACTAGGCTTCTATATATAAGCTTACTTCTGTATGTTATTTGTTTTGTAGATTGACTTATATACATACGGAGGATCGGATCTACATTAAGGATCACACTATCCAGATTTATTCCGGTAGATTTTGTTAAACAACTTTTTTATTTATATGGCATGTATAGGGGTTGATTTGATAATGTAATTGTATGAATGATTAAGTGTATAAGTAAGTTGAATGTAATGTTTGTGTTTGAAAATGAAATATACATGTTTTGGCTTGAAATAATTGATTGGTTGAACTCTATTAGCATATAAATGTGATTTCGTGCTGGTAATATTAAAAGGGTGAGAAAAGTGGCCTTAAATGGCCTATTTTCGTCCACACGAGTATACACACGGCCATGTGTCTAGGCCATGTGTCACACACGGCCTACCACATGGGTATGTGATAAGGCTGTGTGTCCCCTGCAGCTTAAAAATGAGAATCAGAATGTCCAGATTTAGGCACACGGCCTAGCACATGGGCGTGTGGCTTGGCCGTGTGACTTACACGGCATCTAACATGGCCGTGTGATACGGTCGTGTGAAATCTGCACCTTAAATGTGAAATTTAATTATCACACAGCCTAGCAACATGGGCAGTGCTAAGGCCGTGTGACTCAAGTTTCTTATTGAATGTAAGTCAAAGAGCTCCACGGGCTTGGGACACGGGCATGTGTAACGACACGACCTACCCATACAAGCATGTCCCTATTCACACGGGCGTGTGGCCCAGTTTCAAGATAAAATTTTCTTAAGTTATCTCAAAACTCTAAAAGTTTTCGGTTTGGTCCCGGATTATCTCTAACAAATATTTTAGACCTTGTAGGCCTGTATAAGGGACTTTAAGCATGTGTTTGAATAATATTTAATTTGGAATGAAGTTTTATGATCACAATTTGTGTATGTTTAATTGTGATTAGGTCTGGTAATGCCTCATACCTTGTTCCGGCATTGAATACGGGTAAGGGGTGTTAAAGTACCTGTGGAGACGATCTCACTTATCACTTTATTACTTGATTCGACGCGTACACTTGCACAATTCACTTGGTATATTCACACGCGACAATAGTTCATGTGGAATGTTGAACAAATGTGAAATGGTTACTATACGTGTTCAAAACGTGGAATTTTTTTGGCAATGTAAATGTTTCAAATTTTGTATAAATGCCAATTTGAACGTAGTAAAAGATTAGGATATATTAGCGTGACAATAGGGTTAGTTGTGCGCTTGTACATGATTTTCAATTCGATACCCCTATTTGCACTAAGGTGCCCCTGTATAGCACTTTGGTGCTCTCTGGTGTGGTGTATGTACCCAAGTATATGACTTACATTTGCTATAGTTCATCAGGCTATCTTAATTTGAGTATAAATTAATAATGATATAATGGTATATTTTTAACATATACGCTTGAGCTAAACTGAATAACATATTGATTATCGAATTACTCTATGAGTTGGTATTATGATTAACTCACTTGTTTCTTGTTAACTGTTATGTTAGTTTGTAAATATTATGTAAAATTTTTAGTTTCATATGATTGATTCGACGTAAGTTTGCATATAGTTTACCTATGAACTTGCTAAGCCTACTTAAAGCTTACTCTATCTCCGTTTTATGTTTTTGTAGTTGGCATTTTGCGAAAAAAGTCAATCAAATCATATTTAGAGCTCACACTATCAAGCTTAAGACTCAACAGATCATTGAATGATTTTAAAACTCAGCTATATGGAATGTATATAGACTTGGTTGAGATCAAGTGTTTTGAGTTTGAAGTGATGATGTTGTAAAGTTGTTATAATGGTTTATGTGTAATGTTGATCATGAAAGTTTATATGGTATGCTTAGATGACATGAATGCTATATTTATGTCTAGTTTATGTATGCATAATCTTGAATCAAGTAAGAGTTTGATTATAGGTGATGCTTGGATGAAAAATTAAGTCATGAATGTTAGATGTTATTTGCTAGGTTTGAAGCCTATTTGGTTAAGTTTGTTTTGTGTTATGGTAAGTTTTGGCATGTTTAAAAGTGAGAATTAGTATTTCTATTATGGAAATATGAGCATTTGTACTATAGATTATTATGCATGATTGAAACTTATGAATATGATAATTTGATATCAAATTTAGTTGACTGTTATGTAATGTTCATAACTTGTTTGTGATGGTACGAATATGGCATATTGGTTAGGCATTATTAGGATGTTATGTGACATGCTTTAGCTTGGTTTTGAGGTGTTTTGAACAAGGTTTCAAGTTTTCAATATGTAATTTAAAGTTATCTTAAGGTTTTTTTTGGTTCAATCACCTAAATGACATATTTTTGTGCCATGCAATTAACTATACGACCATGTGTCACACACGGGTTTGTGACATCGCCATTTGCTACCAAAAAATAAGATGCATTTAAATCACAGGGTTTTCGACTATTACACAGGCTAGCCACACACTGAGTTTAGTACCGTAGATTTGGTGACTTTAGGTTTCACATGGTCTTAGTTAGTTACACGGCCTAGCCATACATCTGTGTGATTTTTGTTGAATTATTACACTTTGACCCACACAACCACAATGAGTTAAATGGCCTAGATACATGACCGCGTGACTCCAATGTTACTCAATTTTAGTCTATCACATGGAATGGCCATACGGCCATGTGATCCTTATTTTGCACTTTTTCCCTTCTTTTGTTAAAAGTTTCAAATCAGTCCTTGTTTGATTTCGGGTCGATTTTAGAGCTTTTGTATGCTCGATTTAATATCAATCTTGTATGCGATGCATTATTTGTATGATATATGAGTTTAAATTATTTTTTAAAGAATATTTTATTTAAAACCGCATGTTCCTTTTTTGTTAACTATTGTAGCATCCTATAATCCGATTCCGGTGATGGGAACAGGTGAGGGCTGTTACAATAGCGGTATCTACAAGTGTGACAGGTTTGTTGTAATATTTATAATGTGCAATAGAACACTCAAGTATTCCAAGGATCGACTTAAAGGATTCATTCATTAAGCAAATTCCTATACTAAGGACATACGAATCAATGAGTCTAATTAACAACTCGCTAAAGACTACAGTTCGACAAGCCTTTCAAGAGTTTGATTATACCAATTAATTACCTAAAACTAGCAAAGGACTAAATTGTAGAGGAAACAAGCTAAACAACTATCAAATATAAAAAAAATACGATAATAGGGAGTAGTTGGTTGATTTCCATATGGTTAGTTGATTTTCGAATAGGGATCTAAGTTGTTATTACTCCTAAATTAGTTTCATTTTACCTCTTAGCCTCAACTTTACCAATTTCAACAAATTAGTCCAGTTTATCTCTCGACCTCACCAACTAACCCAAGACTTATCAAATTGATGCCTGATAAGATCTCCTCTTGGTCTCACTTATCTCGATTTTCCCTTAGGGGCATCAACCTACGTTTTTAAACCTATTTGATTTAGTCCAGTTTTGCAATTTTGTCTCTAAACCTAAAAATCAATTACCCAACATTTTCATCAACCAGCCCCTAGATATTTAGCCACACATGCTTGCATTGAAACCTATTAACAATAAGAAATTAAATGATAGTAAAATTAACTTAAACTCTATTTAAATCAATAAAAACCAAAGCTTTCTTGCAAAAACTTGGATAGAACAACAATGGTAGCAAGAAAAGTAAACAAGAACACTAAAGAAGTGATTTTTAACAAAGGAAATGTGACAAGGTTGAATAACATTCAATTAATGGATTAAATTGTAACTATAAAAGAGTTTGAAGGACTAGATAAGTAAATAGATCCTAGATATAGTAGTAACTAACTTTTCTAACTACAAGAAACACCAGAAAATGAGCAATAAATTAAACCTTAAAATATGAAAAGAAAAATCCTAAAAACCTAAAAATGTGAAGTGTGTCCTTTGTCTCACCCAATTTGGCCTATTCTAACAGTGTTCACATGCAAAATATATTGAGCAAATTGCTCCTAATCGTCTAATTTTTGTTGAGGGACATGTTGGACAAGGACTGCCCCTATAGTCAGTTTATTTCTCCCTCGATAGTGATATCGTAATACCTAGAGCCCAGTATCACGATATCAGCACCAATCCTGAAATAAAGGTCCTTGGGAGTCTTGGCTATCTCAATACCCTATGGTTGATATCTGATACCACTATTGGTGGCTCGAGCTTCGTTATTTCAATACTACAAGGGTATCACAACTTTCATGCTTCGATCGCAATACCTCCCTTCTCACTAATATTCTCACTCCATTTGGGCCACAGTGGGATCCTTGTGTCATCCACCAACCACATTAGATGCCTCGGATGCCAATTGGTTATCTTGGGTTTTAAAATAACATAAAATGCACATAATCACTTATTTCTCCAAAGAACTAAAATTAAGAAAAACATGATAAAATCATATAATTTGCTCAGATACAAGCTCTCTAAGCATACTACGGAGCCTAATTTGACATATCAAATTACAGTAAATCACCAAGCTTAGAAGTCTCATTTACATCATTATCACATTTTTCCATATACATGAAAATTACCAAAATTTAATATATAAAATTTTGAATCTTTCTTAAACAGGAATTCTTAAATACCAAGCTTGGAAAAGTAGAAATCACCATTACTAACAATTATGAAGCTTTCTCCTTTTAACTTCCATTTTCTCTCGCAAAATCCCATGATACTATAACACCTTACACTCGGTACGGTCACCAAACCTGAGTTATAAGATGCTACGGAAATTAATGGTCAATATCACATATGAAATTAACTTGAATATTCAACCAAACTATGAAGCATTCAATAATACTAGTATAATATGGTTTAGAACAAAAACTGAGTCTTAATCGAGCTTACAAAGCTCTTAAACCAACTCAAAAGCAAAACTAGAATAATTTGAAACTTTAATGAAAACATAGGTAAAAAAGAAAAAATAGGGGTCACATGGCCGTGTGGCCAAGACTTGTGACAGGCTGAAGCTATGTGGGATTAAAACACACAACCATGTATCCCAACTATGTATGGAAGCTAAGACTGTGTATGTAGAGTCACACGGTTGTGTCAATAGGCCGTGTAGCTAACTATGGCCATGTTAGACCTAATTGTAGAACTTTGTAAATCTTCACATGGTCGTGTCATCAGGTGTGTGAGAGATTGTGGTCATGTACATCATTTGTTACCCAAAACATAAAAACCACACGGCCGAGCCATATGCCCGTGTATGGCACACGGTCATGTGTCAGACTTTATGTGCTTAAATGGGACCCTACAAGGCAAATTACCATTCCAAACATCCAAATATACCATAACCATGTGATATAGCATTTCTCAACTTGTTAAATGAAATCAAAAGCGTGCCAAAACAATACTTATATCATTCATCTTAAGTACCTAATCAATATTCCACAATTGGCACCTCATTTCAACAATTCATATCCTACCATTCATCATCACTCATACCTCAATATTCAACTTAACATTCACATATGTTCATAATTTCAAATACCAATACTTCATCAACAAAGTTCATCCTTTCTAGGTGTCAAACTCATCAAGTAAAATACACCATATTGACCAAAACATATATGCAACTCATGTTGAAAACCAACCAAAATAAGATCATTTTCAAGCATTACCCTTATGTCCACATCAAAATGAACTGAAACATAAGTTTCAATCTCATTCACATATGCATATCCATTGGCTTGAGTAAATCAAATTCCAAGCTGGCTATTCACTTGCCACTTCATATCTCAAAATAATACCAAATCATCTAACATCATCAACATCATTAGACCAAGATGATGAACATCCAAAATAACTTAAACGCAAATACAACCCTATATAAATGCCACATAATCGAATCTGGAATAAATAAAAGACTACCAAATTAGAGGCTGCATAATGTGAACTCCAACTTGGCCCAACGAATGTGTTCCACAAAATAACCTATTCAGAGATAAAATAGCAAACAAGATAAGCATTATGAATGCTTAGTAAGCTCATATGAAATTTACAATACATACATTGACCCTAAACTAAGTTAAATTAATAAACCAATTTGGTAATTAATATGGCATCCTTGTCTTCCCTGTACTTCGTATATATTTCCACAAAAACAATCAATAGGGTAGTTTATTTATACAACAAGAGTAGCTAATGCAAGTCACATATACTTAGTTTACAATTTAATACAACAAAGCATGTAATACCTAATTGATCCTCAATTTATAAACACATATAATTAAGTTCTCTTTCATATCACAACCAATCATGCTCGTTTTGCAACATTTCAATTTAATTCATTCACTCTTTCTTTCAAAAAAATTTCATACGTATACCAACCACTTTCACATTTAATCTTTTTATTCATTTTAGAATAATTACTTACTATTTTTGTCAGAAGAACTTTAGTAAATTAACTTTAGATAATTAGGATAACTTTGCTCACAAAAGTTATTTGGAAATCATTTCGTGTGCTAGGTTTACCGTGAAAATGCAAGACCCAGTTCACAAATACTGCTTGTCAGAAAATGTATATGTTCGTAAAATAGTTTCAAACGTGCTCGCTGAAAATCATACTTAAAAACTTGGCTTATTCTTGTTCATATAGCATGAAACAAACTATTCTACTTGTCTTATCAAGATAGTTGAAGAACATGAAACACATTATTAACTCTTGTCTTAATTTTCTATTGGATAAGCAAATCTCCTTGTAATGCATTTGAATGACTCAAAGAGTCCTTACATGTCTCATAAGTTTAGCATAAGCTAAACACTTACTTGTATGCCAACATGTCCCATTGAATGGAGCCTAGCTTGACCTTCTTTTATCTCTCCACATGTCCCAAGGCCTCAATGCCCAAATCACAAAACTTGTAGGTGAGTATTCACAATCTTTTGGTATACCAATATATCCAACATAAAGCTCACAAAGGAGCTTGCACAGAATATTTATCATATAGAGCTCGCATAGGGAGCTTGCTTGAAAAATTTGTTCACATAGAGCTCACAAAAAAGCTCGTAGAAACACAATTTATACAATCGTAGTATAAAAACATAGGCTTAAAACATAGGCTCATATAGGAGCATGTATAAAACATAACTTGAAAACATAACTTAAAAATAATGTTTATAGAAAAGCTTACTCTTGGAACTTAGTTTAAAACCTGTAACACCCCGTACCCGAGACCGTTACCGGAGTCGAACACGAGGTGCTAACCGACTAATTCATTTACTCTCACAGTCCAATTAAAAATTTTCCAGACGACTGGCTAACTGCATCACTGTCACCTTAAAAATCATAACTTGAGTTCCACAACTCGAAAATCAGATTCGTAATTTTTCCCCGAAACTAGACTCATATGTCCATCTACAATTTTTTCTTAGAATTTTTGGTTGGGCCAATTAGTACAGTTTATTAGTTAAAGTCTCCCCTATTCCAGGGTTCGACTACACTGACCTCTATGCATTACGAATTGGATATCTCCCTGTACAGGGATTCAATACTGATGCCGTTTGTTTCTATAGAAACTAGACTCAAAAAGGAATCTATACATATATGGAATGACTTCTAAATCTCTCTGGTTAATTTATAATGAATTTCCAAAGTCAGATCAGGGGATCCAGAAACCGTTCTAGCCCTGTCTCACGAAAACTTTAACATCTCATAATATAATGTTCATATGAACGTTTCCTTACTTTCCTATGAAAATAGATTCATCAAGGTTCGATTACATAATTTATTCACTATTTAATTCCATTCCTACTATTTTTAGAGATTTTTCACATCCACGTCACTGCTGCTGCCAGCATTTATTTTTAAGGTAAACTTTACCTATTTCATGATCCTCCATGGATCAACTAGAGTTTGTCATACATATACCAAAAGTGATCATGAATAACCATTCCCATGACTAACCGTTACCAACATTTCCATACCTCTCGATGGACGACATACAAAATGATTACAATGCTATGATCAAAGTATACTTAAAGCCATTTTCGCATGGCTTATATACATTAACCAAAATATCCTCCCGCTACTAGTCTATTCTATACATGCCATAAGATAATCCAAAACATAGCAGTACCAAACAGTGGATGGTGATAGTGTGACTAGTTGCTGACGATCCCCGAGCCTGTAGCTTCGCAATGAGACCTATAAGACAGAGGAAACAGAGTAAACGAAGTAAGCATTACAATGCTTAGTAAGTTTTAAACAGTGTCAACAGATAGCAATCAAATTATAACATAGTTGCTCGTATTTTTATTTCACTCTTCCTTCGGGCATACCATCCCTTTACCGAATATGCACATCTCATCATATACAATAGGCAGATAAACTCTCACATAAAAGTGAGCTCATGTGACATAGATATATCGTATGATTTCACATAACCTCTCACACTAATCCGATGTCACATAATCATAGGAATAGTCCCATAGATTGCTCTCGTATGCATCATATATAAACTTGGAGTACATACCTGTTTAACCTTTCGCATTGCGTGTATTTATAAGCATTTCTTATTACGAAGTCTTACCCGGACATAATCTCCACACATAATCATTGGGACTCACCCGGACATAATCTCCACATGTAGTCATCGGGTCTTACCCGGACATAATCTCCACACGTAGTCATCGGGTCTCACCCGGAACATATTTCCAAGTTTCATGTACATTTAATCACATGTTACAACATTCACGTTAGCCACTCGGCTTTACCACATATACATATCACACATACATTTCACATTAGCCATTCGGCTTTACTACATATACATATCTCATATATATTTCACATTAGCCATTTGGCTTTACCACATATACATATCACACATATATTTCACATTAGCCATTAGGCCTTATCACACATATATACACTTTCACATTCATCACATCGGCCATTAGGCCTTATCACATATATATACACTTTCACATTCATCACATCGGCCATTAGGCCTTATCACATATACTATTATGTACAGACTTGGTCTTTGCCGAATCTACATCAGTCATTTTCCAATGAATAATTCAATTTCACGCCATACTATCATTTCATATTCGAATACTCATAAACTTACAATTTCACAAATTTTAATATCAAAGATCCATCTAACACTCATATATAATTTTACAATATCACGATTTAGAATTCAAGTATGGGTTCAATCAATAGCTTATGGGTTCAATCCATGTTTACAACAAAATCACATATTCGCTACGAGCTGTTTTCCTGAGCAATGGTCACTAAAGTATTTATAACCGGAGCTACAAGACTCCAAATCACTTGCCGTTAATTTTATCTGAATATAGACTCATATGTCTTCCATCCATAAAATTTTCAGAATTTTTGGTTTGGCCAATCAATACCAGAGTTTTCTTAAAGTCTCCCCTGTTTCACTGTTTGACTAATCTGACCACCCCTCACTACGAATCACATTTTTCATTGTACAGAATTCATAATGTGTTCTATTTGATTTCATTTGAAACTAGACTCATTAAGGAGTCTAAGCATATAAATCTTATCTTATAACCATTTTTGTACAAATTATAAAGATTTTCCAAAAACAGAACAGGGGATTTCGAAGTCATTCTGACACTGTCCCACCGAACTGTAGATATCTCTTTATAGGAAATTTCTTTGCTTCCACGGTCTCTTTTATAAGAAACTAGACTAACTAAGCTTTGATTACATATTTTATTCAGCCTGTACTTCCACACCAACAATTTATAGTGATTTTCTAAAATCACGTTACTGCTGCTGTCCAAGCGATTTATTATAGTTTGCTCTTAAATTTCCAAGTCCAAACACTTATGAACTTACCATTTGAGTTTAAGACATATCATGGCCACATCATATCTTATTAAGTCAACTCATTATGTCCTATTATGGTTGAATTTACTCAACGTTTAATCGCTTAAAACTTACCTCGGAAGTGGTCGATGGCTAGATATCCACGGCTATTCGTTTACTTCCTCTTTTCCCCTATCCGACTTTGATCCTCTTTGCTCTCAAGCTTAAGTAAAACAATAGATTTGCTTAAGTACTTAACTAATATTATTCACTTAACAATCACATTCGGCAATCACATATCATTTAATCTATATCAAAAACAATAGATTTCAATATGTATCATATTTATGGTCAAACATAGCAAGAAAACTAAATAGGCTTTACTAGCCATACTTAGTTCTATTATAACATAACTTCACTTACTTATATGCACATTAACTATTTTCGTTAGCCAGCAAACTCATTCGGCACAAGCCTACTTCATTTCAATTTTGTCACTCTTGAACTTATCCATAATATCCTAAGTTCATTTAGTAGCTAGGCAACAATTATACAAAACAACAAGCATTTAACAACAATGTACTTAACCAATTCCTCGGCATACCTTGGCATTATATATATATATGTTAATGACGAAAACACTTAGGCCAATTCTAAAACATCCACGAATCATACTTCCAAAATGAGCTACTTCCATGGCGATTATATTTCATCATTAACATACCTCATTTTTGAATCATATAATCAACATCACAACACATCTCCAAAACACAAATCATGCCAATCATATTTACTCATATGGCCGAATATACATACCCCCATATAATATCATTTTCATTTCATTTAACACTTAATTTCCACCACATAAACACTTGGCCGAATAATCCTAAACTAGCAAAACTCCACATTTGTTCATACCATCTTTTAAATTCACATATATCTATTTAGATAGCTCATATTTTCCCCTTTCCATTATTTCTATCCAAAACATCAAAACACTATCTTTTTTTTTTTTTTTGCATTTACCCCATAATACCGTATGCACAAATTGTCACCAAAACTAAAGAAAAATCAACATATGGGTTGCAATAAGAGCTTGACTACTAGCAAGATTCTCATAAAAATCAATAGAAATAACATGAACTCCTACCTTATTTAACCTCCAAGATAGCCGAATGCCCTAGACAAGTTCCTTCCTCTTTCCTTTTTTTTGTTTCGGCTGTGCAAGAAGGTAAGGAAGATGAACACTCTTACCTTTATTTCCTTAAAGGTGACCCATGCCTTAACTTCAATTTCTTCTCTTTAGGTACGGCTATGGGGGGGGGGAAAGGAGAATGAACACACCTTGTTTCTATCACTCTTCCATTCTTTTAATTATTCTTTCCTCCATACTATAAAACCATTAACTATTATCATGCTAAAAAAAATGCATATAATATCTATCAACCATCATCATGGCGGGCCACTAAATTAAAAGTGGTCCATTTGACATGCAAGTCCCTCATGTCAATAACTCATGCATTATTTGTCCACTTTAAATTTCACCTATCACATTTTCAAGTCCTATCTCATGGGTCCTTTCTTATAAATTAGTACCTAATTGATAAAATCAAGGCATGAAATATTCACACATACAAATTCCACATACAATAAGCACAAATATAACATCTAATTATTTTTGTGACTCGGTTTTGTGGTCCCGAAATCACTTTCCGACTAGGGTCACATTAGGGGTGTCACAAAACCATAATTTTTTGGAAGTATAATAGTACACACTTACTGAAAAACATAATAGTTGAGGATATTTTTACTTCATTACTTCTTCTATTTCCCAAGTAGCTTCACTAGTCTTGTGGTTTTGCCACAACATTTTGACCAAAGGAATCTTTTTGTTTCGAAAAACTTTCACCTTGCGAGCCACGACCTTTACTGGTTCCTCCTCATAAGTTAAATTAGGTTGTACCTCAAATCCATCTACTGATACTACATGGGATGGGTCTAGACTATACCTTCTCAACATGGATACATGAAACACATAGTGAATTTAATCAAGTTCATGGGGCAACTTGAGTCAATATGTTACAGGACTGATTCTTTCCACTACTTCATAAGGATCGATGAATATTGGACTTAACTTTCCTTTACACCAAAACCTTA
Organism: Gossypium arboreum; assembly: GCF_025698485.1. NCBI lineage: Eukaryota > Viridiplantae > Streptophyta > Magnoliopsida > Malvales > Malvaceae > Gossypium > Gossypium arboreum. Next base: position 65,289,484 of record NC_069075.1, on the reverse strand, counting down.
AGACTTTCATCTATGGTAATACCTTAAGAAGCACATGCTCGCCCATTTGGTACTCAATATCTCACCATTTTAAATTACCATAGGACTTTTGTCTATCTAAGGCAACTTCTAAACTTTTGCATATCATCTTCACCTTGTCTTTAGTCTCGCAAACCAACTCAGGTTGTAACATGCCAATTTTGGGCTTAGTCGGAACAGTGGTTTCAGGACCAAAAATTCGATGAGGAAAATTTCATTTTTATTATATTTTTATGGTCTACAATTTCACGAAATGATTTCGTGAAAATTTCGTTCGAAAATTTCGACGTTTGGGCACTCAATTTAGTAAAAAGGACTAAATTGTAAAAAGTGAAAAAGTTGAGTTCTACATGTTAAAGGTATCAAATTGTTATGAAATTTTAAATGGGAGGTCCTTAAATGATAATTGAACCATTGTATAACTTGTTGGACAAAAATGGCCTTGATTGGGTAAAATTTGAAAGAAAAGTAAAAAGGGCATTTTGGTCATTTAGGGGTAAAATGAATTAAAAGACAAATTTTAAACTCCAAATGTGTCTCTTTCTTCTTGCTACAGCAGAATGTACCAAGAGCAGCCATGGTTAGGGTTTGGCCAAGCTTCCAAGCTTAATAATCAAGGAAATCGAGAGCTTAAATCGAGAAAATAAAAGGTGATGGACTAGAATGGTAAATTTCCATTTCTGGATCCGAGGTAAGTTTGTACGTAAATAATTTATCGATTCTTTTTATTTTATTATATTTTTTTTATCATATGAAATGTGGCTGCCTATAGAATGATTATTTGTTGTAAATTGCAAATTGAAAAAGGACTATGAATAAATTGTAACATGTTGGAAAGTGAGGAATTTCCCGGTTGAGCCTTCGGAATAGAAACGATACGAATGATCTATTGTGAGGTCACGTGTGTAGTACTAAGTGCAGGCTACTACGTGTACCGGATAATTGATTGCATGTGTAGTACTTAGTGCAGGCTACTATGCGTACCCGATAACTTCGATCATGTGTTTAGTACTAAGTGCAGGCTACTACGTGTATCAGATGGTTAGGTCATGTGTGTAGTACTAAGTGCAGGCTACTACGTGTATCGGATAATTGGTCGCATGTGTAGTACTAAGTGCAGGCTACTATGCGTACCAGATAGCTTTGGCTACAAGTGTGAAAATATGTGCAGGCAACTGAGTATCAGTTATTATTCCGAAGAGTTCAACGGGAAAATCGATTAAGCAAAAATACATGTGAACATGATTATATGATGAATAACTGCAGGTATATGTTTAAGAAAATTTTTAGCAATATGCTCGATATTTGAGTGAACTTCAATAAGACAAAATGGATTAAGTGGAAATTATGTAAGAGTGAATTTTGGTAGTAAAATAGTGTTGGACAGCAGTAGTTGTGTGACTTTGAAAATTCACCAAAAATTGTGTAAGTTTAACTAAATTTAAAATAAATTATGGAATTAAATATTAATGAGTCTATTTTCATGTATAAGAAACATGGGGAGCAAAAGAGTTGTATATTATGTGATATTCTAATTTTTATGAGACAGTGTCAGAATGAATTTGAGATTCCCTATTCTGACTTGGAAAAATTGTTAGAAATTTTAGAAAAATAATTATAGGTTATAATTTATATGCTTAGAATTTTTGATGAGTCTAATTTTAATAGAAACAAACTGAAACATTATATGAGTCTCGTACTATGAGATAAATAAATTTTACTGAAGAAAGGTCAAAGCTGTCAAACAGCAAAATAGGGGAGATTTTGAATAATAAACTGTACTTATTGGCTGAACAAAAAATTCTGAAAATTTTATGATGAAAAAATATATGAGTCTAGTTTCTGGAAAAATTTACGGATCTTAATTTGGAGTTCTGTAACTCCAGATATAAATGATTTAGTGACTGTGACTCAAGAAAGCAGCTTAACCAGAACATGTGTAAATGTACAATTAGGTTAGTTTTACTATGGAAAGCATGTTAGTAAATTGCTTATTATTATTTCATGTGAGCTTACTAAGCGTAAAGCTTACCCCCTCCTTTCCATTTCTTTTAGTGTTGTCAGGTTAGCTCTGGGTTGGAGATTGTCGGAGGCAGCATCACACTATCAAGCCAACACCTTGACAGTATAAACACATATGCTAGAATTATCAAGTGAGTGGCATGTATAGGGACCTAGTTTTATAACATGTGCTATTATAATTTGGCCAAATATATTGGTCTTTAGTGAGCTAATGATTCTGACTTATAAATCTAGTTATTTATGTTATGTTTGATATTGGTAATGTGCATATGCTTGTTTGCCATGCATGGTTGGTAATATGTTATGTGTTGTTGTGAATGTTTAAGTCCGTTAACGCCTCGAACCTTGTCCCAACGTTGGATATGAGTGAGGGGTGTTACACAGGTACAATAATTCGCTTTCATCCAATTCAGCCCAACATAGAGGTGTCAACTCCTCCTTCCATACAATGCTACAAAGGGTGCTATCTGGATGCTTGCTTGGTAACTATTGTTATATGCAAACTCTACCAAAGGTAAATAACATTCCCAGCTTCCTGCAAATGCCAATACACAGCTTCGCAACATATCTTCCAACACTTGTATCACTCTCTTAGACTGGTCGTCTGTTTGAGGGTGATAAGTAGTACTAAAATTAAGCTTTGAACCAAAAGATTCTTGCAAACTCTTCTAGAATCTCAAAGCGAATCGAGGATCCAATTGAAATTAATGGAAACTAGCATGCCATGAAGTCTCACTATCTCAACAATATAAATTTGTGTGAGCCTTTGCAAGGTGTAGCTTGTGCAAACATATGAGAAATGTGAACTCTTGGTAAGGTGATCCACAATCACCAAACAACATCTTTCTTTGTTGGAGTCAGGGGTAGACCTGACACAAAATCCATTGTGATTCTTTCCCACTTTTACTCTAGAATTTTGTTTGACTGAAGCATTCTTGAAGGATACTGACATTTTACTTTTACTTTCTGACAAGTTAGGCACTTTTCCACAAAGTCTCTAACAGCTCGCTTCAATCTTAGCCACCAATACAGTTAGCGGAGGTCACGGTACATCTTGTTACTTCTTCAGTGCATTGCATAAGGACTATTATAAGCTTCACTAAGAATAACTTTTTGTAACTCCTTGTCATTTGGCCTGCAAAGTCTTCCATGAAAATAGAGTACCACTTCTTCATTTAGTGCAAAGTCCCCTAACACTCTTTGTTCCACTTGGCAAACCCTCTTCGCTAACTCTCCATTTGAGGCTTGTTTTTCTTTGATTTGTTGTGAAAATGTTGGTCGCACTTGTAGTTCCACGAGAAATTCCCCATCACCTATCATATTTATCTGCACGAGCATAGCTCACAGCTCACTTATGGATTTTCTACTTAGTGCATCAGCTACCACATTAGCCTTGCCAAGGTGATACTCTATCACATAGTTGTAATCCTTTAGAAGTTCTATCCATCTTCTTTGTCTTAGGTTCAACTCATTTTGAGTGAGCAAGTGACTGCCTTTGAGCATACCATCGTCCAAATTGTGAATATTGCAACTAAAATATATGGAATCTAGGCGGTGTCCATTAGTATAGGGCCAGGTTGTAATATAGTTACAACAAAGTAGGTAAGTACTCCAAGGATCGTACCCAAGAAAGGCAAGTACTAAATTAATGTCAACCTAAATGCAAATAGAAGTAATTAGTAATTTAAATAAATTATAATACAATAAAACATAAAAGGAAATATTTTTGGGTTTCTATAAATAATGAAATAGAAATAACAAAAACCTAAATATAAAGAACTTCGGAAAACTTAATTTATAGACTTCAATCAATTCTAGGCATGGGTGATTAGCTCACTTCAGTGGTCATAACTAATTCCTATTTCGAGTTTATACTCAATCAACTAGTCATTAGCCTAGTAGGATCTCTCGGTCTTCCACTAAAGTAATGAGTCAGCAAGAACTACTTGTCTCTCGACCTTAAGTCCAGACTAGTTTGGTGCTAAGGTGTTAACAGATAAGCCATACAATTTTTGGGTTAATTCCCACCTAAATGACTTCCTAGGGTCGTCAAGCCTAAGGTTTAAGTCTTTCCTCTCCCAAATAGCTAACCCGCTAGGAAAACCCTACATAAGAATCAATCAATTGCACCCCCACTTGCTAATCCCACATAAGAGGATTAGTTCCTCATAGATCTAATGAAAACAATACACTTGAATATAAAGATAAACATAAATAACAAATCAAGAGTGGAGTTTAGATAATCTTGTTTGTATTTGATAGATGAAGGTTAGAAAAACCACTAGTATTTGATTATGTTTACAAACCACATTCTCCGAAGAACACAAAAATAAAAGAAATAAAAATAAACCTAAAGCCTAAAACTAAAAACTGCAATTACAAAGAAAAACTTAAAGTTTAAAAAATTGTCACTAAACAAGTGTTTTAAAAGTCTATTTATAGAGTTAGGGTTGTTGACGTCCTCAAACTTAGGTTAGCTGATGTTCTCGGTTTAATTTCTATTGTGCAGACAAAAATGCCCCTGGATCATAAGTATTTATTGTACAAGGCCGATGCCGCAACATCCTACTGCCTATGTCGCAATATTGATAGCACTATGCTCAATTTCTGGGTAACTTCAAGGATGTGTCATGACATCTCTTGGCTATGTCGCGACATCCAAGGTAGTATAGCAATTCTGGCATTCTACTCCCTATGTTGCGACATTGAGCACCCTGTGTTGTAACATAGTGACCAGCTTTGAGTTCTTATGCCTTTGAATGGTCTCCTGCACACTTACTAAGTATGTTAGTTTGCCTTTTGGCCTTATTCGACCCCTAAAGTCAATAAAAGACTTAGAATGCACTTTTTATTGAATTTAACTAAACTAAGAAAACATAACTAAAACATACTAAAATTGCTTGTATTCATGCTCCTCAAGTACGAAAACTGGTTTAATCCGCTACACCGAATCACGGCAGATAAACAAGTACTTAAAACTCTTTGGGTTCGTATAGATGGTACACGTCTCACCATACAAGAAGTGTCCCTAAATTTTAATAGTGAACATCTGTAACACCCCGAACCCGAGACCGTTGCCGGTGTCGGACACGAGGGGTTAACAAGCCAAAACCACTTATGGCACCGACCAATTTGACATTCCCAGGCAAGCTGGATAACTGAGTCGCTGTCGCCTTAAAAAGCATATCTCGAGTTTCACAACTCGGAAACTGATTCCGTAAATTTTACCTGAATTTAGACTCATATATCCATCCATGGATTTATTTCTAGAATTTTTAGTCAGGCCAATTGGTACAGTTTATTAGTTAAAGTCGCCCATGTTACAGGGGTCGACTACACTGACCTTCGCGCGTTACAACTTGAATATCTCTCTGTACAGGGTTTCAATACTGATACCGTTTATTTCCAATGAAACTAGACTCAAAAAGGAATCTGCACATATAAGGCATGACTTCTAATTAATTCTGGATAATTTATGGAAAATTTTCAAAGTCACGACAGGGGACCCAGAAACCGTTCTGGCCCTGTCTTACGAGAACTTTAATATCTCTCGGTATACTGATCATATGATCGTTTAGTTACTTTCATATGAAAATAGACTCGTCAAGGTTCGATCACATAATGTATTCACTATTTAAAACCATTCCTACAAATTTTGGTGATTTTTCACATCCACATCACTGCAGCTGGCAGCCTCTGTTTTTAAGGTAGGCTTTACCTATATTGTAGTTCCCATGGACCAACTATAGTCTAGTCATACTTAGGTACACATATGATCATATTTAGCCATTCCAATGGCTGATCATGTGACCAACTCTCTCATTCCAAACCATAATCACATCATGAAACCAAATATAATTACAAACCACATATGGTCAAATTCCATACTCCACTTTTACGAACCATTTTCGCATGGCCGTACACATATACATCACAAGTACTTAAAAATAACCGAGGGTAGTCCTATACATGCCATATCCAAAACTCAACTAAAGGAGTACCAAAAAGGGCTTTGATAGTGTGGTTGACTTCAACTTCTATGATCCCGAATCCGATCGCTAACGAGCAAAATCTATAAACAGAGAAACAAAGAAACGGAGTAAGCAATTTATGCTTAGTAAGTTTCGAGCCATAATATACACACAACCAAAGCATAGCATTCAAGTAGCTAAACAATAATTCATATGCACAATTTCTCAAAGACATGCTTACTTCACAATCCCAACTCTTATATTCATACACAAATAACGGCCTAGTTAATGCCGATAGCTCATTTATCATTAGAGCGAATATTCAGACGATTTACTCATAGTGTGCAAAGCACACACAAAACATACCTTGTTGTTGGGAATTTCACAAGTGCATTAACTGAAAATTTTACAGCAAGCTTATAATTTTCAAATCACATACCTTGAGTTTAACCGGATATAGCTACTGTTCAAACGCCGGGACATAGCCCGGTTATGATAACCCGCACAAATGCCTTCGGGACTTAACCGGATATCACAACTCGCACAATCGCCTTCGGCTTAGCCCGATATCATATCTCGCACATTTGCCTTGGGCTTAGCCCGATATCACACCGCACATTTGCCTTCGGCTTAGCCCGATATCACAATCGCACATTCATACACATCTTTGTTTCAATATCATAACAAAACTTTTATGCACAATTCACTTAATAAGAAATATCATTTGGGCTCAATGGCCACATACAAGGGCACAATTTCGATTGCTTATTACTTCATCCAATTGAATCAAAATCTAAGTTCCGATACTCGAAAACTTACCTCGGATGTTGTCGAACGATTCCGATAGCTATTCGACTACTTTTTCCTTCCCTTTATCGGATTTGGTCCCCCTTTGCTCTTGAGCTTAATTTAACAAATAATTTGATTCAATCATTTGAGTATCGAAAAGAAGAACTCAAGGCACTTAGCCCACATATATTCACTAGACATTAAAGTCACATAAGTACGAATTCATGAATTGACTTAACACACAAAGCCTTCAACATGCTTACTCATGGCGAACAACACAACCTCTTAGGCACTCATTCATGGCCGATTATGCATGTTGATGTTGAGGCCAATTACATGTTTAACACCACACATGAATGGCACACATTTTACTAGCTAATGCTTTACATATTGTAGCTCAATACTTATAATATAGCATCAAGCACTCATATGGCCGATTATACTTAGCCATACTTGCACCAAATCAACAATAAATTCCAAGATTTTCACATCACATGTGTACTAGGCGAATGTACTTGCAATTTCACAAACATTCTTCAACAATTTCTTCTTTAAACAAACATATTTATCATTTACTTCATAACCAAATCATCATGTGCAAACATACATACACATATAGGTGCATGGCGAACCTCAAGGTGTTCATAACCATCTAAAACATAAATTTTTACCAATCAAGTAACAAGCATAAATCATGCTCATGAATGCATCATGGCGAATACATCACATTCATACCCCTTTCAACTTCGGTCATGGTTAAACAAAGAACTCAATGTCTTACTCAAGATTGCTACAAAGAAATTTCAAGAGTAGTCAATCCATCATTGCATGCATCATTATCAAGCTTCACATTTAGCATGCAATGGCTTTAACACAATATCAACCTTGGCCTAATACCATTTCCATGGCATAACAAGGATTTGAACCATGGCTAACATGAACATCAAGTTAGCAACTAAAACATGCATGAATCTCATGACACAACTTCATACATACCTTAATCTTGATGCAAGTATAGCCAAATCTCCTTCTAGATCTCTTCTAAACCAAAAATGGAGCAAAATCCTATCTTCTTCCTTAGTATTTTAGGCCAAAAGGAGAGAACAAGGATGAACAAAATTTTTCTTTGCTTTTCTTTCACTCACGGCAAAGAATGGGGAGAATGCCACACTCACACACATTTTTTTGTCTCTTCCCACCACTAAATTTTTTATCATTTCATCACATTATGCATTATCAAAACATGTCATAACATGTTTTTCCTTGCCCATAACTCCTTGTCATGGCCGCCACTATGCCATCTTTGGGGAATTTGACATGCAAATCCCTTAATTTTGCATGCATTATCAACTAGTCATCACACATTTCCCCATCATACTTTCAAAGTTTACTACTAGGTCCTTTCTAGTGAAATTCACCTTTATAACACTAAATCGAATCATCAAAAATGCCACACACAAATTAACACATATCATAGGCATCAAAATAAATTTTAAATTATTTTTATGCCTCGATTTTGTGGTCCCGAAACCACATCCCGACTAGGGTCAATTTTGGGCTGTCACAACATCACTGCTGCTAACTATAAATAGTGGGTTGGGTAATTTCTCTCATGAAACTTCTGTTTCCTAGAAGCATAAGCTACCACCTTTCCTTCATGCATCAGCACGTAACCCAACCTCCTGTGTGAGACATCATTTAGAATTTCCTTCCTTGGTTCTTTGGTGAGTATCATTTTAAGTTTTTCAAAGCTTTACTGTCTTTCTTCTGTCCATACGAACTCTTCTTTCCCTTCAACTAAAATTATGTGCTCCAAAAATGCAACTTCCTTAAGCCAAAACTCATAATTACTGAACTTTGGGAACAGTTGTTTCTCTCACAGAACTTGAAACATAGTTCACAGAAGAGTATCTTGCTCTTCCTCAGTTTGCGAATACACTAGAATGTCATCTATGAACATCACCACACAAGGATCTGGGTGTTCATAGAACACTCAATTCATCAAGTCCATGAATGCAGCAGCTGCATTTGTTAACATAAAAATATTGATTTTTATCAATTTCACGAACAAGATCCAAGAATAAGATTAGTTGATGGAGGGGGAGGGGTAGATCTGGGGATCAACCAGTAGCGAGAGAAGGGATCACTAGCATTACTAGAAACTTATATTGCCCATACCTCGTTTTAAACAATGTCTTCAACAAATCAAACTCCTTCACCTTAAGTTGGTCAGATGTCAAATCAATCTTCGAAAACACCATGGCACCTCATAGCTGATTGAATAGATCATCAATTGTTGGAAAAGGGTGCTTATTTTTTATAGTCAGTTTGTTCAACTACATGTAGTCGATGCACATCCTTAGGTTATTATCCTTTTCTTTACAAATAGCATTAGCGATCCCCATGACAAAGTACTTCTTCAAATGAAGCCTCTGTCAAGAAACTCTTAAAGTTGTATCTTCAACTCCTTAAGCTCCATAGGTGTCATGCGATATGGTGAAATGGACACTGGTGAACTACCAAGGTTCAACTTAATGGCGAACTCCACTTCACAATTTGGAGGTAACCCAAGTAACATGTTAGGAAACACATTAGGAAAGTCTTTCACAGTTTGTATCTCATGAACTTCTTTCTCCATATCCTACGAACCCATTACAAAAGCAAGATAGGCTTTGCAACCTTTACCCAGCATCTTTTGTACCTTTAATATCGAGACCATGTTAGACATAAATTGAGCTCACTCACCAACCACCAAAACTTCCCCCCTTCACTGCTTCGCAGAGTGACCCTTTTCAACTCAAAGTCAATCTTGATGCTTAGTCTGCCAATCCATCCCCAAGATCACGTCGAACCCATAGAATGGCAACTCCATCAAGTTCACATAGAAGACTTGAGCTTTAATCACTAGTGGACACCTACGGTACACTCTATTGACTGACATACTGTCTCTAAATGAACTATTGATAGTCACACCCTTATTTATGGTTTCTACAAGGATTCCCAACTCACAAGCTAGCTCATTTAAAATAAGTGCATGGAACTAGAGTCAATCAATGAAAATAATGTAATAGTTCATAGAGTGAAGGAACCTATATAACATCAGTGGCACCTTGCTCATGTGATTCCCTCATAGCATAGAATCGTACGAGGCCTCCTATCTCATATTGGGTTGCGACCATGCAAGCTAAAGTTTATTGGCCAACATGTCTTGTTTCACCTCCTCTACCTTATCCACATCCACGAGCACCAGCTCACACTTGAGTAAGGGTTACAGTTTGAGCTCACGGTCCCTCCTAAAGTGCTGGGCAATTGATAACTCTTGAAAAGATTTATATTTAAGGCCTCTATGTAACACCCCTAAATTATATCCGTCGTTGGAATAGGGCTATGGATCATTACCGAATAAATGTAACTTAAAAACATGCATTTTTTACATCAACATCATCATAGTATAATCCATTCATTTACATGCATATAGTCCCTTATCTGAGCCTTCGAGGCCTTAAATACACTTTAGAAACAATTCGAGACTATTTTGGAATCAATCGAAAAGTTTAGGAAAAGGTTAAAAAATTTAAACTGCAGGGGTCACACAGCTATGTGGCTAGGCTGTATGACTCAGACGGCTGAAACACATGCCCATGTCTCAGGCTGTGTAACATTCGAAATAAGGACATACGGCTGTGTCCCAGCCTGTGTCCGAGCTTGTGTAACTTTCGAAGTTGGGTCACACGGCAAGCTACACGCCCGTGTGCCAAGCCATATGCTAGATTATGTAACTGTCTTACTTGTAAACCTTCAAACCTACAAGGGACACACGGCCATGTCACACAGCCGTGTGTCATACACGACTGAGTCACACGCCGGTGTCTCATAAAAATCAAGTCATTTCCATCACCATTACAAGCATGTACCTACAAGAAAATTGCACCCATGACCAAGGCATTACAAACACACTAAAACTAGCATAAAATGATCAATTCAAATGACCAAAACCATTCAACCAATATGCCATATAAGGCACCTCAAAAGCAAGCATACAAACTTATCTATACATATGCATATTTGTCCATTTCTCAATCATAACATTTAGTCAAATACCATTTCATAACATACCATAATTATGATCATTAGAATTTCCACACAAACATACCATTTAGTCATTCAAACATGCACAATAACTTAGCCATATTAACACACATTAACAAAGCATCAAAAGTACCAAGGTTACATCAACAAAAATAACATATACATGCCAAACTTATCAACTAACATTCAAACATAAGTCCACCTATACATGCCATTATAACCTTGGCCAAAATATCAAAAACTACCAATATAATCAATGTATAGTGTGGTAGATCTTCGATGAACATCCAACCCGATCGAGCTTCTGATTATCTGTAAAACATATGAAAGAAAACTACGTAAGCATATAATGCTTAGTAAGTTTGTAAAACATAAATACAACTTACCATTTCAATGCATAACCTTAAATTAAACATGATACAATCCAACCATAAGATTGGCACAAGCTAAGCATCACCAACAACACATGTTAGTGCATCAACTCATAATTCACTTGAATTAACATAAGGTAAGTCATTATACATGAACAACATCATTTGAAATCATCATTTTCATGAACATAGATATACTTTCATTGAACATTTCCTTTTCAATCCTTTCAATAGATTCATGACATAAATTATTTGAACACTTACTGTTCCTTTCCTTTTCATGCCCATTGAACCATTTAGAATAACATCTGATACGCGAGGAAGCTCACAAAAAACTGTGCTAAACATATAACCTTTCCTTTTCTTTTCCTTTACATCGTTGCTCATACGAGATGTGAAATGGGTCTTCTCACACAAATTGTAGATCTAAATGTAAGCTACACGATGCTGTTCACACAACCTGTAGAGTATCCACAACAATTGCAGGACCTCAACTGTCGATAGGACATTCAATGCCAGCACCCGAAACATGGTAACACTAATGACATTTCATTTGTATCCTACTTATTCAAAAGGTTCAAACAAGGTTCGATAATCATTGTAACATTGTTGGATTTCCATCATTTAATTTCATGGCAAATAATATATGAACATATAGATCAATATAACATTAAAATATTATTTAATCATATGAACTTACCTCGATAACAAAGATGTCGAAACGAGATCAACTAATCCAAGGCTTTAGCTTTTCCTCGATCTAGATCTGTATGAGGTCTATCTTGATCTAATAGGCAAATTCAATCCATTTAATACTTATACTATTTAATTTTTCCCCTAATATTTTATCTTCTTTACTATTTAGTCCTTAAGCTCGTAAATTGAAATTTAAGCAATTTCATCCACATGTCATGCTAGTCTAATGCACTAGGGACCTATACCAACCTATACAAATCATCACTTCACAATTTTTTCATTGAATTTTATTACTTTTACAAGTAGGTCCCTAAATGACAATTTCATCAAAAATCTCTTTACAAAACTTGTTTATTTAACAACGAGGACTCATAATCTTCCATCAAACATCAAAAACCATACAACCATATTCATGGCAAAACACTAGACCTTTAATTGCTTTGCAAATCAACCCCCGAGCTAGCTAGATTAAGTTACAACAACTTCAAAAACATAGAAATCATTAAAAACAAGATAAAAAATTACTCATATACAATGGATGAACTAGCCGAACCTTCAAGCACTCTTCAATGGAGTTTTTATTTCTTATTTTCGGTGGAAGAGATGGACTAAAAAGATGATATCCTTTGTTTCTTTATTTTACTTTAACATATTTATTGGTTTACTAAATTAACCTTGTTAATTAACCTTAAAATCACTTAGTTTTATGTCCATAAATGTCCACCAATAATAATAATGATCTAATTACCTCATAAATCCCTTTATTTTAAAATTTCATAGCTAATTGATACCTTTAAATTATAGAACACTACTTTACCTTTTACGATTTAGTCCTTTTCACTTAATTAAACATGCAAACATCAAAATTTCTTAACAAAATTTTTATACGATCTTATTAACACTCCACAGACATTAAAATAATAATAAAAAATAAATTTTCTCATCAAATTTGTGGTCCCAAAACCACTGTTTCGATTTTACTAAAAACGGTTTGTTACACTCTAGATGGAGTTAATTGTTTGAAATTACGTAAATACATCTACATTTTTAGGATAATTTTGTAACATTGCATAACAAAGCTTGGATTGCACTACATTGGCCATTATTTGTTACTTTTATTACTTGGGGAGGAAAGGTGTGGTTGTGTGTGAATACAGATGTATGAAGAGCAAGAAGATGAAGTGGGAAAATAAGGGAAGTGAGACATTGCCATGGCAAGTGGCAAGATTGATTGCCAACAGAATTGCTATGGCAATTCTGGGAAAATGACTTAGCACTCTATCCACGTCACTCTCAGCCAGCTAAACCTGTACCAAAAAAACCAACCTGAAAAGAGGAATGAAAAATGTGTGATGAGGTGGGACAGATCACCCAATAATAGTAGAAGAGAGAAGAAAAAAAAGGAGAGGAGAATTTGTGTGAGAAAGAGACTGGTGACAGGAATCCTCTCTCTGCACAAAGAAAAACTCCATTGGAGAATTTCAAAGAAAGAAAAGGTAGCAGCTATAGAGAAAAGAATACATACATGAAGAAGGGGAAGATACATCTATCCTGGATTCGCCAATGATCGGATGATAAAAGAGAAGCTAGAGTGTGGTGAGAAATCATGCAGTTCTGCCTTTAGTTTTCCTAATTTTTGTGATTCAAACTTCTTTCAATGTTGATGAATGATTTAAATTCGGTGTTTACTTTTCCACCTATGAACTAAATCTTTTCTGGGTTGGAGTTTTTGGGTGAATGTTTATCATCTTTAATGTTCATGATTTGAAATTGCCTATATCACTATTTCTGTAACACCCCGTACCCGAGACCGCTGCCGGAGTCGAACACGAGGGGTTAACGGCTTAAACCATTCATTTTCACAGTCCATTTTAAAAATTTCCAGGCAGTTGGCTAACTGCATCACTGTCACTTTAAAAATCATATCTTGAGTTCCAAAACTCGAAAATAAGTTTCATAATTTTTCCCTAAAACTAGACTCATATTTCCATCTACATATTTTTTTCTAGAATTTTTCGTTGGGCCAATTAGTACAGTTTATTAGTTAAAGTCTCCCCTGTTACAGGGTGCGACTACACTGACCTTCATGCATTACGACCTGGACATCTCCCTGTACAGGGCTTCAATACTGATGCTGTTTGTTTCTATAGAAGCTAGACTCAAAAAGGAATCTATACATATATGGAATGACTTCTAAATGTCTCTGGTTAATTTATAATTAATTTCCAAAGTCAGATCAAGGGATCCAGAAACCGTTCTGGCCCTGTCTCACGAAAACTTTAACATCTCATAATATACTGTTCATATTAACGTTTCGTTACTTTCCTATGAAAATAGATTCATCAAGGTTCGATTACATAATTTATTCACTATTTAATTCCATTCCTACTATTTTTAGTGATTTTTCACATCCACATCACTGCAGCTGTCAGCATCTGTCTTTAAGGTAGGCTTTACCTATTTCATAATTTCCATGATTCAACTAGCCCTTAAACATAAATAGCACAAAATATGATCATGATTAACCATCCCAATGGCTAATCGTTTTCAAACATTTCCATACCTCTTTATGAACAACATACAATGATTATAATGCCATGCCCAAAGTATACTTAAGCCATTTTCGCATGGCTATCCAAATTTACACAAAACCGAAAGGTACATGACCTACAACAAAAGGGTAGTCCTATACATGCCATTTCAAAGTTCAACCAAAATAGTATACCAAGAAGGAGCTTTGATAGTGTGGGCGACTTCGACTTCAAAATCTCGAGTCCGATAGCTGAAGAACCAAAATCTATAAAATAGAGAATCAAAGAAACGGAGTAAGCATTTAATGCTTAGTAAGTTTGAGTCATGAATTTAGACACAACCAAAGTATAGCATTCATGTAGCTAAACAGATAATTTCATATGCACAAATTCTCCATATCATACTTACTTCACATACCAACCCTTATATTCATGCACAAAGATCAACTTAGCCAAAGGCGGTAGCTCATTTATCAACTGAGCGAATACTTATTTGTAAGGGCTCAACTAATTGAGCACATACTGAAACATACCTCATTGTTGGGATTTCACAAGCGTATTAACTGAAATTTTTACAGCAAGATCATTCATTCCGAATCACGTACCTTGAATTTAACCGGATATAACTACTCGTTCAAATGCCTTGGGACATAGCCGGTTATAGTAGCTCGCACAAATGCCTTCGGGACTTAACCCGGATTTAGTAACTCGCACCAATGCCTTCGGATCTTAGTCCGGATTTAGTAACTCGCACAAATGCCTTCGGATCTTAGTCTGGATTTAGTAACTTAGCACAAAGCCTTCGGATCTTAGTTCGGATATAGTCACTTAGCACAAAGCCTTCGGGACTTAGCCCGGACATCATTCGAATAACCAAGCACAATTATCAATAAATCATGACACATTCGTATTTCATCTTCATTAGCAAAACTCAAACACAAGACACTTATCACACTTGCAATTTCGGCTCAATAGCCACACACAAAGAGCATGATCTAATCAAATCATAATCTAAGTTCCATTACTCGAAAACTTACCTCGGATGTTGTCGAACGGCTTCAACGACTATTCGATCACTTTTCCTTTCCCTTATCCAACTGTGGTCCCCTAAGCTCTTGAGCTAATTCAAACAAATTTAACTTATTAAAGTCTCATTTTGCTAGCTCATGGCGAATATGACAAGGAGTTTGATAGGTCATATGGCCACCTTTTAGCTCAAATACACAATGATCATACGCATTTTAATCACATCAAGCAATTTAATACAATTCATTCGAACATCAAAAAGAAGCTCAAGGTACTTAGCCCATATATACATTAGACATTAGAGTCACATATGTACGAAATCACGAATCGAATTCAACATACTAGCTAATATTTCCCCTTAGCCGAATTTTCTAAGTCAAGCTAAAGCCATCAATAGGCTACCTATGGCCGAACATACACATCAACTCATGGACTCTTTCATGTGGCCGAATATGCATGTATATGTTGAGGCCAATTATATGCTTAATACTTCCTACAAGTATGGTTACTTGTATTGATTATATCTCGTTTCGTTTCAAATTCAAAACTCGGCTAATACGCATTTATACACTAGTAATCAAATACTAACATTTTGCATTTCATCTTACTACCATTTCACATCTACTTTCTACCATGGCCGAATGCATCAAGACACCATTTACCCTTGCAAGGCATAAATTTCACCATCAAAACTAACAAGCTTATAATCCCATGACCGAAATCTCTAACAACACCAATTAAAATACTTCATGGGTTTAAGGTAAAACCAAGAAAGAAACTCATGAATATCGAGATATAAGCACTAACATTGTTCATCTAGATTTAGCATGACACAACATCCATCACCCTTATATTTACCATAGCGAAAACCTTACTCATTCCAAAATTCAAATCTCAACTTGGTCACAAAAATAACTTGATATCTCACCAACACAACATCAACACCAAGCAAGAATGATGCATCCATGGCCGAGTGTCATTTCCATCACATAGCAAGATTTAGACCATGGGCTAGGTAGAACTCAAGCTAATAACTAAAACATGCATGCATCTCATGGAACATCATCAAACATACCTTAGCCTAGTTACATGCATGGTCGAACCTCTTCAACCTTTCTTCTTCCTTCCTCCTTAAAATTTTCGCCAAGGATGAACCAAAGGATGAACACTTTTTTTGTTTTTCTTTCCTTCAACTCACGGCAATGGGGGGACAATCACACACATCCTTTCTTTTTTTTTTGTTTCTCATCCTACTAACACTAATATTTTATTGCCCATGCTCTTTATTTTATTAATCCTTACATAATGCATTACCCCAACATGTTTATGACATGTTTTTTAGCCATAACATCTTGTCCACCCATGCTCATGGCCGGCCACTACATATTAGGGGGGGGAAATTGACATGCAAGTCCTCCCTTTTGATTACATGCACTATTAGGTCCTTGTAGATTAGCCTATCACATTTCAAAAATGTCACTCATAAGTCCTTTCGACTAAATTCACATGCAATTTACTAAATCGAAGCCTAAAACTTTCACACATTCATAATCACATATTTTAGACAATAAATATCACATTCAAATAATTTGGTGACTCGGTTTAGCGGTCCCGAAACCGCTTTCCGACTAGGGTCACTTTAGGGCTGTTACAATTTCATTCAATTTATGCCTATTTTAAATACATGCATACAAGCTCTAGACATAGCCGATTGTATATTGTGTTCATAGATGTATTTATAATTCTAAAAAGATTAAATATACTGGATCTAGAATCATATGATGCAAGAAAATATTTGATAGAATACTCATAGCACTCTAGACATAGATGTTGCGAGTTGTACAGAGACGATCATTCATTGCAGTTATTAATCCAGAGTTCTGTAGATGTACAATAACTTAGATTTCTAGCTTAAATCTAGCTATCGAAAGAGGCAAGTTACAGTAGTAATTTTCTGAGCAGTTGATTAGACAATATTTTTCCATGAAATTATTTTGATATGAACATTTCACCTGAATAATTCTAGCCATGTTCATTCAACAACAAAATTACTCTTACTTTTCTCTGTAATTTGCCACTACATTTTATTTGCCATATCAATTTTCTGTTTTTAGCATTAAACTACATTAATTCATTATACCAAATTCTTATTCATTTTAAAATTATTTTATGCTATTTAGTATAGTTAATAGGATTATAATAACTTAATCATTTTTTTACCAATTTCTGATCCCTGTGGAGACGATACTTATTGCTTTATTACTTGAATAACGTGTACACTTGCACAATTGCATTAGTTATTTACATGTAACGGTAACTCATAAAAATTGGTCCTTCAAAACACACTTAAAATAGCCCACAACCACTTTACGACATTCACCAAGATGTCTTCCCTCATAATGCTCGCAAAGTGGCCAACTCACAGACTTGTGTGAGCCCTTTTTTCCATCCTGGGTCTTGTTCCGTTGCCGTGAATGATCCGATATGAAACTTAGTTTAACATTCCTACCAAAATTTTGGAGTCATGGTCCTTTTTGAATGCTCACCTAGACACTTACTTTCCTATTCTATCTTCAGTTTGGGGGATCTTAATCTTCTTGATGACTTTGGATTTGTCAACCAATTCATCAAAGTTTACTACATCATGAGTCACCAAATAAAGCTAGATATTACAATGCAGTCTAAAGCAAAATCTCTGACAATGATTCTTCTCTTGCGAGACCATTTCTGTTGTGTATTGGCTCAGTCGCACAAATTTGGCCTCGTACTTAGTCACGAATAGAATACCTTGTACCAAATTGATGAATTTACATTTGTGGGCTTTCATATCTTCTTCTTAAAAGTTCCAAAGAAGAACTTCTATGTTAACTGATTCGTAGCAATTTCTTACTTCACAGTGTTTTACCAATGATGGGCTTCGTCTATAAGTAAGGACACAATGCATCCCAACTTTTCAAGATTGGAACATGCCATTTGCTCAAGGATTTTCTCCTCACCCTCAAACCAATATTCAGCCTTGGTAGGACTAGATCCTCTAACACTACTGAATTCTTTACCACTTAGATCTCGCAGACGGTCTAGTGGCAATCCATGGATCATAAGGGCAATGTTGGCAACATTAGCTCACTGAAAAGCCCCAACCATAGCTTACACAAATGGCTCCATCCCATCTTCTAGAACATTTTACCTATGAGGTCACTCATCTGTAATCGAAGTCGCATCCCTTGCAGAGGGGTTGGCAACTTCATTCACATGGTTCACATTCACTCTAGGGGGAGGCATTCTTGCTTACTCTAAACGCACATGGAACACTAGATTAGGTAAGACATCAAGCACATGTAATTGGGTATCCATACTTACAGACATACTTGCAAACACAGTTCGCACACAACAAACATACATACAAACACAATTTGCTAAAACACTACTACTTATAAGAATGACGAATAGTAGAAGGATGATTCGAAGCGTAAACCTATAAAAGATAAAGTCAAATCAAGGCAATGTTTCCCAATCCTACTCCAATCAAGCAGTCACACGTATACATAACAGATCACTTCAAAATTCAAAATTCAGTGGACTTACCTTATCAATCGTGGCAAACTTGCTATGCCAAACTAACGAGCCTGTCTTGCTACTTTAGCGACCTCAGCTGTCAGCCTGGCGAATTAACCTGGCTAAATTTGATACCAAAAAACGTAACCCCCCAAACCCAATTGAGTAGGTTTGGCCTGAACTGATGAGCTATGTTAGCCACTCAAGTGACTCTCCATTTACTCTAAACCTAACCTCCAACACACCACATATATACAACATATAATATGCTAAGCTATAACACAACAATAGAATAAAATTATACATAGAATGCAAAACATGTGAGCTTATCGATCAAATAGAGAAAAAGGTTCGCATGCCACCTGAACTATAAGACTTAAGGGTTCATATAATATCAGTGGTTCACATACAACCTAAGTTCACACATAAGGAAAACACCATGGGTTCGCATGCAAACGGGTTTCACAATAAAAGAGTTCATTCATGTAGGGTTCTCATATTTATATAAGGTTCACTAAATAATACAGTTATCACAAATAAAGGTTTGCATGAATAATGGGGTCGCAAACATACAAGGGTCACAATAAAAGTGGCTTATGTGAAAGTAAAAGGAATACTTTGGAAAAATTAAAAGAATACAATATGGCACGGATGCAAGGAGAAATAAGGAAATATCAAAATTTGTTTATATCGAAGAGAAGAAATTAAGAACATGGGTTCAATTAAGGATTTCACAAAACAAAATAAATCAAACTTAAGAAAAATCGTTCAAGTAATACTAGCAACTATAATAAGACTAAGCCCACACAGTTAATCCCATCGCCTTTCTCTCGGGTTCACTAGTATCTATTCAAGAATTAACCTTACTCAAGTCATCTACCTCGCCATTGCCATCCGCAAGCTACTTACCTACAAATTAAAAGAGGAGTGGGTGAGTTCATTGAGAACTCCAAGAATATTCAAAAACCATTAGAGTATGCTTAAAATAAAAAGTTTAAAATAGAAAGGAACTTAGTTTGAAAATCATTTTGCTTGTTGGGTTTGCCATAAAGACGCGAGACCCAGTTCGCATATCTTGATTTTCAGAAAACATATAAGGTTGTAAAATAGTTTCAAAGGTGCTTGTTGAAAATCGTACCTAAAACTGGGCTTACTCTTGTTCATATAGCATGAAACATACTCTTATACTTGTCTTATCAAAATAGTAGAAGAACATGAAACACATTCTTAACACTTGTCTTAACTTACTATTGGATAAGAGGATCTCCTTATAACACCTCAGAATGACTTAAAGAGTCCATACATGTCCCATAAGTGTAGCATAAGCTAAACACTCACCTGTACCTCAATAGGTCTGATTGAGTTGAACCTAGCTCAACATTCCCGTATCTCTCTACATGTCCAAAGGCCTCAACACCCAAATCATAAAAATTGTAGGTCAGTACTCACAATACTTTGGTATACCAATATATCCAACATAAAGCTCACAAAGGGGCCCACACAAAATACTTATCACATAGAGCTTGCATATGGAGCTTGCTTGAAAACACTTATTGTAACACCCCTAGAACTTAGGCTCAAATCTGATGTGTCACATTGAAGTGTTTTTCGAAAACCATGTTTTCGTTGAAAACCCTTCTTATTTGAAAACTTGAGTAGAATCCCAATTACGTTAGTTTATTTTACAAAAGTGGTATATTGAAAAGTTATTAATTCTATTCCCAAAATTTCTTTTAAGTTGCGGAAGCTAATTTTAAAAGTAACTAATTTACGAAAACGTGATGTTAAAAACTAAGTTGCCAAACCGCTTCGAGAGTGTTGCAGAAACGTAGTGTTGTTTAAAAACAATTATAAATCAAAGTAAATAAAACCCAAAGTTAAAATCCATAAACTTTAAAAGGCCTTATTACCAAAGTTGAAAACCCAAAATGGAATCTAAAACATAAATAAAGTCCAAAGGCAGTCGTGTGGCCATCTCCGAGTCCCTCACAGCACCGATCCTCCTAATGCTGGGGATTACCTGCACAGTTAATAAATGGGGCGAGTTTATGAAAATTTAGTGTGTAATCCCCTTACTAGAGTAACAATCAGTATACAAAAAGCGAAAAAGCGAAATGATGCAGGCGAGCCCTTTAACAAGATATGATGCAGTCCGATTCGAGAGCATACATAGGCTAAAGCCCATTACAATATCATTTAGGTCACAGCCCATAACAGAATCAATTGGGCCTAGCCCAAACCAATAACAGAACAAGTGGGCCTAAGCCCAATACAGTGACAGATCTCATAAATAGATATGCAACAGTATGAGGATGCATCCCACCCCGATCCAGCCAACACACCACCCGTACCAACCCTACACTTACGTGGGGATAAAATCAACTCACCTAGCCAGCACACCAATGTTAGCACCGGTTGCGACAATAATCGAAATCGTAGCAAAGCTGCTAGTATATATGCGGCTCTAGCCTTTAGTAGCAGTATTATAATTGGCACAAAGCCATCGGTAACTGTATTATGTTTGGCACATAGCCATCGGTAACTGTATTATGTTTGGCACATAGCCATCAGCGGCGGTAATATAATCAGCACACAGCCTTGGGTAAATATGATCAACACAAAGTCATCAATAAGTATGTTAGGCACATAGCCACGGGTAAATACGTTTGGCACAAAGCCATAGTCAAGACGGCACTGAGCCATTTTTAGGTTGGCACTAAGCCATAATCAGATTAAGCGGCACTAAGCTGTCCATCGGTCCACAGTCATCTCGTGCGACCTGTGCGACCTTAACAGATCAATACTGGATCCACAGTTGTCTCATGCGACCTGTGCGATCCTATCAGAACTTCCTCCGTATCAATGTCCCAACCCCATGCAATTTGTTGTGTATGTCATGCTCAATCATCACACGTGTATGCAAAATGGCCATGCTCAGTAACAATCATTTAAACATATATTAAAAGCATATCAGTCATGCAACCACTGTCAAGTCAGTTAAAACACAGTCATACGATCATAGTCAAATCAGTCAAATTTATAGTCTAAGTCAGTCATTTACCCACAAGGGCAAAATAGTCATTTTACCGTACATAGGGTATTTCGGTAATTTTACACTACAAGGGTATTTCGATAATTTTACAAACCAAGGGTATTTTGTAATTTTACAAAGTGGGGGTATTTCAGTAATTTTACAAACTGGGGGTATTTTAGTACTTTTACAAATCGAGGGTATTTTAGTAATTTTACAAATTGGGGATATTTTGGTAATTTTACAAATCAGGGACTTAACGACCCAACAGATGGTCCACCGTCACCTTGAGTGACTTAAGTAACCTAAACAGACCTAACGGTGTAAATGAGTCTAAAGGCCATACTCGACCCAAGTAGGCCCACATGCTCGTGTGGCCCATTTAGCCTAAATTTAGATACATCTATGTGTACACCATAGCCCGGTTCATTAATAGTCACTTACCACAGATTTTATCCGTGTAGGCCCAGGAGCCCATTAGGCCCACACGGACCATTTTGCCCTATCGAGGCCCAAAACAACCTAAGTCATGTGCGCGACATGACAAGTCTAATCTACTTCCCGCTTAACAACGAAATTTACCCAAGCGACCCACAGGCCGATTGGGCCTATATGGCCCATTTAACCCAGAACTATTCACGGCTATACAAACGGCGTAGCCCAGTCTAAAATTTACCACATAACATACATTTTATCCATGTGGTTCTACAAGACATTGGGCCCACACGGCTCAATTTGGCCCAACATGGCCCAAAACGACCTATACCATGTACGCGACATGACAAGCCCAACCATATTTCACCTAGCAGCTGATTTGGCACAAGCAAGCCCACAGGCCCATTGGGCCTATTCGGCCCATTTCGTGGCCCAAGTGGCCCACTATGGCTTAAGCCCACGAATTTGCTCATGGTGGCCTTTCTCGTCGTACGCCCACGTTCTGTGAGCTCGGTTCACCACATGTGCGATCGCACGCTCGTGTGGCATCATACAACATATTTTTGGCTTTTCGGCATTTTACCGATCTACAGTCATAGTAGAGTAAACATCACACACATTTTTAGCTTTTCAGCCAATTATCAAAACATGGCATACGGTTACACACCTCTTCGTGAAGTTGAGGGAACTGCTCACACCTAAAGCCTTGACTGGAAGGAGTGTGGCTAACTACACCTAGATTGGTTAAAGCCGATCATACGTACCCTGACACTTAACTGCACACATAAGAGATTAATAAATAGAACCCATTAAGAAATAGCCTAAAACCCATAAAGATAAAACTTGAAGCACTAAGAGTAATCGGTCTATATCCAAACCAACAAGGTGTCGGAATTACCTTAACCCAATATTAGAAGATCGGGTTTCGATGCTTCGAGAATGTTCTGTACCCTTCACTCCTCAGTAAAACCAATTCGGCAGAACGCTTGTAAGTCGAAACATTTGATCAATGGAAAAGGGAAAAAAAAGAATGAAGGCAGAGAAAGAGAGGTTGAATTCGGCTCACATTAAGAAGAATAAGAAACAGGGAGAAGAGAATAAAGAAAGCCAATGGGAAAAAATTGGTTTAGGTAAGGGAAGAAAAAGAAGTGCATGAAAAGAAAGACAATTCGGCTAGGCAAGAATAAAATAACGAGAGAAACAATATTGAGAACAATGAGGAAAGGAAATCAGCACCTTATGACTTGGGTTTCGGCAAAGTGACCAATGGAAATTTGAAGATTACTAACCAGAGAAGGAGAAAGGCCCGAATGGTCAAAACGCAAAACACACAATAACAAGAAAGACAAAACTCCAAAAGAAATGCTCCCGAAATAAAATGGAAAACTACTTAATGACCTATCCTAATTCGATACCTTAACACCCCCAAATTGCCGAAAAATGCACCATAATGGACCATTAGCTGAATTTTCCTAAACAAACTCCCCCAATCGGCTCCAACTTCTCCCATTTCAAAATCCTTCAAAAACTCCACCAATCCCTCCACTGAATTTTCTCCTTGATTTACTCCAACTCCTCATTCAAATTCAATTCAAATTCTTATGATCAATTCAAACACAGAGTTCCAGTCCAGTTCCAACACCTCCCCAGCTCAAGCAGCAAAATAAACATACAATTACGCAACCCATGCCTTGAACCTCAGAGTCCTTGCCACACATGTAGCACCACCTTGCCACTAGACTACATTGCTCCTTATGATATAAATTCATCAAAAATATTCTTAAAGCCTACCTACTAACATCAAGGCTCCTTTAAGAGAAAAACATAAATTTTTGCTAAAGCCCAAGTTTGAACCCAAGACTTCTCCAACACTCCCAAACATTCCTAATCACTTAACCACTATAGCAGACAATCAATTATAATATTTATTCCATACATAAACTTCTATGTGCAGTCTTTTAGCGGCTCCCACGTACAAGGCCCAATACTTCTAGGCCTAGAAATTCGGGGCGTTACACTTGTTCACACAGAGCTCACACAAAATCTCATAAAAATGCAATTTATAAAACGTACTATAAAAACATGTCTTTAAAACATAGGCTTACATTGGAGCACGAATAAAACATAACTTGAAAATAGAGTTTATAGAAAAGCTTACTGTATCAGCCTAATTTCAGTGAAATCGAAACAGTGGTTTCAGGACCACAAATCGGAGCCGAAAATAAAATTTATTTTAATTTTATTTTATGGTCTATAATATGATAGAAATGTCATGTGAAAATTTTGATAAGAAAATTTTATCGATTATGTGTTTAATTACGGGAAGGACCAAATAGCATAAAATGCAAAAGTTGAATTCTAGTAGCTAGAAGGATTAAATAGCTATGAAATTCAAAACTTGAGGTCCTTATGTGGTAATTAGACCATTAATAAAAAAGTTAGTAGATATTTTTGGATGGTTCATCTATGGAAAATTAGAAAAAGGCTAAGGACTAAATTGGAAATCAAAATTATTAAAGATGATAAATTAATTAAATAGAAATAAAAATCATTTTTATCATCTTCTTCCCCAAAACATTCTAAGGAAACCTTAGAAGAGAGAGAAGAAACTTTCTTGTCCAAATAGGGTAAGTTTTCTTGTCCCATTTTTAGTAATTTTGATATTTTTGAAACTGAGATAGCTTAATCTATCTATTTGGGGGATCAATTTGAAGAGTTATCAAAGTATGGAAATTAGGTCAAGGATGAATATGCTGAAATTTGAAATTTATGGTAGAAAATGAAAGGATCTTGATAGATAAACAACTTTTGCAAAGTGATTTTTGGTGAAACATGATTTAGGGACTAAAATGTAAATTTGTGAAAATTGAAGAAAAATTTTAATTTTATAGAATATATGAGCTATAAATTTTATGGTGAAATTCTGGTTAGGCTTGGAATAGAGAGTAAATTGCACAAATTTCATTTTCCGAGCCTAGAGACGAAATTGGAATTTATGGAAAAGTTAGAGGCAAAATTGAGTCCCCTTGAATATGAAATATGATCAATTGATGTTAAATTTACTCGTATAGATCTAGATAGACAAAATTCGGAGCTTTAATGAGGAAAAGAGAAAAATGTCGAATTAGTAGATTTTACGTACACGAACATTTGTTGAGTTATGTTCATGTAACTAAATTGTTTATGTTTATATGCTTGAATTAAATGTTTTGTTGTGAATTGTATAAATATCATATATATATATATATATATATATATATATATATGTATATATATATATGTGACATTGAAAATGTATCTGACAAAACCCGATCCACAATAATGCCCAATAAAGGATAAACGATGAAAAAGTTACTTTTATGCTAGGAATGAATGTGGAATGTGATCATATGAATTATATGGATGTGATAGATGTATGAAATAATCACATGTCGGGAAATGCTTGAAAATGTTAAATCCCGTTTGATAAATAAAAATCGATGGATATGTGATTTCCCTAAATGAATGAAGTCCTGCATTTGTTGCTGGCATGATTTAGCTTGGACTATTAATCCTATTGACCTCATTTATGAAAGGATTTAGCTCAGATAGGTAACCCTGATATAAGTCCTCTCGAACATATGTTATGGATTGGATTTACCCCGAACGGGTAATCCAGATCAAGCTCTTTAGAGTATATGTCATAAAAAGGATTTAGCCTAGACCGGTAATCCTGACTAAGCTCTATTGAATATATATTATAGACAGGATTTAGCCTGGACTGGTAATCTTGTTGTCTATATATATGTGGCTCGAGAGTGTACTCTCTGAAATAGTACCTTATGAGTACCATTGAATATGAATTGTCGGATCCTGATTTGTACACCTCGAGTGTACTACCTATGTATCCATCGATATTTTAGATAAATTGAACGGGTAAAAATCTTGACATAAGAATATACGAATAAGAAATGAGTTATTACACGTATCTGTTTGAAATACATGAAAATGGCGATACATGATAATCAATATATGGAAATATGAGATTATGATATTTGTAAATGGAATTTATTTGATGAATATATGTTCCTCCTTGATTACAGACTTGTACACCTTGAGTGTACTACTACTCGTTTGACCTTGATATTTTGAATGATATGAGTAAAGTTCTGACATGAAATAATCTAAACTCGAGATGAATTATCATGAAATTATACTTGTAATATAAAGAGATGATTTATACATGTTAAATGAGCACATGTTGTGGAAAGCATATGTGCATGGAAACTTGATTGTTGTTGAGCCCATATATATTTTGATGTTATTATGAAATATATGACTAACAAGGGCAATGAGGATGACTGTAGGGCTTGAGGCCAAATTGATTGAATATGCCTTACATAGTTACCTCAAAATAGACTTAACGGTAAGTTAAATACCATGTTATATGAACTTATTAAGAATTTTATGCTTACTTAGTTTTATTTTTTATGCTTACTTAGTTTAATTTCCCTATTTTAGAGTAAATCAGAAGCTCATTAGATTGGAAGCTAGGTGGAGATCACTCACACTATCCAACGGCCCATGTCAGTACAATATGGTAAATAAATTGTGGTTATAATGGCATGTATATGTTATATTGGTCATATTGGCATGTGAATGTAATGATTATTGTAATCTAGCCGTTGGAATGGCTAGTGATGATTAGTTTTGGTACACGTATATATATGTATTTAAGTTTATTTTATGGAGATAACATAAGTGTTTATTATTGATTGATTGAGAAAGGTTAAATGAGTATGCTTATAAAAGGTGAGATTTAAACATGAATTCAATAACAAAATATCATGATTAGATGTTATAAATTGCTTGAATTCAATGCTTGGATTGGTTAGTATTTGGATATAAGGTTGGTGCAGGAATTTGGTATGATTTTGGGTGAGAAATGCAGCTAGGAATGACTTTATTTTGTCCACACAGGTAGACACATGGGCGTGTGTCTAAATCGTGTGTGATAGACGACCTGGTACATGGGCATGTGGTTAGGCCATGTGTCCCCTGCACCTTAAATTTGAAAAACAGAATGCTCAGAACTGAGCACACGGGCACGCAAACATGTGGCATGGTCGTGTGCACAAGTCAGAGAGTTACACGGGGTAAGACACGGCCTGTAGCACGAGCGTGTCCTAGGGTCACACGGGTGTGTCCCTTGGACCACACGGGCGTGTGTGCCCTGTAACTTAAAAATATTTTACAATTTCGTGAAAAATTCTCAGAGTTTCTGATTAAGTTCCAACTCGATTCTAATGCTCGTATTGCGCCTCGAGGGTCCATTTAAGTGACGTTATGAATAATCTTAGTTAATGAATAGTAATTTTCATGAATTATCTAAAAAAATGTTTTGAAAAATATTGGTAACACTTCGTAACCTTGTTTAGACAACGGATACGGGTTAGGGGTGTTAAATTTAGTGGTATCAGAGCTACAGTTTAGTCGGTTCTCAGACTGAACGTAACATATGTGGAGTCTAGAAATACTTGCCATTACATAACCTGTAATAGTGTGATATCGTCCGACTTTGATAAAAAATTGTTTTACAATTAGACAAAGATGCTTTCCAATCGAGCTAATTCCGATATTGCTGAAAGTGATACTCACGTGCGTGAGTAAAAATGTTACTTATGATGAAACGAGACTCATAAAATTCTTCTGAATTGACTTTTTCTATGAACTGAATAATGTAATATTATTGATGACTTTATTAGTCAGTGGAATAGTAATAAAATTGTAAAGATATTTGAATGCAACTATTATAATTAGGGATATTACAGCAATATCTCCTGGGTACTCCATAAGTTCTGTTATTCTCAAAGGCATATGAAATTGTTCATGTTCAAATGCAATATTTATCATTTTGGAATGCTGGCTAATTATATAGGATGGAATTATTGTAAGTCTAGTTGATTCATGAGTGGGTTTGCTCTATCTTACTTGGGTTTTCTAGTTGATCATGATTGATATAAGATTGGATGATAAGGTTCGTATGATATCATTTTCTACTTCTACTGAGCGAAGCCTTGAATTGCGAATATGCAAATTATATTGTCTTTATTACAGTTGTTTCTACTGCGTATGTGCAATATTATTTTTCGGGATTTTTCTGAGATAATATCAATTTCTTTATTATTTAAACATGGTTTGTCTATGAAAGATATTCATTGGCCGAAGGTAATTACATTTATTACATTATAAATATTGACTAGATCATGAAGTTGGTGATAGAGATCACAGATTATAAAAAAAAAAGTGTATTACTGCATTGGTTATTATTGAGGCCACTTTCGGTTTTCCCTCTTCTAATTTGAGGTACACAATTGATATTGAAGTGTTGCTTTATCTATATGGTTGAAATGTTGGTCATATTATAGCACTATGGTTTTAAATCTATCTGATGGTTGTGGCTTTGGAAAAACTCAAAGCTTCAATGTTAATAATTGAAATAGCTACATTGATGACCAAGTTATTATAGAAAAGAGGTAAGATTTGAATGGACTGACAAATGTTAGTAAAGTTTTGATCAATTGGAAGCCCTGACGACCGAAGCATCAGTTCTGATTTAGTCTGAATTGGGTAAGGAGTTTATTATCACAATGATACATCATTGAATGGATTAGACTGTATTTTGAGGAAGAAAGGTAAAATAATGGTCTATACTTCCAGCCAGATAAAGCTACAGGAAAAAGAATTGCCCGATATATGATCCTGATTGACAATTATTGTGTTTGCACTAAGAATTTGGTAACAGTATCTGTATGGTGAAAATATCATATATATACTGACCATAAATTTTAAAACACCCGATGGTATAGAAATATTTGAATCTGACACAGAGTACATGGTTTGAATTTTTGAAAGACCCTGATTTGGTAATTGATTATCATTCAGTAAAAGTAAATATAGTTGCTAATATCCTGAGTAGAAAATTTATATTTCCTTTGCAAGCCACGGATATTGATTGTAATTGTCTGTAATAACTTAATTTTAGTTGAGTATAGAGCTAAATTGATGTTTCTACAACAGATCTGTGAAGCCCAGAAAAGTGATAATGAGTTGTAAGTTAAACGGGTACTGAATGAAATAATTATTGAATCAGGCTAGCAGATTTGAATATGGTGATTGTCTGTTATTCCGGGATAGAGCCTGTGTATTGAAGAATTTGGAACATTTATAGAAAATTTTACATGAATGATCACAGTGGTACTTTGTATGTTTATCTGGGAAATGATCAAATGTATAATGCTTTGAAAAAGATGTATTAGTAGCTCGGAATGAAATGTGGTATTTTTGAATCTATATTTAAATGTTGGATGTATCAACAAGATAGAGATGATACTTTGAAGATTGTTATAGTCAGTGAAAATACCGAAATGGAAATGGGACAAAGTTACTATGAATTTTATATCAGGATTTTCCCTATCTATGAAAAAGAAAGATACTATTTGAGTAATTCTTGATTGTTTGACGAAGCCTGTACATTTTATTCCAGAATGAATGGATTTCCCACTTGATAGATTGCTTGAATTATCTATTTTTTAGATTGCCAGATTATATGATGTTCTAGTTTCTGTTATTTCTTATAGAGATCTACAGCTTATATTCCGATTCTGAAACAAGTTACAAGAAACTCTGGGTATAAAATTACATTTTAGCACCGTATTTCATTCTCAGACAGATGATCAATATGAACATATGATTCAGATTTTTGAAGATATGTTTCGGTGTTTTATTTTAGAATTCAAAGGTAATTGAAAAAGAAATAATTGCCATTAGTTTAATTCGTATACAGTAACAGTTAACAGTCAAGTATAAAATCTTACCGTATGAGGTTTTATATGGTCACAAGTGTAATACTTCAGTGTTTTGGACTGAGTTCAGTGAGAAAAGATACATGCAATTGGTTTGATTCCTTGAAATCGAAGAAAGATGAAAATGGTCTAAGACAGTTTAAAAGCAGTATTTGATAGTTAGAAATTCGATGTGAATCTAAAAAGAAAAGAAATAGAGTTTCAGATTGGTGATAAAATATTTTTAAGAGTTTTTCCATAGAAGAAAGTTCTTCAATTTGGCTATAAAGGCAAATTAAGTCTGTGGTTTATCGGGTCATATAAGATTATTGAAAAGAATTGGACCAGTTGCGTATTGATTGGTATTATTATCGTAGTTCTACAGAATTGAAAATGTTTTTATGAGTATATGTGTTATGACAGTATCGATCAGACCCATCATCTGTTATTACTTTGATAAATGTTAAATTTAACCTGATACGATTTGTAGCGAGAGATTGATTGAAATTCTAGCACTTGAAGAGAAAAACTGAGAAATAAAAAGGGAGCTTTACTAAAAGTTTTCTGACAATGACATGATATAAAGGGAGCTACCATGGAAATAGAGGAAACTATGAGAAAGTGATGTTTGAATCCCTTTACTAGTAATATTTTTGAGGATGAAAATTCCTTAAGGAGGGAGAGTTGTAACAACCTAATTTCGGTGAAATCGGAACAATGGTTTCGGGACCACAAATCTGAGCCAAAAATAAAATTTATTTTAATTTTATTTTATGGTCCGTAATATGATCGAAATGTCATGTGAAAATTTTGATAAGAAAATTTTATCAATTATGTGTTTAATTACAAAAAGGACCAAATCGCATAAAATGCAAAAGTTGAATTCTAGTACCTAAAAGGACTAAATAGCTATCGAATTCAAAACTTGAGGTCTTTATACGATAATTAGACCATTAATAAAAATTTAGTAGAAATTTTTGGATGATTCATGGCCCGAAGCCAAATCAGTTTATCCGCACCCGAAGTGTTATATCATGGCCCGAAACCAACTCAAAGTATCCCTAATCACTAGCATCCTAAACTATTCCTAATGTTCAACCGGGCCTCCAACTGTCGAATCATCATTGAATCATTCCAAAACTTATCCAAAGTCACGTAATCACAATTTATGCTATATCAAAGCATATAGAATACATTTGAAATGAAATTATAACATACGAACTTACCTCGGATGTGAAAACGATGAAATTGTCGATTAATCGAGTACTTTATCTTTTCCTTGATCCAAATCCGTATTTCTCCATTCTTGATCTAGTTGCATCAATTTGCCTTAGCCGAATCAAGAACCCTAATATTATTTTTCTTCTTCTTGAATTTCAGTTAAAAGATGAAAGAATAAGAATGATAATTGGCTTTGTTTTAATTATTTTATCATTTATTAACCATTTTACCATTTTAACCTTAAAATTAATTCAAATTTTCATTTATGCCAAAACCATTAACATCCACTAACATACTAGTGGTATATTTACCACGGTTCTATAGCTATTAGACACATTTAGCTATTAGAACTCAAGTTTTACACTTTATGCGATTTAGTCCTTTTTATCAAATTGACAATTTAAACGATAAAATTTCTTAACGAAATTTTCACACAATATCATACCATGTTATAAATATTAAAATAATTATAAAATAAATATTTTGACTTCGAATTTTTGGTCCCAAAACCACTGTTTTGATTTGTCTAAAAACGGGCTATTACAGTTATGAATAATCTCAGTTAATGTTCTCAAAAATTCTGGTAATGCTCTGTAACCCTGTTCTAGCGGTGGATACGGGTTAGGGGTGTTACACTTACCTTTCTAACTTAGTTTAAAACCTTAAGTTTTTAAAAGCATACTAGTACACGCTTACTGAAAAACATAACAGTTAACACACATCTTACAATTAATGGACATTCACTGAAAAAGTAAGAATTTTAAATGCTTTTTTCTTTACCTTTATCCTTGTTGGTAGATGGTTCAGCTAGTTCACAACATACATAAACACGCACGCAAATTACTAAACAAATAGAACATACACTAACACATAAGCAAACCTAGCTTTCTAAACAATCAAACCTAGTAGGACAGAGACTTACTCTAGTTGCTGCGAACTTGATTCTAGGTTGAAACTTGACAATAGAATTATCGATGAGAGAATTTGTAACACCCCGTACCCGAGACCGTTGCCGGAGTCGGACACGAGGGGTTGACAGACTTAATTCACTTATTTGCACAGTCCATCTTAAATTTCCAGACATGCTGGCTAACTGCGTCACTGTCACCTTAAAAATCATATCTTCAGTTCCAAAACTCTAAAATCAGTTTCGTAATTTTTCCCTGAAACTAGACTCATATATCCATCCACAAAGTTTTTTCTAGAATTTTTGGTCAAGCCACTTAGTACAGTTTATTAGTTAAATTCTCCCTTGTTACAGGGTTTGACTACACTGACCTTCCTACATTGCGGCTTAGATAACTCCTTATACAGGGCTTAAATACTTATGACGTTTGTTTCTAATGAAACAAGACTCAAAAAGGAATCCATACATATATGTCTTGACTTCTAATTATCTCTGGTTAATTTATAATGAATTTTCAAAGTCAGATCATGGGATCCAGAAATCGCTCTGGCCCTGTCCCACGAAAACTTAAATATCCCTTAAAATACGACTCATATGGCCGTTTTGTTTCTTCCATATGGAAGTAGATTCATCAAGGTTCGATTACATAATTTATTAACTATTTAATTCCATTCCTACTATTTTTAGTGATTTTTCAAATTTACACCACTGCTGCTGTCAGCATCTGCCTTTAAGGTAGACTTTACCTACTACATAGTTTCCATGATTCAACTAACCCTTTTACATATATAGCACAAAGTATGATCGTGATTAACCATTCCAATGGCCAATCATTGCCAAGCACATCCACACCTCTCAATAACCATATACATACAAAATGATTATAACATTATGCTCAAAAATATATATAAGCCATTTTCGCATGGCTATCCAAATTTGTACAATACCGAAAGGTACATGACCAACATCAAAAAGGGTAGTCCTATACATGCCATTTCAAAGTTCGACCAAAAGTGTACCAAAAGGGGCTTTGATAGTGTGGGAGACTTCGACTTCAACAATCCCGAGTCCGATAGCTGACGAACCAAAATCTATAAAAGAGATTCAAAGAAACGGAGTAAGCATTTAATGCTTAGTAAGTTTTGAGCCATGAAATTAGACACAACTAAAGTGTAGTATTCATATGGCTAAACGGATAATTTCATATGCACAAATTCTCAATATCATACTTACTTCACATTACCAACCCTTATATTCATACACAAAAGATCAACTTAGCCAAATGCGGTAGCTCATTTATCGATCGAGCGAATACTAATTGTAAGGGATCAACTAAATCAATGCATATATGAGACATACCTCATTGCTGGGATTTTACGAGCATATTAATTGAAACTATTACAGCAAGGTCGCTCATTCCCAAGCCAAGTACCTTCCGGATTTAACCGGATATAGCTACTCGCTCAATGCCTTCGGGACATAGCCCAGATATAGTAACTCGCACCAATGCCTTCGGGAATTATCCCGGATATAGTAGCTCGTACAAATGCCTTCGGGACTTAGCCCGGATGTAATAACTTGCACAAATGCCTTCGGGACTTAGCCCGGTTATCATCCGAATATTCATGCACATATCAATAAATCATGACACATTTATATCTCATTTTCATAATTAGAGTTCAAACACAAGTCACGTATTAAGCACTCCCACTTTCGGCTCACTAGCCACATACAAACAGCATGGTTTAGTTTGCTTTACGACACGATCTCTATGCACATACGGCTACCCGTCATACGTATAGACTAATTAACTCATCATATAATTCAAGTAGAATCATCATATCACCGTATATTTGTTATGCTCATACATCATGACTTAATCAAATCATAAACTAAGTCTCATTGCTCGAAAACTTACCTCGGATGTTGTCGAACGATTTCGATAACTATTCGATCACTTTTTCCTTCCCTTTATCGGATTTAGTTCCCCTTTGCTCTTGAGCTTAATTTAACAAATAAATTGATTTAATCATTTGAGCATCGAAAAGAGGAACTCAAGGTACTTAGCCCATATATATATACATTAGACATTAAAGTCACATACATATGAAATCATGAATCAACTCAACACATTAACCCACACTTCCTTTTAGCCGATTGTCTAAGCCAAGATAAAAGCATCAATATGCTTGCCTCTAACCGAATACATGCAACACCAATCTTCTTCCTATGGCGAATATGCATGTCTATGTTGAGGCCGATTATATGCTTAATACTTCCTACAAGTATGGTTACTTGTATTGATTATATATCATCTTGTTTCAAGTTCAAAACTCGCTAATACGCATATATACACTAGTAATCAAATACTAACATTTTGCACTTCACCTTACTACCATTTCACATATATTTTCTACCATGGCCGAATGCATCAAGACACCATACCATTCAATTTTGGTCATGGGTTACACAAAGAACTTAATGTCTAACTCAAAATGCCAAAAGAAAATCCAAGAGTCATCAATCACCATCACATGTATCATTACAAAGCTTCACACTTAGCATGCAAATGACATCAACACAAATCCACCTTAGCGAAACTTAACTCATCTTCATGCCTCATCACCACAACATCAAACATCAACCAAGAAGACAACACCCATGGCCGAATATCATCTCCATCTCATAGCAAAGATTTAAACCATGGGCTAGGTAGAACTCAAACTAACAACTAAAAACATGTATGAATCTCAAGGACAACATCAAACATACCTTAGTCTAGCAAACCACCATAGCCGATTTTCTCAACCTCTTCCCCTTCCATTCTTTCCTCTATTCGGCCAAAGATGTTCAAGAATGAACACTTTTTTTTTTGTTTTCTTCTTCAATTCACGGCAATGGGGGGGGGGGAAACATGGATGAGACAATTTTTTTTCATCATCATTTACCTTTCCATTATTATTTTATTGCCCATACTCCTTATTTTATTTTTTTCTAACATAAACCATTATCACAGCATGTTTTATGACATGTTTTGCCCATCACCCTTTGTCATGGCCGGCCACTAGTAATTAAATGAGGGAAATTGACATGCAAGTCCACCCCTTTGATTACATGCACTAATAGATCCTTATAGATTAACCTATCACATTTCGAAAGTGTCACACATAAGTCCTATTGACTAATTTCACATGCAATTTACTAAATCGAAGCTTAAAACTTTCACACATTCATAATCACATATTTTAGACAATAAATATCATACTCAAATAATTTGGTGACTCGGTTTAACGGTCCCGAAACTGCTTTCCGACTAGGGTCACTTTAGGGCTGTCACAGAATTTTAATGGAAAAATGGCTTATTTATAGGCACTAAGTGTCTTAGTATTCTTAGGATACCCTACTTGAATTAGAAAACCCAAGTCTATTTAGAAGAAGGTTATGTACATGAAAAGTATCCTAGATACACAATATCTTAATTTCCTAATTCAAGTCTGACTCGAATTTGACTGGCGAACCCCAATTCGCAACTCAACTGACGAACCCCAGCTCGCCAAACCAACTAGCGAACCCAACTTGCAATGAATCTGGTGAACCCCCCTTACCACATCTTTTGGTGTACACTACTTCACCATCTCTCTGGCGTACTTTTGACTAATATTCATTTGCCAAACCTTCAGTTCACCAATAAATTGGTGAACTTTTACTTGCGAGGCCAAAACATAGTGTGAGAAACTATGATCGTGTCCATCATTTGTTACTCAAAACATATAGACTACACGACCGTGTGTCAAACTGTGTGTGCCTAATTGGAACCTTACAAAGAAAGTTACCACCTAAACATCCATATATACCACAACTGTGCAATATACCATTTCTCAACCTACCAAAAGAAATCAAAAGCATGCCAAAACAATACTTATCTTATTCATCTTAAGTGCTTAACCAATATGCCACAATTGGCACCTCAATTCAACAATTCATATCCTACCATTCATCAACAATCATGCATCGGTATTCTTACTTAACATTCACATATGTTCACCATTTCAAATAACAAGATTTCATCAACAAAGTTCATCCTTTCTAAGTGTCAAAACTCATCAAGTAAAATAAACCATATTGACCAAAACATATATGCAACTCATGTTGCAAACCAACCAAAATAAGATCATTACTTTAAAACATTACCCTTATATACACATCAAAATGAACCAAAATATAAGTTTCAAACTAGTTCACATATGCATATCCATTATCTTGAGTAAATCATGTTTCAAGTTAGCTATTCACTTGTCACTTCATATCTCATAATAATACCAAATCATCTAACATCATCAGACCACGATCATGAACATCCAAAATAACTTAAACACAAATACAACCCAATATACATGCCACATAATTGAATCTGGAATAACTAAAAGACCACCAAATCAGAGGATGGATAGTGTGAGCTCTTAGTTGATCCGACTGATGCGTTTCATAAAATAACCTATTCAATGACAAAAAAGCAAACAAGATAAGTATTATGAATGCTTTGTAAGCTCATATAAAATTTACAAAACATACATTGACCTGAAACTAAATTAAATTATTAAAACAATTTAGTAATTAATACAACATCCTTGTCTTCCTTGTACTTCCGTATGCATTTTCAAGAAAACAATCAATAGGTTAGTTTATTTATAAAACAATAACTACTAATGCAAATCATATATAATTAGCTTACGATTTAATACAACAAATCATGTAATACCCAATTCATCCTCAATTTATAAACGCATATAATTAAGTTCTCTTTCATATAACAATCAATCATGCTCATTTTTCATTCAATTTAATTCATTCACTCTTTCTTTCATAAGAAATTCATACATATAATAACCAATTTAACATTTAATCATTTTATTCATTTTAGAATCAATTACTTGCTATTTTTGCTCGGAAAACATTACTAAATTAACTTCGGATACTCGGGGTAACTTTGCTCACACAAGCTATCAATCCAGACATTAACCATTACTCGATGCCACTTACACAAGCTGTCAAGAATTCACAACAAATGGTAGATTCTAGCCATCGATATAGTATCCACCACCGGTATATAGTACCTGATAACTATAACACTGGCACATAGGGCTTGATAAATATAACACTGGTACAAATTACCTGATAAATATAATCACAAGCAAATAGTGTTTGATAAACCCTAATGACATATCATTTGTATCTTAGCTATTCACTAAGTTCACATGGTCCTCCATATTCATATTTATTTCATCCCAATCCTTTGAACATTTTCATACACATGTAATTCAACCATATACATTCTCATATTCATTCACATTTATCAACTTTATCTCATTTCACAATTTAATCCTTTCAATACTGAAGTCATTATTTTGCAACAACTTAATCACAATTAGTATACATACAGCTCAACATAAACATGAATTAATTGAACTAAACATTGTACATATATCATGGAATTATATAATAATTTCACAATCATCCAATAACACATCTATTCATTTTATCATATATTTCATTATTTTTCGATATAATCCATTTGATGCCAAAATATAATATATATAATTTCTAACTAATAGTTAAATAAAATAACACAATTGTATCAAAATTTAACAATGTAATTCCATACGAACCAACACAACCTCAAACACGACTATAAGGACTATTTCACAATTTTTCCTTTTTTGTGTTCATCTACTGCTTGGTTCAAATCTCAATCTATAATATAATTTAATTCAATTTATCAATTTCAAGCATCACAAAATAGCCTATTATAATCATATAATAGTTCAATTTAATTTTTCAAATATGCCCTAAAATTTTACATTTTATTCAATTTAGTCCCTAGAACCGAAATACCTTATTCTTTCAAATTCAAGCTTTGTTTTTTCAATCTGATTTCAATTTCATCCCTTTACGCCCTCTAAATTCAATAATTACAAAAATCTATGTTAATTTTGAAATATTTACATTTTAGTCCCTAAACTCAAAATTAACAAATTACACTTTACAAATTAGTCATATTTCTTTTCTACGCTTCAAATTATACCATTTAATATAAAAAAATCAAGATTCATCAATGACAACTTCTAAAACATTTGACAGTTTTATGATTTAATACCAGGAATGGCTAAATTAAGCTACAACAATCTCAAAAATATAAAAACTACGAAAAATGTACCTCGAATAAGCTAACATGCAAGGGTCAGTTTGTGGGAAAAGTTTGAAACTTCATCTCCCTTCAATGGTTGTTTGAAATGTTTGGAAAGATGAGAAAAAAATTGCTCTTCCCATCCACTAATGTTTCCTTTTTAAACATTAACCTTTTTATTTATTTTGACATAATAATTAACAAAAACCAACCAAAATCACATGATTAGTCGTCCCATTATCTTCAAAGTACTTAATTTTCCACTTAAACCCTCAAACATTTATTAATTAAGCATTTTAACTAATAAAAATAGATACAGATTAACTTTTAAGGTTTTTACAATTTAGCCTTATACCTTAATTAACCATTCAATCGACCAAATTACCAGACCAAAATTTAATATAACCTATATTACAACTCTATAAATATTTTTATTAAAAATTTACGAGCCTGGTTTATGGAAATGGGGTCTCGATACCTCATTTTCTAAAATCACTTGACTTTAGGGTCAACCACTTGTACACTAACTAACCAATTAACAAAAATTATCATATCAAAATTCAATAAAAAAAACTATAATAAACTTACAAATATTATGAAATAATATTTATTGACTCAATCATCAGAACATGGAGTTCCGAAACTACCATTTTTCATACCACTGAAAATGGGTTGTTACTAATACCCTAGGCTAAAAGTTAAGTTTGATGGAGGAGATGAGAGCATGAAGTGGTTCACCAAGTATTTTACCAAAAAACTCAAGGTGGTTACAAAAAGTAGGAGATTTTAGGCTAAAAGAGCATGAAGTTTGTGACTCGTTTAGACAACAAGGTTGTAACAGCCCGATTTTAGCTAAATCAGAACAGTGGTTTTAGAACCACAAATCCAAGGTCGTAAAATTATTTTAATAATAATTTTTGTGTTTACAGCATGTGATTATATATGCATGAAAGTTTCGTGT
Source organism: Gossypium arboreum (assembly GCF_025698485.1). NCBI lineage: Eukaryota > Viridiplantae > Streptophyta > Magnoliopsida > Malvales > Malvaceae > Gossypium > Gossypium arboreum. The sequence goes on along the minus strand of NC_069075.1, from coordinate 65,249,854 downwards.
GATAATTTTATCATTTAAGTGGTTAATTTGACGAAAGGACTAAATCGCGTAAAATGCAAAAGTTACATTCTATAAGTTAAAAGTGTCTATTTGCTATGAGGCATTAAATAAAGGGTCATTCTGTTGATATTAGATCATTGATAGTGGGAATGGTCATAAAAGGGCATATATTAGATGAATTTTTAATGGTTTCATTAAGGTTAAAATTGTAAAATGGAATATTAATGATAATTAAAAATAAAACAAAGCCATTTCATGCTATCATCTTTCTACCTGGCCAATTGCAAGAAAGAAAATAAGGTTTTTGGAAGCTTTGAAAGTTCGTCCATTTTTTTTCAAACATGTAAGTCCGTTTTAGCTCGGTTTTTTATGATTTCTACATTTTTGTGATCGTTGCTTTGAAAACTAGCTAGCCCGTACCCTAATTTTTGAAATTTTTGATCAATTTTTGAGTTTCCATTGATGAATGTTTGAGCTTTTGAATTATTTTTGATGAATTATGAAATTCTGATGATAGATATTAAAGTTTTGTTAAGTGATTTTTTGACAAAAAGGTCAAATTGTGAAATGAATGTGAAAAATGGGCTGCTAGAGACCTATAAAGAATTCGGCTAAGCATGGGTCATATTGAATTTTGTGAATTTTGTGTATTTATGAAATAGGGACTAAATTGAATAAATGTATAACTTTATGGGTTAAAGTGCAAAAATGTCCAAATACGTGTTTGTGGATTAAATTGAATGTCTTGATGAATAAAAGAGTTAATTTTGAATGTATATAATGTATATAGATCAAGAACGAAAGAAAACAAATTTAGATCGGGGAAAATCGAAAGTTGAAGAATAGTCGATTCAGTCCGTTTATTCCGACTACGAGGTAAGTTCATATGCAAATAAATGTCTTTGAATTGAATTATATATGTTTTATTATTATTGAATTGCTATGAATGTCGAACGAGCTAATACGAGCATGAATCGATGAAGTTACAATATTCGAAAGTCCCGTACGAACCTTAGGAATAGTATAGGATACGAATGTCATTACATTAGGTTATCGAGATGTGATTACATGTAAGACCGTGTCTGAGACATTGGCATCGTTAATCAATTTCGTGTAAGACCCTATCTGGGACAATGGCGTCGATATGTTATAACATGTAAAACCATATTTGGGAATATGGCATTGTACGAGCTTATGTGATTTTCGAGTATCCTTAATGATTCTGAACGGTTCAACGGGCAAAGTCAAGTCGAGAAAGAATATGTGAATGACCTAATGACTCAGATACGTACAAAATTCATACGAGTATTGAAAAGGGGAAATATTTGATGAACTTGATTATGACATTGGATATATATTCAATGAGAAAGTTTTGTGAATTTGATTGAGATTAGCCATGTTAAGCATATTTGAATTACTATGTAAATGTTCATGTGATGACTTTATTTGTATATGGCTTACTAAGCTTTTAAAGCTTACTTTGTGTGTTCTTTCCCTGTTTTATAGATTATCGAAACTAGCTCGAACTCAGGAATCGTCGGGAAACGTCATCACACTATCGATCATCTAGTTGGTACTTTTGAAAGCTTTGTATATATGGTATATGGCATGTATAGGCTTGTGTTGTAACACCCCTTACCCGTGTTCGACTCCGGAACAGGGTACGAGGCATTACCGGACTTAATCACTAATCATCGTATAAAAACCGATTCATAATTTCACTCTAATTTAAAACTTTTTCAAACACATTCAAGCTATCCCTTAAAAAGAGCTTACAAGGCCCATATCATGCTTAAATTCAACCACACACATAGGCAAGCATGCACATTCATAAATTGCATCATTTAATTAATAACATAATCAAGACTATCTATATTAAATGACTTTATACAATGGAGACCTTCAAATAACATAGGTCAGTATTTTAAGCCAATTCCTAGCAACTTAATAATAATTAAAAGAGTCTCCATACATGTCAAAGACTTAAATACTTTAAAACCTTTATATATCGATCAATATTTTGATAGTGTGATTTAACCTCCGGCGACCTCCAACTCGAGCTAACATCTGCTACACTATAGGAAAAAGGAAAGGAAGGGAGTAAGCATTATAGCTTAGTAAGTAAGTATGTAAATATTAATAAACAATACATTATCATACTTAAACAAAGTCACAATATGTTCCCGGAATATTACCATCACAAACACACATACTTTCACTATTACAATCATAAACAGGTTCAAAATAAGCTGTCTAGCAGAGTGCCAACAACTAAATTATTTATTTCTGGAGATACAGAACTCCAAATTACAAACCGTTAATTTTTCTTTAAACTAGATTCACATATATTCCTACCATAAAATTTTCAGAATTATTTGTCTAGCCAATTAGTACAGTTTATTCATTGAAGTTACCCCTGTTTCACTACTCAACTGTTCTGATGACCACTCTTCACTACGAATCAATTTTTTCCTCGTACAGAATTCAAAGGATGTTCTCGTTTATTTAATTTGAAACTAGACTCATTAAGGATTTCAAGACTATAAATTATATCCCATAATTATTTTTGTACAATTTTTAATTATTTTTCCAAGTCAGAACATGGGATCACGTAGTCATTCTGAACCAGTCTCTCAAAAACTTAAATATCTCATAATATAGAATTCCTTTGCTTGCTCTGTTTTTGTTATATGAAAATAGACTCATTAAGCTCTAATTTGATATATAAAAATAGACTCATTAAGCTCTAATTTGATATCTCATTTAGTCTCTGACTCAATTTCTACTATTTTTGGTAAATTTTTAGATTCACATCACTGCAACTATCCAGAACAGTTTTATTGTCAATTTTGATCTTTCACACTTCAATTGTATTCATCACTTTCCCATAACAATCTTTCCAATTTCCAATCACATATCGAGCATATTGCTCATAAGTTACACACGTATATACTTACATTTATCATCACAAAGTCATACACAATTTCATTTAATCAATTTCCCAGTTGAACACCTCAGAATAATAACAGATACGCAATGGTATCGCGCACAGCCCACCTTTAAAATTGAAGCTCTCTTGTACACATAGTGGCCTTCACTTAGCGCCACTCATGTGACCTAGCTCGATTGTACACATAATTTTGGCTCTCTTGTACACATGGTGAACACTTAGTACCACCCATGTGAGCTAGCCAGTTTATCTCATAGCTCTCTTCTCTACATGGTGTCCTTCACCTGGAACCACGCATGCGACCTAGCTACATATATCCCGTAGCTCTCTTGTCTACATGGTGTACACATAGTATCACCCATGCGACCTAGCTACATCATAATGTCTCGTAGCTCTCTTGTACACATGATGTGCACTCAAGACCATACATGTGACCTAGCTACATACCATCTGATCATCCAATCTTTTCAAGGTTCAACCGGATTTCTCTCTTTTCTAATACTTGATTCCATACTTTCAATAGTCAATTATGATTCAAAATCAGCTACAATACATAAAATATGTTGAAATACAAAACATAATAAAGATAATGTATTATTTACATACAAACTTACATACTTTCTCATTTCCATGTCGAATTAATATTGAACATTTAAATCATCATAATTATACTTACTTTCAACACCTCGGCAATCATAGTAAATATATCAATTTTACATTGAAACATGCATGAATTAATGCTTATTATACATATGAACTTAACTCGATACTAAAACGGCCATTTTACCAACTTTCTCGATTTTTTATTTTTCTCCCATTCTAGATTCAAATATCGTTTTCCGGGATCTAAAACATCATATTTTACTTATTTAATTAATGTACTATTCAAAATAGTCCTTAACTCAAACTTTGGAAAAATTACAATTTTGCCCCTAAACTTTTGCATATTTACACTTTTTCCCCTAGGCTCGGGAATTAAAATTCATCACTTATTCTTATGATTTATGACATGCTGATCATTTTTCCCTTCTATAGCAACATCAAATTCTCACTCTAACACATAGTTATGAACAATAATAACTTTTACCGATTAAGCCGTTTTACTCATTTTTGCTTAAAACCACTTAGCAGAAGTTGTTTAACATAATTTCAGCCTTCATATTCTACCATAAAACATCAAAATAAACACATTTCACCTATGGGTATTTTTCCAAATATGAACCCTAGCTTAAATTATTGCTGGAATAAGCTTAATTAAGTTACCGGGATTCTAAAACCGTAAAGAACTCAAAAAACGGGGCTAGAACGGACTTACTATTGAGATTGGATGTGACAGCCTTAAAACGACCCTAGTCGAAATGTGGTTTCGGGACCACAAAACCAAGGCATAAAAATAATTTAATATTTATTTTATTGCCTATAATGTGTGTTAACTCATGTGTGATATTTTTTATGCTTTGATTTAGAATTATAGATGTGAATTTCACTAGAAAGGACCTAGTAATAAACTTTGAAAGTATGAGGGAAATGTGTGATGACTAATTAAAGGATGCATGCAAAACAATGGACTTGCATGTCAAATTCCCCCATAGCTAGTGGCCGCCATGACAAGGATTTATGGGCAAAAATCATGTCATGAAACATGTTTGGTAAATGGGTTATGATGGAAAGAATAAAATAAGGGTATGGAATAAACAATTAATGTTAGTAGATGAGAAACAAAAAAAAAAGTGTCCATCTTCCTCCATAGCTTGGCCGAATGTCCTAAAGAAAGAAAGAAAAAATTTTGTTCATCTCTTTTCACTCTCTTGTTGGTAGAAAATACTAAGGATAAGGAAGGAGTTTTGCTTCATATTTGGTTTGGAAGAGGATTAGGAAGAGGTTGGCTAAACTTGCATCAAGATTAAGGTATGTTTGAGGTTCATGCATGTTTTTAGTTGCTAGCTTAATGTTCTTGTTAGCCCATGGTTCAAATCCTTGTTATGTCATGGGAATGAAATTCGCCAAAGTGAATGTGGTGTTAATGCCATTGCATGTTAAATAACAAGCTTGAAAGTGATACATGTGATGGAGGATTGAAGATTCTTAGATTTTCTTTTAGCATTTTTTTGAATGAGATACTAAGTTCTTTGTTTCACCATGACCAAATTGAAATGGTGTGGTGTTGTGGTATTCGCCATGATATATCCATAAGTATAATTCATGCATGTTGCATGGTAAGTAAGATTTAAGCTTTGGAAATGTGTATATATTTGGATATAAGCCACTTGAGAATTCGCCCTTGCACCTACATGAATATATGTTTGCACATGATGGATTGGTATGACATATATACTAATTCAAAGTGTATATTTGCTTGTGATGATGTGTTGATTATGAAGTAAATAAGAGATGTGCAATGAATTACGATATGTAATGTGTTAGTAGTAAAATGTATGCTGTTTTTTTGTGTGGTATTAAGTGTATATTCGCCACATGAGGGGTAATTAGTGTGCATGCATTCGGTTTGAGGCAAGCATATTGATGCCTATTCTTGGCTTAGAAAATTCGCTAAGAGGAATATTAACTAATGTGTTGAGTTCGATTTATGATTTCGTACATATGCAACTTTGATGCCTAATGTATATAAGGGCCAAGTACTTTGAACTTCACGTTGATGTTTGAATGTATTGAATTGCTTGTTGTGATGTAAAATGTGCATGACCATTGTGTATTTGAGCTAAAGGATGGCCATATGACCATTTACACTCCTTGTCATATTCGCCATAAGCTATCATGATGAGATTTTAATAAGTTAAATTTGTGTGAATTAGCTCAAGAGCAAAGGGAGCTAAATCCGATAAAGGGAAGGAAAAAGTAGTTGAATAGTCATCGAAATCGCCGACAACATCCGAGGTAAGTCTTCGAGTGATGACCCTACTTGAATTATATCAAAATTATGCTCCTTGTTTGTGTGGCCATTGAGCCGAAATAGTAAAGGTTGATAAATATTTTGTGTTAGAGCTTTAGTAACGAAAATGAACTATGGACGTGTCTTGAATATTGATATATGTGTAAGTGAACATTGGAAATATATCCGGGCTAAGACCAAGGCATTCGTGCGAGTTGATATATCCGGCTAAGACCGAAGGCATTCGTATGCGAGTTGATATATCCGCTAAGACCAAGGCATTCGTGCGAGTTGATATATCCGGCTAAGACCAAGGCCTTTGTGCAAGTCACCAAATCCGGGTTATGACCAAGGCAATCGTCTGAAGTCGCTATATCCGGTTAAATCCGAAAGTATGTGATTCGAAGTGAGCAATCTTGCTGTGAAAATTTCAGCTTACACACTTGTGAAAATTCCAGCAATGAGGTATGTTTGTATGTGCTTGTACTAATTGAATTCTTACAAGTAAGTATGCGCTAAGTTGATAAACGAGCTACCGGCCTTGGGCTAAGTTGTTCTTTTGTGTATGAACATAAGGGTCGGTGATGTGAAATAAGTATGAGTATGGGAATGTGAATTAGTAAAGTGGTTTAATTAGCCATGTGAATAAAATACCTTAGTCAAAGCTGATTTCATTGCATGAGACTTACTAAGCATTAAAATGCTTACCCGTTGCTTTGGCTCTCTGTTTTATAGGTTTCGCTCGTTAGCTATCGGATTCGGGATCAAAGAAGTCAAGTCATCCACACTATCGAAGCCCCATTTTGGTACAAATTTTGGTTGAACTTTGAAATGGCATGTATAGGACCATCCTTTGTTGAAGGTCATGTACCTTCCGGTTTGTGTAAACTTGGATAGCCATGCGAAAATGGCTTATATACGTTTTAGCATAGAACTATAATCGTTTGTATGTTGACCCTTATGAGGTATGGAATTATTTTGAAACGATTAGCCATTGGAATGGTTAATCATGATCACGCTTTGTGCTATGTATGTAAAAAGGGCCAATTGAATCATGGAAAGTATGAAATAGGTAAAGCCTACTAAAGGCAGATGCTGACAGCAGCAGTGACGTGGATGTGAAAAATCACTAAAAATAGTAGGAATGGTATTAAATAGCAAATAAATTATGTAAGTGTACCTTGATGAATCTACTTTCATATGGAAGAAACGAAATGGTCATATGAGTTATAAGTTAACAGATTTTAAAGTTCTTGTGAAATAGGGCCAGAACGGTTTCTGGATCCCTGTTCCAACTTTGGAAAATCATTGTAAATTAACCAGAGATAATTAGGAGTCATTCCATATATGTGTAGATTCCTCTCTGAGTCTAGTTTCTATAGAAACAAACGGCATCAGTATTGAAGCCCTGTACAGGAGATATCCAATTCGTAACGCACAAAGGTCAGTGTAGTCGATCCCTACAACAGGCGAGACTTTAACTAATAAACTGTACTAATTGGCTCGACCAAAATTCTAGAAAAAATATGTAGATGGACATATGAGTCTAGTTTCAGGAAAAATTTACGGAACTGATTTTCGAGTTGTAAAACTCAAGTTATGAATTTTGGAGCGACTAGTACTCAGATTGGCAGCTTGTCTGAAAATTGTCAATAAGTGGGTTGAAGTTCATTAACACCTCGCGTTCGACTCGGCGACGGTCTCGGGTTCGGGTGTTACAATTTTATTGGTATCAGAGCTACGGTTTAGTCGATTCTAGGACTACCGTAATGCGTTTGGGTCTAGCTATACATGCCATTTTATGTGATTATATGATAGTGTGGTGATTTCGACGTTTGAACTTGTGTTTATTTATAGTAATGGATCCCGATCCCAACCGAAGCGATAGCTGATGATGTGGAGAGTGTGGCGCTGCTCCGCACAAGGGACAGCGCCATGGACTCTCAACCTGTTGCTAGTAATCCGAATGACGAGGCTAGACAAGCCTTTTATAGCGTGATGAATGATTGGTTCAACCAATACATTCGAACTAATACTACTGTTCCACAACCTCCATTCCCAACAAACACACCCAAGACCTACAATGCCTCCGTAATTGACCAAATAAGGTCGAATAAGCCCCAGTTGATAGAATCCGAAAACATGGGGCTACTGAATTTAAAGCTACGGATAGTGATGATGCCGAGCAAGCCAATTTTGGTTGGACAACACGATCCGGTACTCGATGAGCTATCTTGTACACCGATGAATGCCTAAAGTGTACCATCTCCTTGCTACGTGATTACGCCTACTATTGGTGGAGTACTCGACTTCACAGTTGTGCCGCGAACAAGTAACTTGGGAGTTCTTCCAAACCGAGTTTCGGAAAAAGTATATCATCGAGATTTATGGACCAAAAACGAAAGGAATTTCTCGAACTTAAACAAGGTTCCATGTCGGTTCTCGACTATGAACGAAAATTCGTGAGGCTTAGCCAGACGCAGCGAGAATGCATTTCTTGAAGTCGTGATGTGTAAACGCTCAAGATGGACTGAATGATGAGATAAAGTCGTATGTTGGCATTTTGGAAATCCGAGAGTTTGTGACTCTCGTCGAGCGAGCGATGCAAAGCCGAGGAGTTTAGTATGGAGAAAAGGAAAGTGAAGCGGGAGCAAGGGAGTTTCAGAAGAGGTATTCGGGAAGCCCTTCCAACATCATCAAAGAAACTTAGAGATGGCTTAGGCCGATCTAGAGACACTTCGGCTTTTCTAGACGAGATCGCGATCGACCCCTGTGACCACACGAATCACTTGATCGCCATGAGTGGGAATGATCGACGAGAGAGGACGGAGTGCCGATGATTGTGGCAAATGGCATTTTGAAGTCAGAGATTCCGTGACCGCTCTGTTACAAGTGTGGATCGGTTGACCACTTCATTAAAGATTGCCCGAGGTTGTCTCGAATGAATGTAGATCGGAGTGGGAAACCGGTACTACCACCGCCGAGGTAGACCATCCGGAAATACGGGCAAGGCTAGTGGTGGTCGAGAGGATCTAGAGATGTCTGCGACCAGATCCGAGGCTCGCGCTCCAGCTAGGACTTATGCTATACGCAGCGCGCGAGGATGCCTCCTCGCCGGATGTTATTACTGGTACTTTCACTCTCTTTGATACTAATGTGATTGCTTTGATTGACCCCGGTTCTACTCATTCTTATATATGCGAAACCTTAGCATCCAAGAAGACTTTACCTATTGAGTCTCTTCGAGTTCGTAATTCGGTGTCAAATCCTTTGGGTCGTTATGTGCTGGTCGACAAAGTGTGTAAGAAATGCCCCTAGTAATTCGAGGTACTGTTTTCCGCGGACTTGATGCTTCGCCGCTCGATGAATTTGATGTTATTCTTGGGTTGGATTGGTTGACCGTGCATGATGCGGTTGTGAATTGCAAAAGCAAGACTATTGATTTGAGATGCGCAAACAACGAGATGATCCGAGTTGAGTCTACGAACTTGAAGGGGTTGCCACCGTAATATCATCAATGTTGGCCCGAAATATGTAAGAAAAGGGTGTGAAGCATACCTTGCGTATGTACTTGATGATAAGGAGTTAGAATAGAACCCAAATCATGCGGGTGGTTTGTGAATACCGGACGTTTTCCCAAGAATTGCCGGGTTTGCCACTGTTCGGAGATAGAGTTTGGCATTGAGCTTGTACACGGGACCACACCGATTTCGATAGCTCCATATCGTATGGCACCAACGAATTAAAGGAGTTGAAAGCTCGGTTGCAAGAGTTGATGGATAGAGGTTTTGCTCGCCTGAGTTTTTCACCTTGGGGTGCACCGGTGTTGTTTGTGAAAAGAAGGACGGAACCATGAGGTTGTGCATCGACTATCGTCGACTTAATAAAGTGACAATAAAGAACAAGTATCCGTTACCACGTATCGATGATTTGTTCGATCAACTGAAGGAGCCTCGGTGTTCTCAAAAATAGATTTGAGATCGGGCTATTATCGATTCATGAATCCGAGATTCGGACATACCCAAAACCGCCTTGAGCGAGATATGGTCACTACGAGTTCTTAGTGATGCCGTTTGGGCTCACTAATGCCCTCGCGGTATTTATGGATTTGATGAATCGGATCTTGAGATCATATTTGGATCGGTTCGTAGTTGTGTTCATCGACGACATCTTGGTCTATTCAAGAGATGAGACCGAACATGCGAGCACCCGAGATTAGTGTTGCAAATTTTACGGGATAAGCGGTTATATGCTAAGTTTAGCAAGTGTGAGTTCGGTTAAGAGAGGTTAGCTTCTTGGGTCACGTGGTATCTCGCATCGGTATTCGAGTCGACCCAAGCAAAATTTCAGCCATACTTAACTGGAAACCTCCAAGAAATATTACTGAGGTTCGGAGCTTTTTGGGACTTGCCGGTTACTACCGACGGTTTGTAAAAGGATTCTCGATGATAGCCACACCCATGACGAAACCGCTTGAAAAGATGTCAAGTTTGAATGGACGGAAAAGTGTCGAAAAAGTTTTGACCAATTGAAAACTCATTTGACGAAGCTCCAATATTAGTACGGCCGAATCGGCAAAGAGTTTGTCATCTATAGTGACGCCTCCTACTTGGGTTAGGTTGCGTATTGATGCAAGAAGGTCGAGTTGTGGCCTATCGTCGAGACAATTAAAGCCACATGAGAAAAATTATCCGACCCATGATCTCGAATTGGCTGCCATCGTATTCGCCTTAAAGATATGGCGACATTACTTATTTGGTGAGAAGTGCCATGTGTATTCGGATCACAAAAGTCTCAAATATTTGATGACTCAAAGAGACTTAAATCTGCGACAAAGACGTTGGCTCGAGCTGTTAAAGGATTATGAGCTGGTCATTGACTATCACCCGGAAAGGCTAATGTGGTTGCGGATGCCTTAAGCGGAAATCACCGCTTGCTTTTACGACGATGAATGTACACTTGTCTATCCTACCCGACAATGTGTTAGTAGCGAATTAAAGGCCAAACCATTGTTGACTCATCAAATTCGTGAAGCTCAGAAAGTTGATGAGGAGTTGCGTGCAAAACGGGCTGAGTGTGTTCTGAACAAGGAATCGGAGTTTCAAATTGATGATGACGATTGTTTGAGGTTCAGAAGTCGTTGTGTGTTCCAAAGAATTCGGAACTTATTTCGATAATTCTGAACGAAGCTCATTGTAGCCGAATGGCAATCCACCCGGGGAGTACGAAGATGTACAATGAGTTGAAACGTCGGTTTTGGTGGCATGGTATGAAACGAGACATCTCCGACTTTGTTGCAAGATGTTTAATATGTCAACAAGTGAAAGCGAGCATCAAGTGCCTTCGAGGTTACTTCACCGATCACGATACCCGAGTGGAAATGGGATCGAGTCACAATGGACTTTGTGTCCGGACCGCCGTTGTCGACAAGTAAGAAGGATGCAATTTGGGTTATTATTGATAGATCGACTAAGTCGGCTCACTTTATCCTCGTGCGTATGGATTTTTCATTGGATAAACTAGCTGAATTGTACGTTTCTCATTGTGAGATTACACGGGTACCGATTTCTGTTGTGTCGGATAGAGATCCGAGGTTCACCTCGCGATTTTGGAAGAAATTACAAGAAGCATTGGGCACCAAGTTGCATTTCAGCACCGCCTTTCACCCCCAAACCGATGGTCAATCCGAGCGTATAATTCAGATACTTGAGGATATGTTGAGATGTTGCATCCTCGAGTTCGATGGTTCATGGAATGGTACCTACCTTTGATTGAATTCGCTTACAACAATAGTTTTCAATCAAGTATTAAGATGGCGCTTTACGAGGCTTTGTACGGGCGTAAATGCCGTACACCATTGTTTTGGACCGAGCTCGGTGAGAACAAAATTTTGGAGTGGATTTGATTAAAGATGCTGAATGTAAAGTAAAAGTAATCCGTGAAAATCAAGATAGCCTCCGATCGTCGAAAATCGTATGCGGATTTGAAACGAAAGGACATTGAGTATCGTGGGAGATAAAGTGTTTCTTAAAGTTTCGCCGTGGAAAAAGATACTCGATTCGTAGTAAGGGCAAGTTGTGCCGAGATTCATTGGGCCGTCTGAAATCTCCGAACGAGTTGGCCCGATTCATGTATCGTTTGATCTTGCCCTCGAACTTGAAAAGATTCACAACGCCTTCCATGTTTCAATGCTTCGACGCTATAGATCTGATCCGTCGCACGTAATTAGTCCATCGAGGTTGAAATTCAAGCCGATATGAGTTATGAAGAAGAACCGATTCGTATCCTAGCTCGTGAAATGAAAGAGTTGCGAAACAAAAGGGTTCCGCTAGTGAAAGTGTTATGGCTCAAACACGGATAGAAGAAGCTACTTGGGAACCCGAGAACTCTATGAAAGAGCAATATCCAAACCTATTTACCGTAAGATTTTCGGGACGAAAATTTCTAAAGTGGGGAGAGTTGTGACACCTTTAAACGACCCTAGTCGAAATGTGGTTTCGGGACCACAAAACCAAGGCATAAAAATAATTTAATATTTATTTTATTGCCTATAATGTGTGTTAACTCATGTGTGATATTTTTATGCTTTGATTTAGAATTATAGATGTGAATTTCACTAGAAAGGACCTAGTAATAAACTTTGAAAGTATGAGGGAAATGTGTGATGACTAATTAAAGGATGCATGCAAAACAATGGACTTGCATGTCAAATTCCCCCATAGCTAGTGGCCGCCATGACAAGGATTTATGGGCAAAAATCATGTCATGAAACATGTTTGGTAAATGGGTTATGATGGAAAGAATAAAATAAGGGGTATGGAATAAACAATTAATGTTAGTAGATGAGAAACAAAAAAAAAAAGTGTCCATCTTCCTCCATAGCTTGGCCGAATGTCCTAAAGAAAGAAAGAAAAAATTTTGTTCATCTCTTTTCACTCTCTTGTTGGCCAAAATACTAAGGATAAGGAAGGAGTTTTGCTTCATATTTGGTTTGGAAGAGGATTAGGAAGAGGTTGGCTAAACTTGCATCAAGATTAAGGTATGTTTGAGGTTCATGCATGTTTTTAGTTGCTAGCTTAATGTTCTTGTTAGCCCATGGTTCAAATCCTTGTTATGTCATGGGAATGAAATTCGGCCAAAGTGAATGTGGTGTTAATGCCATTGCATGTTAAATAACAAGCTTGAAAGTGATACATGTGATGGAGGATTGAAGATTCTTAGATTTTCTTTTAGCATTTTTTTGAATGAGATACTAAGTTCTTTGTTTCACCATGACCAAATTGAAATGGTGTGGTGTTGTGGTATTCGCCATGATATATCCATAAGTATAATTCATGCATGTTGCATGGTAAGTAAGATTTAAGCTTTGGAAATGTGTATATATTTGGATATAAGCCACTTGAGAATTCGCCCTTGCACCTACATGAATATATGTTTGCACATGATGGATTGGTATGACATATATACTAATTCAAAGTGTATATTTGCTTGTGATGATGTGTTGATTATGAAGTAAATAAGAGATGTGCAATGAATTACGATATGTAATGTGTTAGTAGTAAAATGTATGCTGTTTTTTTGTGTGGTATTAAGTGTATATTCGCCACATGAGGGGTAATTAGTGTGCATGCATTCGGTTTGAGGCAAGCATATAGATGCCTATTCTTGGCTTAGAAAATTCGCTAAGAGGAATATTAACTAATGTGTTGAGTTCGATTTATGATTTCGTACATATGCAACTTTGATGCCTAATGTATATAAGGGCCAAGTACTTTGAACTTCACGTTGATGTTTGAATGTATTGAATTGCTTGTTGTGATGTAAAAATGTGCATGACCATTGTGTATTTGAGCTAAAGGATGGCCATATGACCATTTACACTCCTTGTCATATTCGCCATAAGCTATCATGATGAGATTTTAATAAGTTAAATTTGTGTGAATTAGCTCAAGAGCAAAGGGAGCTAAATCCGATAAAGGGAAGGAAAAAGTAGTTGAATAGTCCGTCGAAATCGCCGACAACATCCGAGGTAAGTCTTGAGTGATGACCCTACTTGAATTATATCAAAATTATGCTCCTTGTTTGTGTGGCCATTGAGCCGAAATAGTAAAGGTTGATAAATATTTTGTGTTAGAGCTTTAGTAACGAAAATGAACTATGGACGTGTCTTGAATATTGATATATGTGTAAGTGAACATTGGAAATATATCCGGGCTAAGACCAAGGCATTCGTATGAAGTTGATATATCCGGCTAAGACCAAGGCATTCGTATGCGAGTTGATATATCCGGCTAAGACCAAGGCATTCGTGCGAGTTGATATATCCGGCTAAGACCAAGGCCTTTGTGCAAGTCACCAAATCCGGTTATGACCAAGGCAATCGTCTGAAGTCGCTATATCCGGTTAAATCCGAAAGTATGTGATTCGAAGTGAGCAATCTTGCTGTGAAAATTTCAGCTTACACACTTGTGAAAATTCCAGCAATGAGGTATGTTTGTATGTGCTTGTACTAATTGAATTCTTACAAGTAAGTATGCGCTAAGTTGATAAACGAGCTACCGCCTTGGGCTAAGTTGTTCTTTTGTGTATGAACATAAGGGTCGGTGATGTGAAATAAGTATGAGTATGGGAATGTGAATTAGTAAAGTGGTTTAATTAGCCATGTGAATAAAATACCTTAGTCAAAGCTGATTTCATTGCATGAGACTTACTAAGCATTAAAATGCTTACCCGTTGCTTTGGCTCTCTGTTTTATAGGTTTCGCTCGTTAGCTATCGGATTCGGGATCAAAGAAGTCAAGTCATCCACACTATCGAAGCCCCATTTTGGTACAAATTTTGGTTGAACTTTGAAATGGCATGTATAGGACCATCCTTTGTTGAAGGTCATGTACCTTCCGGTTTGTGTAAACTTGGATAGCCATGCGAAAATGGCTTATATACGTTTTAGCATAGAACTATAATCGTTTGTATGTTGACCCTTATGAGGTATGGAATTATTTTGAAACGATTAGCCATTGGAATGGTTAATCATGATCACGCTTTGTGCTATGTATGTAAAAAGGGCCAATTGAATCATGGAAAGTATGAAATAGGTAAAGCCTACTAAAGGCAGATGCTGACAGCAGCAGTGACGTGGATGTGAAAAATCACTAAAAATAGTAGGAATGGTATTAAATAGCAAATAAATTATGTAAGTGTACCTTGATGAATCTACTTTCATATGGAAGAAACGAAATGGTCATATGAGTTATAAGTTAACAGATTTTAAAGTTCTTGTGAAATAGGGCCAGAACGGTTTCTGGATCCCCTGTTCCAACTTTGGAAAATCATTGTAAATTAACCAGAGATAATTAGGAGTCATTCCATATATGTGTAGATTCCTCTCTGAGTCTAGTTTCTATAGAAACAAACGGCATCAGTATTGAAGCCCTGTACAGGGAGATATCCAATTCGTAACGCACAAAGGTCAGTGTAGTCGATCCCTACAACAGGCGAGACTTTAACTAATAAACTGTACTAATTGGCTCGACCAAAATTCTAGAAAAAATATGTAGATGGACATATGAGTCTAGTTTCAGGAAAAATTTACGGAACTGATTTTCGAGTTGTAAAACTCAAGTTATGAATTTTGGAGCGACTAGTACTCAGATTGGCAGCTTGTCTGAAAATTGTCAATAAGTGGGTTGAAGTCATTTAACACCTCGCGTTCGACTCGTGACGGTCTCGGGTTCGGGTGTTACAATTTTATTGGTATCGAGCTACGGTTTAGTCGATTCTAGGACTACCGTAATGCGTTTGGGTCTAGCTATACATGCCATTTTATGTGATTATATGATAGTGTGGTGATTTCGACGTTTGAACTTGTGTTTATTTATAGTAATGGATCCCGATCCCAACCGAGCGATAGCGATGATGTGGAGAGTGTGGCGCTGCTCCGCACAAGGGACAGCGCCGCGGACTCTCAACCTGTTGCTAGTAATCCGAATGACGAGGCTAGACAAGCCTTTTATAGCGTGATGAATGATTGGTTCAACCAATACATTCGAACTAATACGGCTGTTCCACAACCTCCATTCCCAACAAACACACCCCGACCTACAATGCCTCCGTAATTGACCAAATAAGGTCGAATAAGCCCCAGTTGATAGAATCCGAAAACATGGGGCTACTGAATTTAAAGCTACGGATAGTGATGATGCCGAGCAAGTCAATTTTGGTTGGACAACACGATCCGGTACTCGATGAGCTATCTTGTACACCGATGAATGCCTAAAGTGTACCATCTCCTTGCTACGTGATTCGCCTACTATTGGTGGAGTACTCGACTTGTTGTGCCCATGAACAAGTAACTTGGGAGTTCTTCCAAACCGAGTTTCGGAAAAAGTATATCGACGAGATTTATGGACCAAAACGAAAGGAATTTCTCGAACTTAAACAAGGTTCCATGTCGGTTACATCGACTATGAACGAAAATTCGTGAGGCTTAGCCAGACGCAGCGAGAATGCATTTCTTCGAAGTCGTGATGTGTAACGCTCAAGATGGACTGAATGATGAGATAAAGCTGTATGTTGGCATTTTGGAAATCCGAGAGTTTGTGACTCTCGTCGAGCGAGCGATGCAAAGCCGAGGAGTTTAGTATGGAGAAAAGGAAAGTGAAGCGGGAGCAAGGGAGTTTCAGAAGAGGTATTCGGGAAGCCCTTCCAACAGTCATCAAAGAAACTTAGAGATGGCTTAGGCCGATCTAGAGACACTTCGGGCTTTTCTAGACGAGATCGCGATCGACCCCTGTGACCACACGAATCACTTGATCGCCAAGAGTGGGAATGATCGACGAGAGAGGACGGAGTGCCATGTTGTGGCAAATGGCATTTTGAAGTCAGAGATTCCGTGACCGCTCTGTTACAAGTGTGGATCAGTTGACCACTTCATTAAAGATTGCCCGAGGTTGTCCGAATGCAATGTAGATCGGAGTGGGAAACCGGGTACTACCACCGCCGAGGTAGACCATCCGGAAATACGGGCAAGGCTAGTGGTGGTCGAGAGGATCTAGAGATGTCTGCGACCAGATCCGAGGCTCGCGCTCCAGCTAGGACTTATGCTATCTGGCGCGCGAGGATGCCTCCTCGCCGGATGTTATTACGGGTACTTTCACTCTCTTTGATACTAATGTGATTGCTTTGATTGACCCTGGTTCTACTCATTCTTATATATGCGAAACCTTAGCATCCAAAGAAGACTTTACCTATTGAGTCTCATCGAGTTCGTAATTCGGTGTCAAATCCTTTGGGTCGTTATGTGCTGGTCGACAAAGTGTGTAAGAAATGCCCCTAGTAATTCGAGGTACTGCTTTTCCGTGGACTTGATGCTTCGCCGCTCGATGAATTTGATGTTATTCTTGGGTTGGATTGGTTGACCGTGCATGATGCGGTTGTGAATTGCAAAAGCAAGACTATTGATTTGAGATGCAAACAACGAGATGATCCGAGTTGAGTCTACGAACTTGAAGGGTTGCCACCGTAATATCATCAATGTTGGCCCGAAATATGTAAGAAAAGGGTGTGAAGCATACCTTGCGTATGTACTTGATGATAAGGAGTTAGGAATAGAACCCAAATCATGCGGTGGTTTGTGAATACCGGACGTTTTCCCAAGAATTGCCGGGTTTGCCACTGTTCGGAGATAGAGTTTGGCATTGAGCTTGTACCGGACCACACCGATTTCGATAGCTCCATATCGTATGGCACCAACGGAATTAAAGGAGTTGAAAGCTCGGTTGCAAGAGTTGATGGATAGAGGTTTTGCTCGCCGAGTTTTTCACCTTGGGGTGCACCAGTGTTGTTTGTGAAAAGAAGGACGGAACCATGAGGTTGTGCATCGACTATCGTCGACTTAATAAAGTGACAATAAAGAACAAGTATCCGCTACCACGTATCGATGATTTGTTCGATCAACTGAAGGAGCCTCGGTGTTCTCAAAATAGATTTGAGATCGGGCTATTATCGATTCTTGAATCCGAGATTCGGACATACCCAAAACCGCCTTCGAACGAGATATGGTCACTACGAGTTCTTAGTGATGCCGCTTTGGGCTCACTAATGCCCTCGGTATTTATGGATTTGATGAATCGGATCTTCGATCATATTTGGATCGGTTCGTAGTTGTGTTCATCGACGACATCTTGGTCTATTCAAGAGATGAGACCGAACATGCGAGCACCCGAGATTAGTGTTGCAAATTTTACGGATAAGCGGTTATATGCTAAGTTTAGCAAGTGTGAGTTCGGTTAAGAGAGGTTAGCTTCTTGGGTCACGTGGTATCTCGATCGGGTATTCGAGTCGACCCAAGCAAAATTTCAGCCATACTTAACTGGAAACCTCCAAGAAATATTACTTGAGGTTCGGAGCTTTTTGGGACTTGCTTACACTACCGACGGTTTGTAAAAGGATTCTCGATGATAGCCACACCCATGACGAAACCGCTTGAAAGATGTCAAGTTTGAATGGACGGAAAAGTGTCGAAAAGTTTTGACCAATTGAAAACTCATTTGATGAAGCTCCAAGATTAGTACAAACCGAATCGGCAAAGAGTTTGTCATCTATAGTGACGCCTCCCTACTTGGGTTAGGTTGCGTATTGATGCAAGAAGGTCGAGTTGTGGCCTATCGTCGAGACAATTAAAGCCACATGAGAAAATTATCCGACCCATGATCTCGAATTGGTCGCCATCGTATTCGCCTTAAAGATATGGCGACATTACTTATTTGGTGAGAAGTGCCATGTGTATTCGGATCACAAAAGTCTCAAATATTTGATGACTCAAAGAGACTTAAATCTGCGACAAAGACGTTGGCTCGAGTGTTAAAGGATTATGAGCTGGTCATTGACTATCACCCGGAAAGGCTAATGTGGTTGCGGATGCCTTAAGCCGAAATCACCGCTTGCTTTACTGACGATGAATGTACACTTGTCTATCCTACCCGACAATGTGTTAGTAGCCAATTAAAGGCCAAACCATTGTTGACTCATCAAATTCGTGAAGCTCGAAAAGTTGATGAGGAGTTGCGTGCAAAACGGGCCGAGTGTGTTACGAACAAGGAATCGGAGTTTCAAATTGATGATGACGATTGTTTGAGGTTCGAAGTCGTTTGTGTGTTCCAAAGAATTGAACTTATTTCGATAATTCGAACGAAGCTCATTGTAGCCGAATGGCAATCCACCCGGGAGTACGAAGATGTACAATGAGTTGAAACGTCGGTTTTGGTGGCATGGTATGAAACGAGACATCTCCGACTTTGTTGCAAGATGTTTAATATGTCAACAAGTGAAAGCGGAGCATCAAGTGCCTTCGTGGTTACTTCACCGATCACGATACCCGAGTGGAAATGGGATCGAGTCACAATGGACTTTGTGTCCGGACCGCCGTTGTCGACAAGTAAGAAGGATGCAATTTGGGTTATTATTGATAGATGACTAAGTCGGCTCACTTTATCCTGTGCGTATGGATTTTCATTGGATAAACTAGCTGAATTGTACGTTTCTCGATTGTGAGATTACACGGGTACCGATTTACATTGTGTCGGATAGAGATCCGAGGTTCACCTCGCGATTTTGGAAGAAATTACAAGAAGCATTGGGCACCAAGTTGCATTTCAGACCGCTTTTCACCCCAAACCGATGGTCAATCCGAGCGTATAATTCGGATACTTGAGGATATGTTGAGATGTTGCATCCTCGAGTTCGATGGTTCATGGAATGGTACCTACCTTTGATTGAATTCGCCACAACAATAGTTTTCAATCAAGTATTAAGATGGCGCCTTACGAGGCTTTGTACGGGCGTAAATGCCGTACACCATTGTTTTGGACCGAGCTCGGTGAGAACAAAATTTTTGGAGTGGATTTGATTAAAGATGCTGAATGAAAGTAAAAGTAATCCGTGAAAATCAAGATAGCCTCCGATCGTCGTAAATCGTATGCGGATTTGAAACGAAAGGACATTGAGTATCGTGGGAGATAAAGTGTTTCTTAAAGTTTCGCCGTGGAAAAGATACTCAGATTCGGTAGTAAGGGCAAGTTGTGCCGAGATTCATTGGGCGTCGAAATCTCCGAACGAGTTGGCCCGATTATGTATCGTTTGATCTTGCCCCTGAACTTGAAAAGATTCACAACGTCTTCCATGTTTCAATGCTTGACGCTATAGATCTGATCCGTCGCACGTAATTAGTCCATCGAGGTTGAAATTCAAGCCGATATGAGTTATGAAGAAGAACCGATTCGTATCCTAGCTCGTGAAATGAAAGAGTTGCGAAACAAAAGGGTTCCGCTAGTGAAAGTGTTATGGCTCAAACACGGATAGAAGAAGCTACTTGGGAACCCGAGAACTCTATGAAAGAGCAATATCCAAACCTATTTACTGGTAAGATTTTCGGGACGAAAATTTCTAAAGTGGGGAGAGTTGTGACAGCCTTAAAACGACCCTAGTCGAAATGTGGTTTCGGGACCACAAAACCAAGGCATAAAAATAATTTAATATTTATTTTATTGCCTATAATGTGTGTTAACTCATGTGTGATATTTTTATGCTTTGATTTAGAATTATAGATGTGAATTTCACTAGAAAGGACCTAGTAATAAACTTTGAAAGTATGAGGGAAATGTGTGATGACTAATTAAAGGATGCATGCAAAACAATGGACTTGCATGTCAAATTCCCCCATAGCTAGTGGCCGCCATGACAAGGATTTATGGGCAAAAATCATGTCATGAAACATGTTTGGTAAATGGGTTATGATGGAAAGAATAAAATAAGGGTATGGAATAAACAATTAATGTTAGTAGATGAGAAACAAAAAAAAAAGTGTCCATCTTCCTCCATAGCTTGGCGAATGTCCTAAAGAAAGAAAGAAAAAATTTTGTTCATCTCTTTTCACTCTCTTGTTGGTAGAAAATACTAAGGATAAGGAAGGAGTTTTGCTTCATATTTGGTTTGGAAGAGGATTAGGAAGAGGTTGGCTAAACTTGCATCAAGATTAAGGTATGTTTGAGGTTCATGCATGTTTTTAGTTGCTAGCTTAATGTTCTTGTTAGCCCATGGTTCAAATCCTTGTTATGTCATGGGAATGAAATTCGGCCAAAGTGAATGTGGTGTTAATGCCATTGCATGTTAAATAACAAGCTTGAAAGTGATACATGTGATGGAGGATTGAAGATTCTTAGATTTTCTTTTAGCATTTTTTTGAATGAGATACTAAGTTCTTTGTTTCACCATGACCAAATTGAAATGGTGTGGTGTTGTGGTATTCGGCCATGATATATCCATAAGTATAATTCATGCATGTTGCATGGTAAGTAAGATTTAAGCTTTGGAAATGTGTATATATTTGGATATAAGCCACTTGAGAATTCGGCCTTGCACCTACATGAATATATGTTTGCACATGATGGATTGGTATGACATATATACTAATTCAAAGTGTATATTTGCTTGTGATGATGTGTTGATTATGAAGTAAATAAGAGATGTGCAATGAATTACGATATGTAATGTGTTAGTAGTAAAATGTATGCTGTTTTTTTGTGTGGTATTAAGTGTATATTCGCCACATGAGGGTAATTAGTGTGCATGCATTCGGTTTGAGGCAAGCATATAGATGCCTATTCTTGGCTTAGAAAATTCGCTAAGAGGAATATTAACTAATGTGTTGAGTTCGATTTATGATTTCGTACATATGCAACTTTGATGCCTAATGTATATAAGGGCCAAGTACTTTGAACTTCACGTTGATGTTTGAATGTATTGAATTGCTTGTTGTGATGTAAAAATGTGCATGACCATTGTGTATTTGAGCTAAAGGATGGCCATATGACCATTTACACTCCTTGTCATATTCGCCATAAGCTATCATGATGAGATTTTAATAAGTTAAATTTGTGTGAATTAGCTCAAGAGCAAAGGGAGCTAAATCCGATAAAGGGAAGGAAAAAGTAGTTGAATAGCCGTCGAAATCGCTCGACAACATCCGAGGTAAGTCTTGAGTGATGACCCTACTTGAATTATATCAAAATTATGCTCCTTGTTTGTGTGGCCATTGAGCCGAAATAGTAAAGGTTGATAAATATTTTGTGTTAGAGCTTTAGTAACGAAAATGAACTATGGACGTGTCTTGAATATTGATATATGTGTAAGTGAACATTGGAAATATATCCGGCTAAGACCAAGGCATTCGTCTGAGTTGATATATCCGGCTAAGACCAAGGCATTCGTGCGAGTTGATATATCCGGGCTAAGACCAAGGCATTCGTGCGAGTTGATATATCCGGCTAAGACCAAGGCCTTTGTGCAAGTCACCAAATCCGGGTTATGACCGAAGGCAATCGTATGAGTCGCTATATCCGGTTAAATCCGAAAGTATGTGATTCGAAGTGAGCAATCTTGCTGTGAAAATTTCAGCTTACACACTTGTGAAAATTCCAGCAATGAGGTATGTTTGTATGTGCTTGTACTAATTGAATTCTTACAAGTAAGTATGCGCTAAGTTGATAAACGAGCTACCGCCTTGGGCTAAGTTGTTCTTTTGTGTATGAACATAAGGGTCGGTGATGTGAAATAAGTATGAGTATGGGAATGTGAATTAGTAAAGTGGTTTAATTAGCCATGTGAATAAAATACCTTAGTCAAAGCTGATTTCATTGCATGAGACTTACTAAGCATTAAAATGCTTACCCGTTGCTTTGGCTCTCTGTTTTATAGGTTTCGCTCGTTAGCTATCGGATTCGGGATCAAAGAAGTCAAGTCATCCACACTATCGAAGCCCCATTTTGGTACAAATTTTGGTTGAACTTTGAAATGGCATGTATAGGACCATCCTTTGTTGAAGGTCATGTACCTTCCGGTTTGTGTAAACTTGGATAGCCATGCGAAAATGGCTTATATACGTTTTAGCATAGAACTATAATCGTTTGTATGTTGACCCTTATGAGGTATGGAATTATTTTGAAACGATTAGCCATTGGAATGGTTAATCATGATCACGCTTTGTGCTATGTATGTAAAAGGGCCAATTGAATCATGGAAAGTATGAAATAGGTAAAGCCTACTAAAGGCAGATGCTGACAGCAGCAGTGACGTGGATGTGAAAAATCACTAAAAATAGTAGGAATGGTATTAAATAGCAAATAAATTATGTAAGTGTACCTTGATGAATCTACTTTCATATGGAAGAAACGAAATGGTCATATGAGTTATAAGTTAACAGATTTTAAAGTTCTTGTGAAATAGGGCCAGAACGGTTTCTGGATCCCCTGTTCCAACTTTGGAAAATCATTGTAAATTAACCAGAGATAATTAGGAGTCATTCCATATATGTGTAGATTCCTCTCTGAGTCTAGTTTCTATAGAAACAAACGGCATCAGTATTGAAGCCCTGTACAGGAGATATCCAATTCGTAACGCACAAAGGTCAGTGTAGTCGATCCCTACAACAGGCGAGACTTTAACTAATAAACTGTACTAATTGGCTCGACCAAAAATTCTAGAAAAAAATATGTAGATGGACATATGAGTCTAGTTTCAGGAAAAATTTACGGAACTGATTTTCGAGTTGTAAAACTCAAGTTATGAATTTTGGAGCGACTAGTACTCAGATTGGCAGCTTGTCTGAAAATTGTCAATAAGTGGGTTGAAGTCTGTTAACACCTCGCGTTCGACTCCGGCGACGGTCTCGGGTTCGGGGTGTTACATTGGAAATCTTGAAAACCCTAGCCACGGCTTCCCCCATGCTAATTTCGGCCTCCATGAAAAAGATGAGTCAATTTTGGCTTTATTTTCCCTTTTTATTTCTTTTAATTACCAAATGACTAAAATGCCCGTAAGGCCTTTCTTTAAAATTTTGTCCTATTCATGCCCATTTTTGTCCAAACGAAATATAATGGTCTAATTACCATTTAAGGAACTCCTCTTCAAACCCCCATTTCAATCAAGTACTTATGAATTAGAACACATATTTTGCAACTTTTGCAATTTAGTCCTAAAAGTCCAATTAAGCACTTTATCAATAAAATTACATAACGATATTTTTACACAATATTTTAATCAATAAATAAACCTTAAAACTTAATCGGAATAAATTTTTTGACTTCGAATTCATGGTTCTAAAACCATCGTTCCATTTAGGCCCTAAATCAGTCTGTTACAGCAACTTTTGCAAATAAGCCCTAATAGGCAAATTAAACATGCAATCTATAAAATTTCTTATCAATACTCTAACACATGCAGATAATCACTTGGTAAATCATAAAAATTAATCGAAATAAACTTTAATATCTCAAATTTTTGGTTTCACAACCACTATTCCATTTAAGCCCTATTTCGAGATGTTACATGTGTCATCTTGGTATGTTATGAGTTATGATGTTAGCCATGAGATTTGGATTGCAAATGTTAGAATATGGCCATTTAAGTTGGCTTGAATTATATGTTGGATAAATGATATATGTGATGTTTATAATGTCCTAAGTGTTGGCTTGTTTGGAATGGTTGTATGGATGCTCTTTTGGTTAGTTATTAGTTGATACATTAATTCTTGAGAAATGGTATGATTTATATATGATGAATTGGTATATTGAGAAGCATGATTTGGTTGATAGAAAGGTGAGAAGATATGTAAGTTTATGATGATTTTAGTATATTGATTTGGTATGTTTTTTTAACATGGAATTGAGTAGTTGTAATGGTTGATGTTAAATGGCATGATTTGTATGTCATTTGACATATTTTGGCTGCTCATATATGTATTGAATGATACCATTTTGATAGCTAGGTATGCTTGTGGAAAGGGTGGCAAATTGGCTTTGCAAATGGCCTATTTTTGTCTACACAGGCAGAGACACGGGCGTGTGTCTCAGCCATGTACGACACATGGTCATGTAACACAGCCATGTGTCCTTTAGGATACCCTTTCGAATGAAGGCAGTATACCCAACACTTTTGACACGGCCTGGACACACGGACGTGTCTATTGGCCGTGTCTGACACATGGGCGTGTGGCTGGCCGTGTGACCCAAGTCAGCAACCCTCATTAGATTTCACACGGCTTGGCACACAGGCATGTCCTCGGCCGTATGGTGCAAGTCAGTATGTATGCGTTGTGTAACGCCCCAAATTTGGGCATAGAAGTATTAGGCCTTGTGTATGGGTCCGTAAGGAGGTTGTATATAAGCATTTAATTGTATAAGGAAATGACACAATTAAATGTCTGCTTTGGTGGTAAATGGCCCTGAGAAGTGTTGGAGAAATCTTGGGTTCAAACCTAGGCTTTAGCATAAATTTTGGTTTTAAGTGAATAAAACCCTGGGTGTTTGGATGAAGGCCTTTTAAATTATTGTGGTAAATAATGACACAAGGAAGCATGTGGTCTAGTGGTTGTGGCGTCATTAAGTTTGCAAGGGAGCTTGGGATAAAGTCTTGTCTCTTGCAATTTATTTTGGTTTTTCTTTTAAAGGAACCTGGACTTTGGCCTATAGACCTTATAATTAATTGAAGCTAAAATGGTGGCACAAAGAGCCTTGTGGTGTAGTGGCAAGGTGGCGTGTTATGTAACCGTGAGGTCTAAGGTTCAAGACTTGGCATGCACAGTGGAGTGATTATTTTGCTGTTTGAGCTGTGTAAGAGGTGGAGTTGGACTAGAACTCTATGGTTGAAGTGGTAATAAAAAATAAGGAATTTTCTTAATGGTTATAGAACGAAGAACATAAGTTGGTGAGGCAAAAAGTGATTAAGACTCAATGCAGGATGCGCCAAGGTTAGTGATCATGGACTTCAGTGCGTTCTCATAAACATGTGTGTATTTTGCACTCTCTAGCTGTAGAACGGAAAATGCCAGAATGCCGAAATGTCGATCACACGGTGATGGCAACCACACCAGCTTGCGAGCGCACATGTGGGAGCTTTGACGTGATGGTTGAGGCCATCATGAGTGCTCTCATGGGCTTAGGTTGCTTTGGGTTGAGATGGGCCAAGTGGGCCCAATGGGCCCAAGTGGATAAATTGTATGACTCTGTAGTAAATATTGGATTGGACTATGTGAATCTCATATTTGTAGGCTAGTATTACTGAAATGCCCCTGTAAGATAGAATTACTGAATACCCTTAGTTTACAAAATTACCAAAATACCCTCGATTAGCAAAATTAATAAAATACTCCTGATTTGTGAAATTACCGAAATACCCTCAACCTGTAAAATTATTGAAATACCCTCGACTTGTAAAATTACCGAAATACCATCGATTTGTAAAATTATCAAAATACCCTTGAGTTAAAAAATTACCGAAATACCCTTGATTTGGAAAATTATAGAAATACTCCTAATTTACAAAATTACAAAAATACCCTTGACTTTCAAAAATTACAGAAATACCATTAGTTTGCAAAATTATCGAAATACCCTTGGGTTGTAGATTTTCCAAAACACCCTTTTAGGGTGAAATGACTAAAATGCCCCTAATAGGTAAAAAGACCGTTCTGCCCCTCTAGGGTATATGACTCACTAATAATACAATTTGATTGATTTGACTATGTTTTGACTGAGAATGTATGACTGTGATTGGACTGTTGTAACTGAGATTTGTATGATTTTGTATGTCGTGTGTATATTTGCTGCACTCGTATAATATTATGTTGCACATGGGTGGGGATTATTAAAAAGGAAGAAATTGAGGATCGCATGGTCGCTTGACGACCATGGACCCACCGATTGAGGATCGCATGGTTGCTTGACGGTCGTGGATTCACCAATTAAGGATCGCATGGTTGCTTGACGACTGTGGATCCACCGGTGGCTTTTAAGCCCAATATATGATTATTGACAACTCTGTGTCGATCATATTTACCCGAGGCTATGTACCGACTATATTACCATCGCTAATGGCTATGTGCCTAAAATGATACAGCTACCGATGGCTTAAAGCCAATTATTCTGATTATGGCTTTGTGCCAACCTACATATGGCTCTGTGCCAACCTGATTATGGTTGTGTGCCAAACGTATTTGCCTAAGGATATGTGCCAATATATGAATATTGACGACTCTGTGTTGATCACATTTACCTAGGGCTGTGTGCCAATTATGTTACTTTAGTTGAGGGCTATGTGCCTAACATAATGCAGTTATCGATGGCTTTGTGCCATTGTGCCATTCTGCTTACGAATTCCAGCCGTCCTATTATCTGGTAGCATTGCTGTGATGTTTAAGGCTATGTGTTGTCCTGTTTACGGCGTTGAGCTGTCCTGTTTATAGCGTTGAGCTATCTTGTTAACTTAATGCCGCAATCGGTGCTAAGCTTGGTATGTTGGCTGGGTGGGTCGATTTTATCCACACATGGTGTGCTGGTTGGTATGGGTGGTGTGTTGGTTGGACTGGGCTGGTAATCTGTCTGCATATCTACATATGATACTGATTCTGTAATGGGCTCCGACCCAAACTGATTCTCAATTCTGTCTGTTTACTAACTGTTTTAGTTTAGGAGGGGATTACACACTAAGTTTTCATAAACTCACCCCATTTATTAACTGTTCAGGTAATCCCCAGCATTAGGAGGATCGGTGCCGCGAGGGGCTCGGAGACGACCACACAACTGCACATGTTTTTCTATTTCATTTATTTAGTTAAGCACTTTGGTTTTTGATTTGGGTTGTATTAAGGCCTTTTTATTTTTTTAACTTTTTGTTTGGGAAATTTATTTAGTATGCTTAATATCGGTTAGAAGTAGGACGCGGTTTTCCAAAACAACCATTGGTTTTCAAAAAATCATATTTCCGCAACTGTTTAAAATTAAGCTTCCGCAACAAGTAAGGTTTTAAGGGGATTAACATTTCACAAGTTTTAAAATGGCCAGAGGTTTTAAATAGTAAGGAGGGTTTTCAATGAGAACATGGTTTTTGAAAAACACTTCAATGTGACACGTCAGATTCAGGCCTAACTTCTAGGTCAGGTTTGGGGTGTTACACCCTGTTTTCGCACAACCTGTGACACGAGCGTGCCTGGTGATCGTGTGAGGCACACGGCCGGTTCACACGGACGTGTGACCCTTATATGTTTGAAAATTTCTTTAAGTTTCCTAAAGTTTGTAAATGTTTTCAATTAGTCCCGAACCTCTTTTAAGCAAGTTTTAAGGTCTCGCAGGACCTTAGAAGGGACAATATGATTGAGATGAATGGATTTTGATAATGAATGCATATATGTATGTGAATGTTGTGTATTGATCGGTAATGCCTCATAACCCTATTCCAGCGACGGATACGGGTTAAGGGTGCTACAAATGTGTTCCTGAAGATGCCCTGAGACTTAAATTGTTTCCATGTTCTTTAAGAGATCGTGCAAGAGTATGGTTGAATGGTTTACCGTCAGGAACAGTGGCATCATGGAATGATCTTTGCCAGAGGTTTTTGCTACAGTGTAATCCATCAAATATGAATTCCAAGCTTAGAAATTACATCACATATTTTTTGCAATCAAAGGATGAAACACTATATGAAGCTTGGAACAATTTAAAGAATTAATTCAGAAATATTCGATGCATGGATTTCAACACTGGACTCAGATAGAGATATCCTACAATGGGTTGAATACACATACAAGGATGGTAGTTGATGATTCATCCAATGGTACTTTGTTGGATAAATTTTATAATGAAGCAGATAAGATCTTGGAAAAGATTGCCAACAATGATTATCAATATTCGATCAAAAGAGCCAGGACGGACAAGAGAGCTATTGGTACTATAGAGCTAGATGCAGTAACTTTGTTGACAACCCCGGTATCTTCTTTGGCTTATATGATCAAAACAGATAAGAAACCCCTTATAGTTCAGGAGATGAAATTAGTCGAGCTATCGTGTGTTTATTATGGTGAAGATCATGTCTTTGATGAATGCCTATCAAACCCAACATTTGTGTACTAAATAAGTAATTTTAACCAAAATAGTAGTCCCTATTATAACACCTACAATTCAAGGTGGAATCAACATTCAAATTTTAGTTGAAATAATAAAGGTGTGAGGAATTCAAACAATGTTGCAAGACAGAACGCACCACCTGGTTATAATCACCCTCTGCCAAGATAAAATATTCAACAGGGTCAAACATCATCATCCTCAACATCTATTGAAGCTTTATTGAAGGAATATATGGCTAAAAATGATGTTGTAATTCAAAGTCAGGCTACTGTAATTCAAAGTCAGGTTGCGTCTCTCTGAGCTCTTGAGAATCAAGTGGGGTAAATAGCGAATGATTTGATTCGAGGTCACAAGGAGCATTGCCAAGCGATACAGAGAATTCAAGTACAAAAGACAGTCAACATTGCAAAGCAATTACTCTTAGAAGTGGGACTCAGCTGGAAGACATTGTTCAAGATGCCACTGTAGCAGAAGACAACTCTAGACTCAACCAGGGAAAGAGTTCAGATTCATATCAAAAATATCCTGCAGCTAAAAAGTATAAGCAGCAAAATTTTGTGGCAGAATCAGATCATGTTGTCAACAATAATGCTACAGCAAAACAATATCGGCGATTGGAAGACGACCACATCCACCTTTTTCTTAACGATTCAAAAGTTCTAAACAGGATGTTCAATTCAAATGATTTTTGAAGGTCTTGAAGCAACTCTATATCAACAAACCGTTAGTAGAAGCTTTGGAGAAAATTCCCAATTATGTGAAATTTTTGAAAGATATACTGTCAAAGAATCACGGATTGGGAGGATTTGAGCTTGTTGCTCTCATTGAATGGTGTACAACGATGTTGATGAATAAGTTACCTCCAAAGTTGAAGGACCCAGGAAGTTTCACTATTAGTATGTTGGTAAGGCATTATGTGATTTAGGAGCAATTATAAATCTAATCCCTATGTCTATTTTCAAGAAGCTGAGAATTAGGAAAGCAAAACCTACTACGGTTACGTTGCAACTGGCTGAGCTATCCTACGCACATCCGGAAGGTAAAATTGAAGACGTACCTAGTAAGAGTAGATAAGTTTATTTTTTCGACAGATTTCCATATTTTAAAATGTGAAACTGACAAAGATGTGTTAATTATTCTCAGAAGATCATTTCTTGCTACAGGCAGGACTTTAATTGATGTGCAGAAAGGTGAACTAAATATAAGGGTAAATGATCAGTAAGTTACTTTCAATGTATTTGATGCTTTGAAATGTGCAGATGATAATAAAGAATGCCATGCCATTGGTTTGCTAGAAACAACAGTGTAAGAATAGTTTGAAAGATATTTGCCACAACAAAATCTTCTATTTGGAACAATCCATTCGAGCAACAAGTGCTCAACTCACTCGGTCAATTACAGAAGCAACTCAATCTCCCTAAGACTCGACAACTCCAAATTGTTGCGAAATTGGAAAAAGCATAAAAAAAATCTTTTCTTTCTTTCTTTTCTTTAATTACTTTCCTTTAATTTTGTTTTTATTATTTTTATCTTTAATTACTTAGAGTTATTTTCATTTATGATTGATCATCTTATTAATTAGATCATGGAGTCTGATAAAGAAGGGGGGATATACACCTAATGAAAAGGAAATTGTGTTATAAGATCAGTGCACGCAAATCCACCAGCAAAAAAGAATGAAGTAACCATACTTCACTCCAAGTTAGGCAAGTTTTCTTCCTTTCTTTGCATCATGCATTCCATTTGTTTTGCATGCCATTTTTTATTCATATATATCTTCTCACATTCATGTTTTATATTTGTACATACCTTGAGGACAATGCATCCCTTAGGTTTAGGGGTGTATTGTGCATTTAGGCTGTATTTTATATTTAGTATGTATGATCATTTTAGTATAGTTATTCTAGTATAGTTAAAATTGTTTTTCCACCGCCATGTAACTACTAAGTATTATTTTTCCTATGAGGATTACAATATTAACTTATGATTTTTGATGATGACATCAAATTCTTCAATATACCTAGAACATGTGACTGTGGATTAGGTGAAATTAGCTTAGGTTAGGTTGCTTGAAAATGACTTCCTAAAAAATGAGATGTCCTATACTCAGTTTTTTTTATAGCAAGTGTCTTTTAATGAACTTAGGGACTTTTGATGCCAAAATTAATCATATTGCCACAACATTATTAAAATAAAAGAAATAGGCACTCCAAAACTTAGAATTGTCGAGTAAGTCAGCACTACTTTGTTTGCTCCATTGTGTTGCTGACTAGAAAGGTGAGTTTAAGTAAGAGTGTGTAATAAAAAAAGAAAATAAATTAGGGGCGCACTCCACTATAGTAACGGGCTGAGTAGCTAAGAGGTAGTTGTTTGCCCCATCCATCTTCTAAGTTAAAAGCCTTAGCTTCAAGAGTGATTTTTATTTAAATTTTTACATGATTGAGTACTAGGTAATTCAGTGTATGCTCTATTTTGATTATCATGTCAAAGAATTTTGTGACATGCTAAATCCCCAAATACACATAATAAAAAAAAACAAATACAAATAAATATTTTGAGTAGGCTTAGAGCAAGGGTTACAAAGTAACTTGAGTTTAGGTAACAAATGAATTGAGTAAATTAGGAGATGTTTGCTGTGGCCAGAAAGCACACATGAGTACTTAGAAAATTTTGTTTTTAGGGAGAAATTTTATGCACTACCTTTGTTGAGTGAACCTTTAAAACTTGAACACGTTTTAGAGAAAGAAGAGTGCCGAGAACTGATGAATATATTATTCTTTAAATAGACTAGCAGTACAGGGTAGTTACATGTGCTGGTAAAAGTTTCGCATTCATGCATATTTTGCTTGAGGACAAGAAATAACTCATGTTTGGGGGTGTGATAAGTTTTAAAAAGAGTTGTATTTCTTTCTTTTAAATTACCTAGCTAATTGTTTGAACTTGGGTATATTTAGTTGCATTTTAGAACATTTCATTGGTATTTTTCTCATTGCATTAGGATCTTGGACTGTGTTTAAATGTTAGGTACTTTTAATTGCATATGGAAGGGTTGTGTTTGGTGGTTTGGCAGGTACAGGATGTGGAGAATGAAATAAATGAGTGAAGGTTTGTCAAGGGAAAAGGTTGGACAATTTTCCAACTTGTATGCCGTGGCAATTCCAGGAAGATAACCGAGTCAACACTCAACGCATACCAGTCTCATCCCAACTCTACTTGTACCAGAAAAACCTACCTAAAAAATAGGAGAGGATATCATGAGATGTTGGATTTATCCTAGGGGAAAAGCTTATAAAAAGCCAAAGGAGGAAACCCTAAAGTGCGTGGAGATTTGGAGGCAAAAAATAGAGGGTAGCGTCTAAGTAGAGATGAAAAGAGGAAAACGAAGGCAGTCCCTCTCAGCTACCATAGGACATTGTGTCACTGGAGTGTGAATTGGATAAGAGAAAGTTGTCTTCCTAAAGTTCTTTCATATATCTTACTTTGTTCCTTCGTGAATTGATTTGATTGAAATGATGTTGGATGATATTTTGGTTTTGAATTTTACTTGGCAACCCATGAGCTAAATCTCGTAGGGTTGGGATTACATGATGAAACCTTTATTTTCTTTAATGGTTAAAGCATAGATCTACATTAATTTATTATTTCATTCAATTATTTTTATTTCTAAATTGTATGCATGCAAATCCCTAGACATAGATGACTATGCAACATGCCCATAAATTGACCTAATTATGAAAATGTTGGATTAGTTAGACTGAAATTGAATGATATAAGCTAGAACTCAACCGATACTTGTAGTAGACTCTAGATATAGAGCAGCGTTCATATGGGAAGCAAACAAAATAATGTAGGATACCATGCTAAAGGCTTATAGACATATATCACTTAAGGCAAGGTAACTTGAGGTTTTTGCTCTCGAAAGAAGTAAACCACTTTAAAACTCTTCTGAGCAGTAGATTGAGTATGATTTTGCTAGGGCATTATTGATAAAAATGGTAGATTCATAGTAATCCTGACCTTCCAAATCAACTTTGTATATCCTCTATCCTTTGCCGTAGCATCTTGCCATAACATATTTAGTTGTTTACTTGTTCATTACATATTATTCACATAGTTATTCTCGTAATTGCTATTGAATTTTTACTCTTGCTTTGCTTTAGCATTTTCCAGTATTAATCAGTACACATTTATCACATATATTTTATTCCTTTAAATTACTACCGCATACTTATCTTCGTTTTTCTATACCATTAATCATAATTTTTTATAATAACTTGACCACCTAATTCTATCCCTGTGGAGACGATCTTACTTATCACTTTATTACTTGATTCGACTTGTATACTTGCACAATTCGTATATCATTTCACACGCGACACTTCAAGTTTGTGTGATACTATGAGTTTGCATGTAAGACACTTGCACCCTTCTATGAGATTGCACAATGTAGGTTAGCACACTATCGCATAGGCGAACCCACATCATATAAACACGTGTTAAACCTAGAGTAGGGTACATGTCGACATGCATGAAACCTACCTACAATATCACATTTATGAATAATAACCATATAATATAAATACACAACTAAACCCATCCAAAGGACACAGAGAAACACTCAATAATTTGGTGCGGTGAGTGTGGATAGGCTTCTGATCTTCATATTGCTAAAAAAACCAAAATTACTCACCCTAATGATAATTTCCCCACTAATTTCCTGTCGGGACAAGCAAAAGGTTCTGGCACTGGCAGTCAACCCAACGAGATAGATATTTTTGTTGGTTGGTTTGTCGACCGACTAGAGAATTTCGGTAACTTGGGCCATGCAAGTGTTTCCAACTCTTTAGATCTCAACGCTTCTTCTAGTCATGGATTGTCATTTTCCTCTGATCAGGGAGCATCGCCACAACAAGTGTTAGGTTTGTAGGAGTAGATGGCTCAATAAAGTGCTAAGTTTGAACAGCAACAAGCATTTCAGTAAGAAGTATTAAGACAAAATGAAGAGTTGAGGAGGAAAATTCAATTTGACAACTTTGATCTTTAAGATAATTTCATGTCTACCCATGAGGAGGATGTAGGGGCACATGCAAAACCGTGGCAGAGTGAAATGGTTGTTCTGCATTAGAGATGTAAGAACATTACATCCAAATGCCTAATATATGGATTGGTTGTTTTGTTTTAACAATCTATTAGCTTCTGAGATAGTAGTTGTGAGCCTACCAGCTGAGTTTAAGGTTCTGAAGGAAATGTTCGAAGCAAGAAGGGATCCAGAAGAACATCTCATGTAGTACAATGATTATATGAATGTGCTAGGGACCTCTGATGCTGCAAAGTTTAAAGCCTTTTTTATGACCCTTAAAGGAAGTACGAAAGATTGGTATTTGTTTTTACCACAGGGCTCCATTTAGAGCTTCTTGCTGTTGGGCCAAATGTTCTTAGGAAGATTTCAAACTCATAGAACAATAATGAGCAATCCTATGGGTTTGATGTCAATAAAAAAGAGGGATAGAGAATCCTTACAAGATTATGTTAAACGTTTTCATGTAGTAATGCTAAACACAAATTTGTAGGATTAGTAGGTCATTGATGACTTTATCATGGGTGTTTAGAATAAACATGTGCAATATTCATTCACTTATAATAGGCCACAAAGTTTGGCAGATTTGTATGAGAGGGCTCATAAGTTCGCTGAAGTAGAAGAAATTAAAAAAGCGGCTCGCAATACCTTCCAAAGGGATGATAGATAGTTTAGAAACTGACAGGGAGTTTGCAATCATCATGGCCCTGTTTCTCAGAGTCTACGCATAGAATGAGGGGCACAACAGAGGACTTATTCATAAAATGAATCACCAAGACCATTTCAATGATCTCAGGTTTAGCACATAAGAAGGTATGATCCTCATGGAAAATTTGAAACCTATACTCCCTTAAATGCTACACGTGCCTATATTCTTAATCAGGTTAAAATTTTAAGCATCTTGCCAAGTCCTCCACCCATACGACATAATTAGTCTAGGTCAAACTCAAGGGACAGGTGTAATTTTCACAATGATGGAAAACATAAGACTAAAGATTGTTCTTCTTTGAAAGATTCTATTGAAGAAGAAGTGAGGAATGGAGAGCTTAAAAATTTTATGGCTCGGGATGCTACACCATCAGGTCAGACTTTGTGAGAAGATGATAAGGGTAAGCAAAAAGTTAGAGGTAGAATACATGTGATAATTGGTACGGATGAAGAGTGGACGACCTCCAACACAAAGAGAAAGCTTATCATAGAAATGTAATGTCACTCAGTTCACCGAAAGATTGCATCAGTAAGAAAAATGGAAGGTGGAATTTAATGATGAGGATTTGGTGTGTGATGAAGAAGGAAATGATCCAATGGTCGTGTCAGCAAGTATAGCAAGGTTTGAGGTAAAGAGAATTTTTATTGACAGTGGAACATTTTAGAGGTGTTGACTTCGGATGCATACCAAAAAATATGATGTAAAGAGCAAACTATGAGGAGGGCAAGCCCTTTGTATGGTTTTGTGAACTATACAATCGAGGTGAAGGGATGCATTACTTTACCTATTCAACTCTTTGTCGTAGACCTTCAAATGGCCTATAATGCCATTTTTGGACATCTCATTATTAGAATGGCAAAGATGATGCTTGCAACTTTTTGTATGAAGATCAAGTTTCCTACAAAAATAAGGATAGCTTTTATGAATTCTAATCAGCGAACAGCTAAACAGTGTCACCTGTTAGCAATCAAACAAACGTACAAACTAGTGTCGCTGGGATAAAGCTCATAGTAAACAAGAGTGGTTGGTCAAGTTTTGGATTTGGATAGTTTAGATGTCAGAGGTGAAAAAAGAATTCATAAGCCAGAAGTAATAGAGGTCACAAAAACTTTACAATTATTCTATGATAACACAGATAAGTTTGTAAATATTTCTTCAACATTGGCAGAGGGGGAAAAAGAGGACTTGGTTCAATGTTTAAGAGTGAACTCTGACATTTTTGCATGTTCAACTACAGATATGCCTGGTGTGGATCCTCAAGTGATCGTTTATATGTTAAATGTATCTCTCGAGATCAAGCCAATTAAGCAGAAGAAAAGAAGATTTACTCTACAAGTCGTGAAGGCCATAAGGAAGGAGGTACGAAAACTGCTTTCAATAGGCTTCATTAAAGAGATGGCATGCCTTGATTGGATTTCAAATGTAGTGATGGTGAAGAAGGCCAATAAAAAGTGGAGAATGTGCATTGATTTCACCAACTTTAACAAAGCTCGCCCCAAGGATAGTTTTCCTTTACCCTCAATAGGTTGGCGGATGCATCCTCAGGTCATAAAGTCATGAGTTTTACGGATGCATTCTTGGGTTATAACCAAATTTTCGTGGCCCCAGAAGATCAAGATAAAACAGTAATTTATCACAAAAGGCTTAATTTGCTATCGAGTTATGCCCTTTGGGTTGAAGATTGTACGTGCAACCTACTAGATAATAAGATTTTCAGAGAGCAAATTGGACACAATGTTGAGGTTTTTGTTGATGACGTGTTGGTAAAGAGCTCCACTCTAAGGGAACATATCTAAGATTTATCTCTATCTTGGGAGCTCATAGCATGAATTTGAATCTAGAGAAATGTGTTTTCGTTGTAAGAGCAAGAAAATTTCTAGGCTTCCTGATTGTAGATAGAGGAATAAAAGCGAACCTAGAGAAGATTCGAGCCATTTTAGATATGCCTCCCTTGATGGCCACCAAGGATATTCAGCGCTTAACGGAGAGGTAGTTGCGCTTAATAGGTTCGTCTCTATGATGGCAGATAAATGCTTACCATACTTCAAAGCCTTAAGAAATTGTTTTAGTTGGACAAAAGTGTGTCAAGTTGCTTTTGACAAACTCAAGTCATATCTCACATCCCCACCACTCTTGATGTCACCTCGTATGAGGGAAACTCATTATCTTTATTTGGCGACCTCAGATGAAACAATAGCAGTTGTTCTAATTAGAGCAGATAAGGCTTACCAATTTCCAGTATATTATGTTAGCAATGTGTTATAGAATGGTGAACAAATGTATTCAAAGACAAAAAAGCTCTTTTTCACTTTAATTGTGGCAACTCGCAAATTGCATTCTTATTTCCAGGCTCATCCTTTAATTGTTATGACTAATCAACCTATCAAAGATATTTTGTTTAGAGTGGATACTTCAGGTAGAATAACCAAATGAGGAATTGAATTAGTTGAGTTTTGAATAGAATATGCCCCCCAAGAACAATAATCAACGCTCAGATCCTAGCTGATTTTATGGTAGAATGCTTTTTTCATAAATCATCAGACCCTGTAGGTAAATTTTAATTTCGAACATTATCATTCACACAAGATTATCCAAATTTTACTTAACAAATACTTACTTTTTCTTACGATGTTTTATTATAAATGCATATATGCCTCTAAAAAGAATATTCTATTCATCACACAAGATGTAGTATTTAGCTCATCACAGGGGCAAACAAGTTTAGTTGCAAAGCCAAAGTGTTGGGCAATTTATGTTGATGGCTCCACAACGAAGCTTGGGTTAGGAGCAAGTGTTCTTCTAGAAGATCTTGATGAAAATGAGTGGCAATATATACTATTTTTTTGCTTCCAAGCATCTAACAACATTGTGGAGTATGAGGAACTAATGTCAGGATTACAATTGGCTCTACATCTAGGGGCAAGGGAACTACTCATACATACTAATTCTTAGCTTGTAACGAAGTAGATGAATGGTGAGTATGAAGTGAAAGAGCCAAGCTTGAAGAAATACCACTCCCTAGCAACTTAACTACTCACTCAGTTTCATAAAGCACAGGTTAGACAACTATCAAGAACGGAGAACACCAAAGCCGATATTTTATCAAAGTTAGCATCCTCTATTACCATTGAACAATGAGGAAAAATTTTGTTAGAATGTAGAGTCAAAGCCACTATTAAGCTTGTACTTAACCCATATGTACTTGCAGCAGTTTAGGCGAAGGTTCGAATACCAATTCGTAATAATGGATTCCATATCTTCATGAGGAGAGAAAAAAAATAAACCCACCGAGCCCCCTCAATTTTAGGCCTTTAGTTGGTACAAATTTTGAAAAACAACGATCAATGGCACTTCTTCCCATTGACTGCACTCAATGAAGTATGTCATTGTGACCCGCCATGAAAAACCAGATAACTACCCCAGAGATATCATGTATTCATCAAGAAGGTGAAAAAAGAGGGGTGGAGAGGTAAATGGAAACATGTCTCTATCACGTGTAGTGGAAGTATAAAACTACCATTGTGGGTGTCACTCAACCGATTTAATCCTCCGGGGGTTGAGAAGTCATAAGCGAAGTTCAGTATCTAAATTCCCCGAACAGCCAAAATGCGATTCCTTTCCTCCACCTTCTTAGTGCAAACATAGGCCTTATCCTCCACCAGAGTACTCACTTCATGGTGTTGCGAAAGGATGTTCTGAATAATGCGACCACTTCCTCTAGTCCTAGCCATTGTGTTCTAATAAAACTAGAAAAAATTAAAAAAACGATGGAAATTTTAGAGAAATTACCTCTGTAATTGTTCTTCTCAACAACGACTTCTTCTATAAAAATTTTATGTTCAGACAATGTAATTTTTAAGGTTTAAGTAACTTCCTTTTAAAAGGGTTTTTCGCACTTTAACAATTCATATATCTAAGAATAAAGGCAGAATCAGTTACTTGCAAGTTTACCCCTTCTTGACATATGGCGAAGTGTACGTTGCAAGCTAAGGTATAAAATTTTATTCAATAAGCTTCTCCTTATGTTACCTATCGTCTCATAAAACCAGTTTCTACGAAGAGTCACTTTATAACTCTTCCTCAAACTAGGCGAGGACAAATTGTTATGATACTTACTATTACCGACCTATAACCAGGTTGGGTCTAGATCGAGTTCTACATGGTTCGCACTTTAATTTTGCATGACACTACGAGTTCGTGTGTAAGGCCCTCGCACCATTCTATGAGACCGGACGATATGGGTTCACACTTCATCACATAGGTGAACCCACAATATATAAACATGTGTTAAATATAGAGTAAGGTACGTGTCGACATGCATGGAACCTACCTATGATATCACATTTATAAACAGTAACTATATCATATAAATATACAACTACACCTATCTAAAGGACATATAGAAACACTCAAAAAAGTCTTTTTTTTTATCATTTTGAAAGTATCTACTACAAACTAAACATCTCCATTTTTGGATTGATAATCGAGACATAAAGGGAGCTCATTATTCCTTACCTTTTTCCCAGGATGAAAAACTCTTCCAACATCAAGCCTTCACGAAGGAGAAATTCAAAGAGGTGGTATTCCTAATTGGTGCTCTAAAATTTCCAGGGATCGATACTAAATTCGATTTTTTCTATCAACATTTCTAAGATGAAGTATAACATCTTACCACTAACTCAACCTTATCCTTCCTTCAATTGGGATTTATGATAGAGGAGCTCAATAAAACTATAATTACTCTAATCCCTAAAGGTGATTCTCAAGCCTTCCAAAAAAATTTTAGTCTCATCAACCCTTGCAATGTGGCCAACAAGATCATATCAAAGGTCTTTACCTGTAACAGCCCGATTTAGGGCCAAGTCAGAATAGTGGTCTCGGGACCACAAATCCAGAGTCGAATAAATTATTTTATAATTATTTAGATGTTATAGCATGTTTTTAAGAGTGCATGAAAAATTTGGTGAGTTAATTGAAAATGACTAAATCGCATAAAATGCAAAAGTCTTATTTTCATAGCTAAAAGTACCAAATAGCTAGAGAACCTAAATTAAGGGTATTTATAGGGAAATTAGACCCTTTAGGGAGGCATACTCAGCCATAGGAGACAAAAGTGGTCAAATTTTCAAAATTTGGTAAGTTAGGTGGCTTATTTTGACTAAAATAGGAGTAAATAAAGGAAAGATGATATCATCCCTTTTTCATCTTCTTTCTCCACTGAAAATCAGCCATTGAAGGTGGTTTGAAAGCTTAAAAATGTTATCAACTTGTAATCCTCAAAAGTAAGTGATTTTGATAGTTTTTCTTGATGATTTTTACATTTTTGAGACCCTTGAAGCATGAGCTTTCAAATGAGGGTACTATTTTGCTAAATGACTAAGATTTTAGGGTTTTACCATGAAAATATTTGTAAAGTTTGCTAAGTTTCTTAAGGAATAAAATGAGTCTTGGTGTCTAATAAACAACATTTGTGAAAGGTGTTAGCATGAAAACACCTAAAAGGACTATTTTGCATAAGTTGTAAAATAGATGATAAATGTGTGTTATAGTGGGAATTTGGAGTTGGCATAAGAGTAAAAAGGGTGCGGCTAGACTTAAGATAAGAAGAAATTTGATAAAAATTGATTTTAGAGCTTAGAGGCAAAAAGGTCATTTTGTCAAAGTCTAAGGGCAAAATGGTCATTTTACCAAATATATGAATTTTTGATTGCCTAATTTTAATTAGTGACTAAATAAGTACATTTTTCATTTATAGATCAAGAAATACCGAATCCGAACCTAGACCGAGTTAAAGACAAGCAAAACGACTAAATCGACTAGTTACCATATTTTATAATCCGAGGTAAGTTGTATGTAAATAGTACAACTCATTAATAATATATGTATTTGAATTGTATTGAAATTATTATAGTATAAATTGTGGAAATGAGAAAATGTGATGAGAATAGAGATAGTAGAACTCTCATTTGAACCTTACGAAATAAATCGGATATTCATGCCATGACGTTTGGGTCACTTGTGTGAGCTAGTGTAAGACATGTCGAGGACATGCATCAGTCACATTATGAGAGCCAATGTAAGACCATGCCTGGGACATGGCATCAACATTGAGACGATGCTAGTGTAAGACATGTCTACATGCTTCGGCCACGAGACGTAAGCCAGTGTAAGACATGTTTGGGACATGCATCGGCTACGAGATGTGTCAGTGTAAGACCATGTCTGGGACATGGCATCTGCACAGATATGCTAGAACTTGTGTAAGACCATGTCTGGGACATGGCATCGGCACATGACCCCATGTTTGAGGCTAAATGAATATCCGATAATGTTCCAAACAGTTCAACTGTGAAAGTATGATTTCAAGTTAACAAGGAAAGTATAACCATGTTGTGAGTGGTACGGGTACCTATATGGTATGTATGAAATGTGAGCTGAATATATGCTATATGAGGTGTATTGAATATTGATGAGTAAGTTTTTCTTATGCCACTTGTGTATTATGATACTTGTTGATGAATGGTAAAGTTATATTGTATATTTATTTATGTGCAACTTACTAAGCTTTATGCTTGCCCCCTCTCCTTTTTCATTTTCTTATAGTGCCTCCTATCTAGATCAAGGACCAAAAGAAGTCAGAGATATCAATCACACTATCAATCGAAGCATTCACTATAGTTTGATTTATATTTTTGAATATGGCATGTATAGGGCTTAGGCTTTACTATTTTTGTGTCATTGAGAACTGGCCAAATGCGTTGGCTTGGGTTGGAAACCCTTCATTTTGTATTAAGCCTTGAATGATGGCAAATATTCATTTTGATATATGCAAATGAAGTTACTCTCATGAATAAGTAATTGCTTAATTGATATGCAGTCTATTGTGGCTGATTGGTTTAAATAAGTTATTCTTGTATTGGTTTGGTTGCTTTTTTGTAGGTTGTGTAAGTAAGGGTGGCAAAGAGGCTTGGTAAATAACTTTATATCATCCACAC
Organism: Gossypium arboreum; assembly: GCF_025698485.1. NCBI lineage: Eukaryota > Viridiplantae > Streptophyta > Magnoliopsida > Malvales > Malvaceae > Gossypium > Gossypium arboreum. Next base: position 65,208,282 of record NC_069075.1, on the reverse strand, counting down.
AGGTAGACATACGGGCGTGTGTCTAGGCCATGTGTGACACATGGTCTGCCCCATGGGCGTGTGGTTTGGCCATGTGTCTCTTGCACGTAAAACTTTCAAGTCAGTATACATGGTAGTAAACACACAGGCAAAGACACAGGTGTGTGTCTTAGCCGTGTGATGGACACGGCCTAGCACACGGGTGTGTGTCTTAGTCGTGTGACATTTTTGGGATGCTGACATCAGAAATGGAATGTCCAAGCTTTTGCAAATGGGCTAGGACACAGGCGTGTCATGGCCGTGTGAAGGACATAGGCGTGTGGCAAGCCGTGTGAAAACCCTGTAGGTGTGCATTTAGAATTAATTCCACATGGGTGGAGGATACGGGCGTGTCCCTATATTACTTTAGGTCGTGTGAGCCACACAGGTCATCAACACGACCATGTTAAAATGGCCACACGGGCGTGGTACCCTTCTACACGGGCGTGTGCCCTGTTTCAAAGTCAAATGTTCTATAGATGGTTTAAGGGCCCGGGTTGATCCCAAATAGATTTCAATGGTCGATTTGAGGCTCGTAGGCCCATAAGAAAAAGTTTAAACTAGAAATAGAAAAAGTTTGAAATTGGACCAAGTCTTGGTAACTTGGGGAGCGTTTGTATGCATGAGATCGAGTTAGGTAATGCATCATATTCTGCTCCGGCATGGGTTAAGGGTATGGGGTGTTACATTTAGAGGTATCAAAGCTATGGTTTAGTCGGTTCTACGACTAACCTAGCGAGAGTACGAGTCTAGCTATACATGCCATAACTGTATATTGATAGTGTAACAACTTCTGACGATTATAAACTGTATTTTTTATATAGTAAATGGATCCTGATAGAGCCACAACGAATGACGTGGCGAATAACGTGTCGGCTCTCGTCGAAGGGACCGCGCCAGTTGAGAGTGAGCCCGTGACTATGGGCCAAGCCGGAGGGGCTAGAGAAGCCTATCTCCGAATGATGGATGCTTGGTATACGGAGTTCGTTCGTGCGAATTCGAACACTCCACCTCTCCCACCTCCTACGATTCCTTAGTATGCCTCGATAGCTCCGTAAGGCGCGGACTTGATCAGGAGGGAGAAGCCTCCGGTAGACAATATTAGGAAGCAAGAGGCCGAGGAATTCCGGGCTAACTTAGATAACGACCCTGAGAAAGTAGAGTTTTAGTTAGAGAATACCATCAGGGTATTTGATGAATTGTCGTGCACGCCTGAAGAGTGCATGAAGTGTGCAGTGTCACTCCTACGGGATTCGGCTTATCAGTGGTGGAATACTCTCGTGTCCTTTGTACCGAGAGAGGAACACTTGGGAATTCTTCCCGGAAGAATTTATGAAAAAAAGTATATTAGCCAAAAGGTTCATAGATCAAAAGAGGAAGGAATTCCTAGAGCTAAAGTAAGGCCGAGTGTCGGTGACGGAATATGAGCGTGAATTTGTGAGGCTCAGTAAGTATGCGCAGGAGTGCGTGTCTACAGAAGCTACTATGTGTAAAAGGTTCGAGGATGGTTTTAATGAAGATATCTGAGTATTTGTTAGCATCCTAGAACTAAGAGAATTTGTAGTGCTTGTTGAGAGAGTATTCAAGGCAGAAAAGCTGGTAAAGAGTGGAGGAAAGCGACTATTGAGTCGCGAGATTCAAAGAGGAGACAGATGGGGAAATCACATCAGTCCTTATCCAAGAGATCAAAAAAATTAGCTACCCGATCGAATGCTTTGGTAGGGTTTTTGAATAGAAACAAGAACCGGCAGAACAGAACTTCTAGAGCCTAGACCACTTCTGTCGCGATCTTCGGTAGTGCTCGGCCGAATAGGCCAGAATGTTCGCAATATGGTAGTCGTCACTTCGGTGAATGCTGGAGGAATGAAAGGGGCTATTTTAAGTGTGGATCATTAGAACATTTCATTCGAGACTGTCCTGAAATAGAAGAGAGAGAAAAAATGTAACACCCCAAACCCGGCCTAGACGTTACGGCCGAATTTGGCATGTCACATTGAAGTGTTTTTCGGAAACCATGTTTTTATTGAAAACCCTTCTTGATGTAAAACTCAGTGGAGCGTTATTGTAAAACTCATGTTTTAATTAAAAATCTTTTAAAAGAATATTTTCGTTATAGATTAAAGTGAATGGAAGCTGTGCACCAGGTAGGAAGCCAAAAAAGAGGAGGTGAGTCAATTAGACTGCTTAAGTACCCAGCTCTTCACGGATCCAATCCTAGACATCCACACAACCATTTCCACACTTTAACTGAGTGATTGTTTAGGGAAAACCAATTCGTTTAAAACCATTTGAAAAGGTTATTAATTTTGAAAACGTTTTCGTTGCGGAAGCCTTGCTTTGTTATCGCGATATTTTGCAATCAAGTAACCTTTTTAAAACGCACCCTAGAGCTATTCAATTTCAAACAGTTAAAATAATATCATATCTAAGCTAAAAAAAACATACTAAAAACAATTAAAAATAATTAAAGCGGCCTTATTACAAATTAAAACCCAAAAACATAAAGGAAATAATCTAAAATAAAAGTGAAGGTATAAACACTTATTTTAAACAGTCCACATGGCCACTCTGAATCCCTCTAGCTCCAAGTCCACCGATCTAAGGCTCACCTGCAAAGATGGGAAAAAGGGGTTGAGTTTGGAAAACTCAGTGTGTAAAGTATCCCAACCAGAGCCCAAATCAGTTCAAGCTTTACTGGGCCTAAGCCCTATTTAAAAATCAAAGTTAACTCAGCCTTAGCCCATATCAATATTAATCTGGGCCATAGCCCCTTACAGTATCAGAGCATACTAGGCCTAGTCCATGTCAGTATCAATCTGGGCCATAGCCCTATTACAACTCGAGATATATTGGGCCTTGCCCATATTAACACAGTTGGGCCCATTTCAATACAGTTGGCCCATAACAAAACAAATTCATATGATTAATGCATGATAACCCCATCCAACCCCGCACTTGCCTCCGTCCATCCTTACACTTCACGTGGGAATAAATCACCCACGCCATCCGTACACTTACGAGTGTTAGCACCGATTCTGGCACTAACTATAATCCGCAAAGAAAGCTACTTATATCGTAATAGGTGGCACGACCACCGTAATGTGTTCGCCCTCCATAACAAAACCCAACCTCATGCAGTATGACATGTATGCAGAATATATATATATAATTAACAAGGCATGCTTCAGAAAGACAGTCAGATTATAGGGTAAGAACAGTTATTTACCCTCGAGGGGCGTAATCGTAAACTTACCCCTTTAGGGGTATTACGGTAATTCTACCTTTCAAAGGTATTTCAGTAATTTTATCAGTCTTTTTAGGGTTTCATGGTCATTACAGCTATTAACGTATTAACAGAAACACTTACCGATCGTTTTTACCGAATTAGGCCTGTTGGCCTATTAACCCGAGTTTGGCCCATTAAGCCCAAATATACCGAATTGCACAAATTTGTGCACTCTACAATCTTACCACTTGTGATTACCAAAATTAACAACCAAACCATCTCACAAGCGCTCGGACGCTCGCAAGTTCACATAATGTCTGCTTTTTGGCATTTCGGCTTTTCGGCTTTTGCCGATCTAGTCTATGAGTGGGTGTCGTTCACACACCTGATTTGCGACAACTGCTACCGAAATTTCCCATGATATCCTACAATCGTCACTACAATGATAGCCATTATAAACTTACTTACCATAATCGGCCATCCATACCTATGGCCCTTGAGATCCTACCTTTGCCAAAACTAGAGACTAGATCTAGATCTAGTCGTTCCACTTGTCCAAGCCTTCAATCAGTAGCCTCTGGGAAGCAAATCAATTGTTACAACCCTTAGAGCCTTAAGCTCCAATCGACAGCCTCCCTATGCCTTTAGGGATTTTGGCTTTTATAAAACTCAAAATAAAGAATAGATTTGAGTGCCTACCTTAGGTTCTTTCAACCAAAATGATTCCACTTCAGTTTCTACTCAGATCTGACGCAGATCCAGCCCTTAAACACTAGTAGAAATAGAAACTTAGAGATCTAATGATTCGGCTATATGTCCCTAAAAACTATGGTGTTTTTAGCTTTTGGAACTGTGAAGAGGAAGATGATTTGGTATGGTGGTTTTTGTAGTGGTATTGCCGATAGGGGTTGAGGTTTAGAGGATGTGAAAATTGACCAAAAGAGATGAAGAAAATAGGAGGATTTTGGCTAGAAGAAATCGACACAAGAAACAACTTTTGGGATTTCGGCTTTTATGGCAATCGGCTATAGAGGTTTAGAAAAGAATGGGAATGAAAGAGGAGATGAGTAGAATGGTAGGAATGTTTTAGCTAGAGAAGAAAAGAAGGAGAAAAAGAAAATAGAAGAAGAAAAGAGAAGAGAAGGAAGAATTCGGCACTCAGGAGATCTAACTTTATTTTTTTTTGAGATACTGAGAAGAGAATAGAATGAAAGGGAAGGCTCTAGGTGGCTAACCCTAATTGGGCAAAACAAAAAGAAAATAAAGCTTGCCCTAATGGCCATTCAGACCCACGGCCCAACCTTCCTAAAGCCCTAACCAAATTTCCACTTAAGCTCTATCACATGCCTGGCACATGCACACAATAAAAGTAACAATACGCTTACATTGTGACTTGAGCTCTAGCTCCCCCTAAACATCCACACGTCACTCCCCAAACACCTAGATGGCGCCACATGCCACTTTACCATAGATCTTTTTGTGTCCTTTTTTACCATCTCAACTTTAAAAGCCCATATCGCCAGAACCCTTTCTCCCAAAATTAAAATTCAGGAATTGCCTCGAATTAAATTTACTCTTGGGCCTTTTTTCCCACACCATAAACCCTTCGTAATTTATTTAATTACTAAACTAAACATACGAAATAATAATAATAACATCCAAATTATTCAGGCCGTTTTCCACCCGAACCCAGACTCAAGGCCCAATACTTCCAGGCCCAAAAATCGGGATGTTACAATTCTACTCCCCTTAAAGAACTTTCGTCCTCGAAATTTTCTAACTATCAACTAACCGTATTACTGAAGTCAAACCACTATGCTTTTGTTGCGCACTCTAATTAAAAATAATTCTTAGTACGACCCAGAACGTCTAATTACCAAAGTAAAGAAACATCTATCAAGTACGCATACAACTCGTAACACACACTTAAATAAAATAAGCTTGGCAATCCTGAGCTCGATGCTCCTTGGACCCACATCTAAAGCATGCTCCTGTCTTCCTATGGTATTCACCCGGATGATGCCCGTTGCAGTTCTTGCAGGTTGGAAAGTTTGGTCGTGTCTTAACATGTTTCACAGAACAAGGCTCAGTCTTCTGAGAACTAGAATCCTTCCTCTTCTTACACTCCAAGCACCCTACTTGAAGCGTTTCCCTAATTTCCTTAACATTGGTCTCCAATACTTCTTCTACCACTTTCCTTACTAACTCGACCAGTGCCTCAGTCCCAAGCTCCGAGTTACCGCTACCCGAAGTTGGCAGACTTCGCTTGCCCTCAGATTCTATATCAACACTCTACATTATCAGCATGCATAACAATAACTACCAAGATCTCGATTCAAAAATTTCAGTAATTATACAGATGTCCTATGCATAAAGAGTATTTCAAAGTTCTTGTTTTCGCAGTATCGTATCCTAGCTACAGTCTCAGTCTTCTAAAGTTTTCAATTTTCCCTACTGTCTCAGTTTCTATAGTTTCAATATTACCCTAACTACAGAATCATAGTAGGGTCTCAGTACTATCTATAGTAGTATAACAATATTTCAGTACAATACAGAATAAAAATACTTACAGACTTGGTGCTGGGGATTCAGTGTGCCACTTCTTCGGTTATCAAATTTCAGAAACGCAGAAAAACTTAAACCATTTTAAGATTGAACCTTAAAACATGTATACCTTGTAAAATATCTTTGAAAAGAATTTTCCAAAACCGTTTCCAAAATACCCTTATTGGGGCTAAGTTTAGCAAAGTTTTTCGAAAAACTTTTCAGACCCTGATCCAAAGCCGAGTTATTATAACCGGGCTCTGATACCACTAAATGTAACACCCCAAACCCGGCCCAGACGTTACGGCCAAATTCGGCGTGTCACATTGAAGTGTTTTTCGGAAACCATGTTTTTATTGAAAACCCTTCTTGATGTAAAACTCATTGGAGCGTTATTGTAAAACTCATGTTTTAATTAAAAATCTTTGAAAAGAATATTTTCGTTATAGATTAAAGTGAATGGAAGTTGTGCACCAGGAAGGAAGCCAGAAAAGAGGAGGTGAGTCAATTAGACTGCTTAAGTACCCAGCTCTTCACGGATCCAATCCTACACATCCACACAACCATTTCCACACTTTAACTGAGTGATTGTTTAAGGAAAACCAATTTGTTTAAAACCATTTGAAAAGGTTATTACTTTTGAAAACATTTTCGTTGCGGAAGCCTTGCTTTGTTATCGCGATATTTTACAATCAAGTAACCTTTTTAAAACGCACCCTAGAGCTATTCAATTTCAAACAGTTAAAACAATATCATATCTAAGCTAAAAAAACATACTAAAAACAACTAAAAATAATTAAAGCGGCCTTATTACAAATTAAAACCCAAAAATATAAAGGAAATAATCTAAAATAAAAGTGAAGGTATAAACACTTATTTCAAACAGTCCATATGGCCACTCTAAATCCCTCTAGCTCCAAGTCTACCGATCTAAGGCTCACCTGCAAAGATGGGAAAAAGGGGGTGAGTTTGGAAAACTCAATGTGTAAAGTATCCCAACCAGAGCCCAAATCAGTTCAAGCTTTACTGGGCTTAAGCCCTATTTAGAAATCAGAATTAACTCAGCCTTAGCCCATATCAATATTAATCTGGGCCATAGCCCCTTACAGTATCAGAGTATATTGGGCCTAGTCCATGTCAGTATCAATCTGGGCCATAGCCCTATTACAACTCGAGATATATTGGGCCTTGCCCATATTAACACAGTTGGGCCCATTTCAATACAATTGGCCATAACAAAACAGCCTCATATGATTAATGCATGATAACCCCATCCAACCCTGCACTTGCCTCCGTCCATCCCTACACTTCCTGTAGGGAATATATCACCCACGCCATCCGTACACTTACAGTGTTAGCACCGATTCTATGGCACTAACTATAATCCGACAAAAGTCGCTTATATCGTAATCGTGGCACGACCACCGAACGGTTCGTCCTCCATAGCAAAGCCCAACCCCATGTAGTATGAAATGTATGCAGAATATATATATAATTAACAAGGCATGCTTCAGAAAGACAGTCAGATTATAGGGTAAGAACAGTTATTTTCCCTCGAGGGGCGTAATCGTAAACTTACCCCTTTAGGGGTATTACGATAATTCTACCTTACAGAGGTATTTCAGTAATTTTATCAGTCTTTTTAGGGTTTCATGGTCATTACATCTATTAACGTATTAACAGAAACACTTACCAAGCATTTTTACCGAATTGGGCCCGCTGGCCTATTAACCCGAGTTCAGCCCATTAAGCCCAAATATACCGAAGTGCACGAATTTGCGCACTCTGCAATCTTACCGCTTGTGATTACCAAAATTAACAACCAAACCATCTCACGAGCGCTCGGACGCTCGCAAGTTCACATAATACTGGCTTTTCAGCATTTCGGCTTTTCGGATTTTGCCGATCTAGTCTATGAGTGGGTGTCATTTACACACCTGATTTGCGACAACTGCTACCGAAATTTCCCATTATATCCTACAATTTTCACTAGACATATCAGATCCAAAATACAATGACAACCATTATAAACTTACTTACCATAATCGGCCATCCATACCTGTGGCCCTTGAGATCCTACCTTTGCCAAAACTAGAGACTAGATCTAGATCTAGTCGTTCCACTTGTCCAAGCCTTCAATCAGTAGCCTCTGGAAAACAAATCAATTGTTACAACCCTTAGAGCCTTAAGCTCCAATCGACAGCCTCCCTATGCCTTTAGGGATTTTGGCTTTTCTAAAACTCGAAATAAAGAATAGATTTGAGTACCTACCTCAGGTTCTTTCATCCAAAATGATTCCATTTTAGTTTCTAATCAGATCTAACACAGATCCAGCCCTTAAACACTAGTAGAAATAGAAACTTAGAGATCTAAAGATTCGGCTATATGTCCCTAAAAATTATGGTGTTTTCGGCTTTTGGAACTGTGAAGAGGAAGATGATTTGGTATGGTGGTTTTTGCAGTGGTATTGCAGACAGGGGTTGAGGTTTAGAGGATGTGAAAATTGACCAAAAGAGATGAAGAAAATAGGAGGATTTTGGCTAGAAGAAATCGACACAAGAAATAACTTTTGGGATTTCGGCTTTTATGGCAATCGGCTATAGAGGTTTAGAAAAGAATGGGAATGAAAGAGGAGATGAGTAGAATGGTAGGAATGTTTAGGCTAGAGAAGAAAAGAAGGAGAAAAAGAAAATAGAAGAAGAGAGGAGAAGAGAAGGAAGAATTCGGCACTCAGGAGAACTAACTTTGCGTTTTTCGGCTTTTTGAGATACTGAGAAGAGAATAGAATGAAAAGGAAAGCTCTAGGTGGCTAACCCTAATTCGACAAATCAAAAAGAAAATAAAGCTTGCCCTACTGGCCATTCAGACCCACGGCCCAACCTTCCTAAAGCCCTAACCGAATTTCCACTTAAGCTCTATCACATGCCTGGCACATGCACACAATAAAAGTAACAATACGCTTACATTGTGACTTGAACTCTGGCTCCCCTAAAACATCCACACGTCACTCCCCAAACACCTAGGTGGTGCCACATGCCACTTTACCACAGATCTTTTTGTGTCCTATTTTACCATCTCAACTTTAAAAGCCCATATCGCCAGAACCCTCTCTCCCAAAATTAAAATTCAGGAATTGCCTCGAATTAAATTTACTCTTGGGCCTTTTTTCCCACACCATAAATCCTTCATAATCTATTTAATTACTAAACTAAACATACAAAATAATATTAATAACATCCAAATTATTCAGGTCATTTTCCACCCGAACCCAGACTCAAGGCCCAATACTTCCAGGCCCAAAAATTAGGGTGTTACAAAAAAAGCAAGAAGCGAAGGCAAGTAGTGCTCCTTTGAGAGGTAGACCACAAAAGAACCCCGAAAGCGGGGCTGCTAGCAGAGGTGCGCCAATAGATACTATAGTGAGGTCTGAGGGCAGAACGCCTGCAAGGACTTACGCTATTCGTGCTCATGAAGAGGCCGAATCTCTCGATGTGATCACGGGTACCTTTTTTATCCATGAAATATCTGTTGTTGCTTTAATTGACCCAGGGTCTACCCACTCTTATATTTGTACAGAATTGATACCTCGTATGAACATGATAGTAGAGTCCACTGAGTTTGTGGTAAAAGTGTCCAACCCTTTAGGCAGGCATGTGCTAGCGGACCAAGTATGTAGAAATTGTCCTTTGAAAATTAGATATCATTGTTTTTCGGCTAGCTTGATGTTATTTTCGTTTAATAAATTTGATGTAATTCTTGGGATAGATTGGCTGACTTCTCATAGTGTTGTAGTGGACTGTAGGAGAAAAGTTATTGAGTTGAAATGTGAAGACAGAATTGTTCTTCGGGTTGGACCAAATGAGTCAGATAATTTGCCTGTAATAGTATCGTCTTTGACTGCTGAGAAATATTTATGAAAAGGATATGAAGCTTACTTAGCTTTGGTGTTGAATACTCAAGTGTCTAGGTTGAAGATTGAATCGGTGCCAGTGGTTTGTGAGTTTACAGACGAGTTTCCAGAGGAATTACTTGGATTACCTCCAATGAGGAAAGTTGAGTTTGGAATCAAGTTGGTCCCCGATACGACACCCATCTCGATTGCTCCATCTAGGATGGCTCCTACGAAGTTAAAGGAGTTGAAAGCTCAACTACAAGAGTTAACTAACAAGGGCCTTGCGAGACCGAGTTTTCCCTGTGGGGTGCTCCGGTACTCTTTGTGAAAAAAGAAAGATGAGTCGATGAGGTTATGTATCGACTATATCCAGCTCAATAAGGTAACAGTGAAGAACAAGTATCCTTTGCCAAGGATTGATGACTTAGTTGATCAGTTAAAGGGAGTCACTGTATTTTTCAAGATTGGCCTGAGGTCAGGATACTACCAGTTAAGGGTGAAAGAGCAAGATATACCGAAGATTACGTTTCGGACAAGATACGGGCATTATGAGTTCCTTGTCAAGCACTTTGGTCTAACTAATGCCCCAGTGGTGTTTATGGATTTGATGAACTGCATTTTCCGACCGTATTTGGATAAGTTCGTGGTGGTCTTTATCGATGACATATTGATTTACTCGCGTGATGAGAGTGAGCACACGAAGCATTTGAGGACTGTATTACAGACCCTGAGAGACAAACAATTGTACGCCAAGTTTAGTAAGAGCAAATTCTGGCTTAAGGAGGTTGGATTTCTAGGACACATTGTGTCGGGTGACGGGATTAGAGTTGACCCAACCTAAATCTCGACTATTGTTGAATAGAAACCGCCGAAGAATGTGACAGAGGTCCGAAGCTTTTTGGGTTTGGCTGGATACTATAGGTGGTTTGTAAACAGATTCTCTATGATAGCTACCTTGATGACAAGACTGCTGTAAAAATATGTCAAGTTCGAATGGACAGAAAAGTGCCAACAGAGTTTTAAACAATTAAAGGCTTTGTTGACCGAAGCCCCAGTGTTAGTGCAACCAGAGTCGGGTAAGGAATTTATGATATATACCGATGCCTCCTTGAATGGTTTGGGGTGCGTGCTTATGCAAGAAGGCAAGGTTATAGCCTATACCTCAAGACAGCTAAAGCCACATGAGAAAAATTACTCGACGCACAATCTAGAGTTGGCCGCCATTGTGTTCACATTGAAGAGTTGGAGGCACCATTTGTATGGAAAGAAATGCGGAGTATTCACTGACCACAAAAATCTCAAGTATTTAATGACACAAAAGGAATTCAATCTACAGTAACGAAGGTGGCTAGAGCTAATAAAGGATTATGAGCTGATAATTAACTATCACCCGGGAAAGGCGAATGTAGTCGACGACTCCTTGAGTAGAAAGTCATTGTTCACCTTGAGAGCCATGAATACTCAGTTGGCTATATCTACCGATGGTTCAGTCGTAGCAGAGTTCAGAGCTAGACCAACATTTCTACAAGAGATCTATGAAGCTCAAAAAGATGATAAGGAGTTGCAAGTTAAGATGACTCAGTGTGAGATGGAATATGAATCCAAGTTTCGTATTGGTGTTGATGGATGTTTAATGTTCAAAAATAGAGTTTGTGTACCCAAGGAAAACGAGCTTATTTAGAAGATTTTGCGAGAGGCACATAGTGGTTGTTTGTCCGTCCACCCAGGCAATGTAAAAATGTACAACGACCTGAAGAAAATGTATTGGAGATCGGGGATGAAAATAGATATTTCAGAGTTCGTCCCCAAGTGTCTTGTGTGTCAGCAAGTGAAGGCTGAACACCAAGTACCTTTGGGTCTACTTCACTATATCATGGTCCTCGAGTGGAAGTAGGATCAAATCACTATGGATTTTGTGACGGGTTTCCTGGTAACCCCGAAGAAAAAGGTTGCTATTTAGGTTGTTGTGGATAGGCTAACAAAGTTGACACGTTTTATACCAGTGTGTACCGACTACTCCCTTGAGAGATTGGCTAAATTGTATGTTTCTAAGATTGTGAAACTACACGGAGTGCCCTTATCAATTGTTTCAGATAGGGACCCGAGATTTACCTTGAGGTTTTGGAAAAAGTTACAAGAGGCATTGGGAACAAAGCTGAGTTTTAGCACAGCATTTCATCCACAAATCGACGGCCAGTCGGAAAGAGTGATTCAAATTTTAGAAGGCATGTTGCGGTGTTATGTTCTCGAGTTTCAAGGTAGTTGGGAAAGGTACTTACCATTGGTTGAATTCGCCTATAACAACAGTTATCAGACAAGTCTAAAAATGGCGCCTTATGAGGTTTGTATGGGCGAAATTCCGAATGTCCTTATATTGGACAGAGCTTAGAGAAAGTCAACTTCACGGGGTCTATTTAATCAAAGAGACTGAAGAGAAAGTTAAAGTGATTCGTGACTGCTTGAAGGCCTCCTGGGATAGACAGAAATCCTACGCGGATTTGAAACAAAAGGAAATTGAGTTTCAAGTCAGTGATAAGGTATTTTTGAAAGTATCCCTATGGAGGAAAGTCCTCAAATTTGGTAGAAAAGGCAAGTTGAGTCCTCGTTTCATAGGACCTTATGAGGTTATCGAGAGAGTAGAACCGGTTGCCTATCGATTGGCTTTGCCACCAAAGTTGGAAAAGATTCACGATGTGTTTCATTAATCCATGCTACGTCGATACAGATTAGACCCTTCGTACGTGATTGCACCGACAAAGGCTGAGATTTATCCGGACATGACTTATGGCGAAGACCCGGTCAAGATTTTAGCTCGAGAAGTCAAACAGTTGAGAAATAAAAGCATAGTGCTCTTGAAAGTTTTGTGGCAGAGATATGGATTTAGGGAAGTCACATGGGAACCCGAGGAAACTATGAGAGATCAGTACCCAAACTTATTCACCGGTAAGATTTTCGGGAACGAAAATCCCTAAGAGGGAGAAATGTAACAGCCAGATTTAGGACCTAGTCAGAACAGTGGTCTTGGGACCACAAATCCAGAGTCAAATAAATTATTTTATAATTATTTAGATATTATAGCATGTTTTTAAGAGTGCATGAAAATTTGGTGAGTTAATTGTGACGTTTATGAGCCCAATTGTGAAAAATGACTAAATCGCATAAAATGCAAAAGTCCTATTTTGATAGCTAAAAGTACCAAATAGCTAGAGAACCTAAATTGAGGGTATTTATAGGGCAATTAGACCCTTTAGGGAGGCATGCTCGGCCATAGGAGACAAAAGTGGTCAAATTTTCAAAATTTGGTAAGTTAGGTGGCTTATTTTGACTAAAATAGGAGTAAATAAAGGAAAGATGATATCATCAATTTTTCATCTTCTTTCTCCACCGAAAATCAGCCATTAAAGGGGTTTTGAAAGCTTAAAAATTTTAGCAACTTGTAATCCTCAAAAGCAAGTGATTTTGATAGTTTTTCTTAATGATTTTTACATTTTTGAGACCCTTGAAGCATGAGCTTTCAAATGAGGGTAATATTTTGCTAAATGATTAAGTGTTTAGGGTTTTGCCATGAAAATATTTGTAATGTTTTCTAAGTTGCTTAAGGAATAAAATGAGTCTTGGGTGTCTAATAAACAACATTTGTGAAAGGTGTTAGCATGAAAACACCTAAAAGAACTATTTTGCATAAGTTGTAAAATAGATGATAAATGTGTGTTATAGTGGGAATTTGGAGTTGGTATAAGAGTAAAAAGGGCTCGGCTAGACTTAAGATAAGAAGAAATTCGATAAAAATTAATTTTCGAGCCTAGGGGCAAAATGGTCATTTGTCAAATTCTAGGGGCAAAATGGTCATTTTACCAAATATATGAATTTTTGATTTCCTAATTTTAATTAGTTACTAAATAAGTATATTTTTCTATTATAGATCAAGAAATACCGAATCCAAACCTAGATCGGGGGAAAGCCAAGCAAACAGACTAAATCGACTAGTCGCCACATTTTGTAATCCGAGGTAAGTTGTATGTAAATAGTACAACTACATTAATAATATATGTATTTTAATTGTATTAAAATTATTATAGCATAAATTTCTTGATTGTGGAAATGAGAAAATGTGATGAGAATAGAGATAGTAGAATTCCCGGTTGAACCTTAGGAAATAAATCGGATATTCATGCCATGATGTTTAGGTCACTTGTGTGAGCTAGTGCAAGACATGTCTGGGACATTCATCGGCCACATTATGAGAGCCAGTGTAAGACCATGTTTGGGACATGGCATCGGCATTGAGACGAGTGCTAGTGTAAGACATGTCTACATGCTTCGGCCACGAGACGTAAGCCAGTGTAAGACATGTTTGGGACATGCATCGGCTATGAGATGTGTTAGTGTAAGACCATGTCTGGAAATGGCATCGGTATAGATATGCTAGAACTTGTGTAAGACCATGTCTGGGACATGGCATCGGCACCTGACCCCATGTTTGAGGCTAAATGAATATCCGATAATGTTCTAAATGGTTCAACAGTGAAAGTATGATTTCAAGTTAACAAGAAAAGTATAACCGTGTTGTGAGTGGTACAAGTACCTATATGGTATGTATGAAATGTGAGCTGAATATATGCTATATGAGGTGTATTGAATATTGATGAGTAAGTTTTGCTTATGCCACTTGTGTATTATGAAACTTGTTGATGAATGGTAAAGTTATGTTGTATATTTATTTATGTGCAACTTACTAAGCTTTATGCTTACTCCCTCTCCTTTTTGCCGCCTATCTAGCTCAAGGACCAAAGGAAGTCAGAGATATCGATCACACTATCAATCGAAGCATTCGGTATAGTTTATATTTTTGAATATGGCATGTACAGGGCTTAGGCTTTACTATTTTTTTGCGATTGAGAATTGGCCAAATGCGTTGGCTTGGGTTGGAAACCCTTCATTTTGTATTAAGCCTTGAATGATGGCAAATATTCATTTTGATATATGCAAATGAAGTTACTTTAAGTAATTGCTTCATTGATATGTAGTCTATTGTGGCTGATTGGTTTAAATAAGTTATTATTGTATTGGTTTGGTTGCTTTTGTGTAGGTTGTGTAAGTAAAGGTGGCAAAGAGGCTTGGTAAATAGCGTTATATCATCCACACGAGTAGACACACAGGTGTGTCTCTAGGCCGTGTGTGACACATAGTCTGCCCCATGGGTGTGTGGTCCAGCCGTATGTCTGCTGCACGTAAAAATTTCAAGTCAGTATACATGGTAGTAAACATACGGTCGTGTGTCTCAGCCGTCTGATGGAAACGGCCTAGCACATGAGCGTGTGCCTTGGCCGTGTGACATTTTGGGGATGCTGACGTCAAAAACAGAATGTCCATGTTTTTGCACACGGGATAGGACACGGGCGTGTGTCAGTCTGTGTAAAAACCCCTGTAGGTGTGCATTTAGAATTAATTCCACACGGGTGGAGGCACGGGCGTGTCCCTGTATTGCTTAGGCCGTGTGAGCCACACGGGTTATCAACATGACCATGTTGAAATGGCCACATGGGCATGTTGCCCTTCTACATGGGCGTGTGCCCTGTTTCAAAGTCAAATTTTCTATAGATGGTTTAAGGGCTCGGGTTGATCCCGAATAGTTTTCAATGGTCGATTTGGGGCTCGTAGGCCCATAATAAGAAGTTTAAAGTAGAAATTGAAAAAAGTTCTAAATTGGACAAAGTCTTGGTAACTTGGGGAACGTTTGTGTGAATGAGATCAAGTTAGGTAATGCCTCATATTCTGCCCCGGCGTGAGTTACGAGTATGGGGTGTTACATTACCAACCAACTTAAGAAAATTCTTCCTAGCCTTATCTCATGCCACCAAAATATGTTTGTCCCTAGTCACCTTATTTTAGATAACATTATTTTTGGAAGTGAAATTTTGCACACTATTAGGAGAAAGACAAATCGAAAAGGACCTCTGATTGCTTTTAACATCTATATAAGCAAGGCTTTCAATAAGATTAGTTTAAACTTTTTTAAAGCCACAGTCGAAGGCATGAATTTCAATAATAATAAAAATAGGTAAATCTAACCTACCAATGTATCTCCACAAATCTCTTATCAAATCTAGGTAAATAATTCACTTACGAAACCATTCCAGTCCTTTACGAGACTTTGACAAATTTATATCTTTTCATCCTCTACATGAACACCCTCTCATTAATTTTCTAAAGTTAATATGTCATTAAAGGCGTGAAAATTTGTAGAGTCGCCCTTTATCAATCACCAGTTGTTTGTTGCTAAATGCTACATTTTCTTTAATGCTTGTCTAAT
The DNA here is from genome assembly GCF_025698485.1 of Gossypium arboreum. NCBI lineage: Eukaryota > Viridiplantae > Streptophyta > Magnoliopsida > Malvales > Malvaceae > Gossypium > Gossypium arboreum. The sequence continues at coordinate 65,192,289 of NC_069075.1, read as the reverse complement.
CTTGCAAAACCATCAAGGCTATTCTTACCAATTTTTGCAACTTATTTGGCCTTCTTATTGACTTCAACAAACTTGAACTCTACCTCAACCCTTCAACTAAATCACAAATAAAGAGATGGCTCAGTGGTATTTTGAATGCTAATAAGGTTAATCATCTTAGCAAATATCCCAAGTTTGAAATGAGGAAGATGCACAAAAAATAATTGTTCTTTTATAGCATTATTGGCAATACGCTCACCTTGTAGAAATCTAAATGTCTCTTACTTCTTTTCCTCTTTATTCTTTCTCTGCATTCAAAGCTTCAACTAACGCGTATGATGAGATTGATAAAAACCATTCATGCCTTTCAAATGAGGATACGACACAAGAAAAAAAAGCTTCATCTCTAGAGTCAAGACAAGTTATGCACCCCTTCTTTCTAAACTTGCATAGAAAATAATGAGGGAGCCAAATTGTTTCCTCTCTAGTGTTCTAAAAGATAAGTATTGCAAACGCCTTTCAAACTATCTAATCCCAACAATTTTATTTATGGGTTTGAGAAGCATTCTCTTGAGTAGAGACGAGTAATAAAAGGAAAAGGCATTCAAATTTGGAGTGAAAAACATTGTTGGATTACCTCAATTTTAAGTGAAACTCTTTAAAATATAATCAAAACTAATGAAATAGCCATGCAAGTTCAAACTTCCTTTGATTTTAGTAAGAAAGGTTGGAATGTAAGAAAAGCCATGGAAATCCTTGGCAAGAATTGTGCTTTTATAAGCTAATTTCACTCCAAGGAGGCAAGGACAACATTGTGTGGAAAAGCGATCACAATGGTATCTTCACTGTGAAAAGTGCTTGTTCATTTCTCTACCAATCATAATCTTAGAACAATCCCAAAGCAACTCCAACAATAAAACTTGGATCAAACAATGAAGTCTAAAGCTCCCATTCAAGCTTATCATTTTCCTTTGGAAGATCTATAACAATGGTCTACCAACTAAAGATTCTCTTACCATGAAATATCTTGATTGAATTTTTTTTGATTATGTCAAAAGAGTGCGGAAACTTTAGAACATCTTCTCTTGAAATGCAACTTTGCTAGAACAGTATGGTTTGGATCTCCCTTTGCTTTTTGAGCTGAGTCTCTCTAGATCCTTTCAGTTTCATTTTGGTTCTTCCAATGGCTACTTTCTAATAATCTTGAGTCCTATGACACAAGTGACTTTTATACACTCATCACCTGCACCCTATAGATAATTTGGAAATCTAAAAATGAGCTTATCTTCAACAAAACATATCGCAGCAAACCCTTTAGGAACCATCAAAAAAGAAAATGAGCTTTATCTCCTCATTCTTAGTTCCTTTTGAGGCTAACCCGCCTACAACCACACACCATGGCCCCTAAAGATATCTGGAAGTAAGAGGCATCGACTCACAAAGTACAATGTCTTCACGTTAACAAATGTCCAAGTAACAATCTCATTGGCGGAGAGGCAATTGTCCGAGGAAATGATTGATCGCAGTTCATCTCAACAAAGGCTACAAAACAACCAACCAACCAACTACAAGCTAAAATCCAATTCCCATCATCAATCTTAATGTTTTCTCAAAACTCACAACAATTCTTCCTGTAAGTTTCTCATTAATGATTGAAAATGAGCAAACATCATCCTCGGGGAAAATTAGTGGGATGAAAACTTTACCTGACATATAGTGACATCCTTGATCCTCCTAACTCTACAACCATCCATAAAGAGGCCATTGACAATCCGCAACTAAGACAAGAAGCTAGAAGATGGGCTATTTGTGCATCAAAGACCTTTATTAGTTTCTCGACTCTAGTATCATGACATTATCCTTCTTTGCTATGTACTAAAAACAAATGAAACAAACTCCAAAAGAAAGCTCAAGTTTTTAGGAGAAATACTTAAAAACAAATTATAATGTACATACGAGCAAAGCACATGGTTGATCTGATTTCAATTAAACGTACAGGTTGTCCGAACCACACATGTAGACTACAACAATACAGATATATTATTACGTGCAAATTTTCAAGGCCATTTTTCTTTTGTTTATACATGCCATGTTAGAAACCAAGTTTACTATTTGTACATGATCAATTTGTCGAAAGCCCTTTTAAAGAATTCTAACATTACATATTACAAAAAATTTCTTTACAAAGAAGCCTCATTCATATTAACACCTTCAACCAGAAACAAGATGAAAAATATCAAGCAAAAGGTGGGTCGCCAAAATTTAATCTTTAAGCTATAAAAGCTACTGGGAACACGAAAACCTTTTTTTTTTCTTTTTTAAGATCTGTTTTGGAGAGTTTCAACTATGATTTGTGAGCTATCCATCAACTACAGAAACCAAGACACTTATCAAGTATTCTTCCCAAAAGACGAGAGGAATGCCTGTTAATTTCACCCCGTATTCCCACAATGGCTGCAAACTCAGCAACTTTCTTGCTTCTTTACAACTTAGAAAGATGCTGATAAACACAAGCTCCATTTAAATTCACGGAAGCTAGAACCCAGTTTTAGATCAAATAATTATTATAGGAAAAGCATAGAATGTAGCCACTTTCTTCCTTTTCTACCTGTTTATATAAGAAAGACGGCAGCAGTCAATTGAAGTTGTTGCTTCATAAAAGTAGTATGCTTTCCTCCATATGTGTAGGCCCTATAAGGCTATAAGCTCAAAGAATATCTCCTGAACTGAGCCCTTGATGAATCTGATGGCGTGGTGCCCTTGTTTTAGGAATTTGGTGGACCTGTAAGCACCAAATAGAGAATTATCAAAATCACCCATATAAATTATGCTTGGACCTCAAGCAGAAATGTTTCAGTGAAATAAAAATGAATTAGCATTTCAATCAACCATGGCAATTGGCAGGTACATTGCTTACTAGTGTAACCACAACCAGCTAAAACATAAATCAGGAGTTGCATTGGGCAGTGAAGCAGTGGTTAACCTTTCCTTTTCTTTGGTGGTTTGAAGCTGCCGCTTGCAACTGAAGGTGGGACAATTGACCTTTCTTGGTGCAACTTTTTGGATGATTGTTCGGACTTTTTTGAAGGAATTAGACCAGAGAAAAGAATAGCATCAACAGCTTCCCGTTGCTGTTTCCGTTTCAGAAATAAATTCTGAGAAGTGGCAACCTCCTTAGGATCTCTACCACCTTTATTTGATTCTCTCTCTTCATTGTTGCCATCAGGTTGGGGAGTAGAAACAATTGAACTTTGCTCCTGCACAGAAGATTTCTTACTCTCTTTTGACATCTTATTTTTGCCACTACGACCCACTTCTTGTCCACCATTGTCATTGTTGCTTCTCTGGTTTTCCCCCATTTTGACTTCTACTTCACTACCCTCTTTTTCTTGGCTTCCACTAGAGATAAGAAGTTTCTCTGGACCCCTGGACTTCACTTTCTGCAATCGTCTTCTATCATCATTTGCAGATGCAGACAAAATAGTCCTTCCAGGGGGAGGCTCACAATCATATTTTGCTTTTCTTTTGCTACAATGTTTATCTTTACTCTTCAAAGAGTCGATGTCACCTCCACCAGAAGACCAGTTACAGTCAGTCACACTGTCGATATGCTTTCTCTTCCCTTCAAACTTCAGCTTTTCCTGACACTCATTCTGTTTGGCAAGTTGGCCATCACCTCTGACCTTTTCAACATGCTTCACCTGACTCAGTTGATTATCAGAACCTTCTGGAACAAGAGTCTTCCTAGTGTTTGTTCTAAAAGAGATATTGTAAGGCCTTTTAATTGATAGTACCAAATTTCTCTGCTTAGCATCCTTCACAAGAGCAGACCAATTACGGTCTGTCTGCAAAGTCCTCGTGTTTCCCAAAATCCAAAGAGAAAGCTTAGCTCTTGTCAAAGCAACATTCATCCGTCTCTCATCAGCGACAAACCCAATACTACTGCTTGAACTTATGCCTTGAGAAGAACTTGCTGCTCTAACAGTGGAAAACACTAATATATCCACCTCCCGGCCTTGAAAACCATCCACTGTGTTGAACTCTATATCAGTAATAACAGAAGAACCAAACACACTAGAAAAGCGAGATCGCAAAAGTGAAAGCTGACACTTGTATGGAGTTATTATACCAATCTTGCAAACAACAAACTCCGACGGATACCTATATCCCAAAACAAATTAAAATTCAGCAAGATGAATCATTCTACTATTCTAAAATCACAAAAAAAACTATAAAAACTATAATAAAAAAAAAACAAAAAACAAAAAGGAAAGGACAAAGAATAATTAACCTTTTCCTGAAAAATTTAAGCAGCTCGACTGCTGCATCAGCCTCGCATTCATTATAAAGAGATAATGCACCAGAATTCTTTTCACGAAGCTCCAGACCATCAACAACATCATAAAACACATATGGGCCAAGGCCTTCAGCTCCATGAAATGACACTGATTTGCTCAAGACTGTATCACCATTCAGCAACTTCTTGTCATAAAAGTGCAAAGAAGGAAATCGACATATCTCTGGATGCATCCTATACTGTAAACAGAAAGCTCTTAAGCAAAAGATTAATATACCAAGTATTGCAAAGATTTCATGGAGCTGACACCGTGCCCTCATGCAACAAACAGTATCATACATAAAATACATGATAAGAATTAAAATTTCGTATAACACATACACAGTACTTCACCTTCCTCAATTAATTAAATTACTGTTGAAGAGATGAATTTTCAATTTACAGATCTCATTAAACAAAGTGCAATATATGCAATGAATACAAACATTGTACAAAAAGCATGAAGGTACGACCAAGAAAAAGAAGGCCGTACAAGAATGAATAGCATAAAGAAAGAAGGAAAAAGGAGGATTCCCTCTAGTTTACACGGTTCGATAAATAGACTACAAACCCTTCATAAAGATGGATTAATAACAGCTGAAAGGAAATTCACGACATACGTGCAAATGAGAATCTTCATAAAGACGGTTTATCATCAAAGAATACATAAAAGTCAGACAAATAACCGAAGAATACCATACAAAATACTAGAATGTAAATTTATATATTTTTTGGAAAGACTTCGTTGTAAATATCTAAATATACCGTGTTAGACAAACAAAATGGAGAACGGGTAAACTGATTTGTATCAAATAAGAGCAAGAATACCAAAAGTCTCTATTGCCTCTCATGGTTTCGTTCTTTAGGACATAATATTAAGCTAGGCAATGTGTTGCAACATGTTGTAACTATTTAAGAAGTGGATGAAAACAAAGAATTAAATTTCAAGATAAACTCTGGTCAAACAACATATTCAGAGAATCAAAGTAAAAGATAGAATTTGACACAGGAGCTTAAAATTAAAAATAAGTATATTTTATTTAAAGTCTTAGATATCTTTTTTGACAGCTAGGATTATTATTACTTGGGGGTTAAGTCTAGTATTATCAATTAAACTTTATTTGCAAGGAAGAGTAGAAACTTTGCCTACAAGGATGTTTCCTCTATATATTTTGTAAAAGAAGTTACAGCAGCAGACTTTTATTATTTCCTTGAATTTAATAAAGAAAACTAGAGGTTTTTATAACCCTAAGTTTCTAGAGTTCTAACTTCTTTCCTATCCGTTTGTTAAGCCCTAATTCTTTTTTAATTGCTACTGTTTTCTTCCCCAATCTACATCAATTTGGTATTAGAGCCTAATTAGATCCTAGGGTTTATATTAGGGTTAGCTATTAAGCCATGGTTGGACGCATTAGTGGTCAAGGAAGAACAAATGTGTGTCAAGAAACAGAATTGGCTGCACTATGACATGTGACTGAAGAATTGTCGCGTGCAGTTTATGCTTGGCTGCAACAGGAACAAAAAGGAACCTTGATGGAGATTCCAAAAGGTGCTCACAACCAGTTTGACATACTGGAAGGTAGTCTTGCTGATATATTTGATTTTGGTGATGAAGAAAAAGTCTTTCATGATGCTGGACCAACAAAGTTTGCAGTACGTGGATTGAAGGAGCGGTTGATACATGCCCCTCAATCAAACGAGGGCAGAATCAATGTTGAAGTCGTTGATTCTCTTTGCAAGATGCATGTAGAAGAGAAAGATTATGATATGTTAGAACCAATCTATGATGAATATCCTGAAGAAAGTGAAGAAGATGAAGCGTATCCAACCAAAGGAAAATCTTTGGTTGTTTGTATAATGACAGCCACAACCATAAAAGAAGGGGAGGATTGAAGGCGAATTGGAAATCTCCTAGACATGTCCTATGATGATTTTGGAGTAAAAACAATTAACCCTGTTTCTGTATGCCAATCAGATTCTGCCAAGAAAAAATTGTGTGAACTCAAGGAAAAGTTGGAAAGTTTGAAGGCAAGTCATAGTGCAAAATTGATGCAGTCTTTTGAAGAAAAAATACCTGCAACCAGCCATGAAAGTTGTTGCTGAAAATCGAGCTCCAATGGCTTCTAGAGGAAGTCCGCTGCTAGTGAATGAAATTCATGGAATAGGTTCGAATGAGGACTTTTTGTTGATACTTTCGCATGACTGTTTTCCTTGGCACCCAAACAACTATTTGTTTGAACCTCTTGGTCTAGTTGATTTTTTTCTCTGAGACAACTTTTAAGACTATAGATGGCATGTACAAATTGTTAGAAACATCAAGTGCATCTACACGGATCATGAGTGCGGTGGGCAGACGACTAGACATTGCAAAACAGCATGCAGCTGTTGTAACAGCTACTTTAAATGCTGTAATTTTTTCTGGAACCTGCTCAAGAGAAACTAAAGATGGCAAACATGCTGGGTGTGAGAGCAAGGATATTACTCATATGTCAAACAAGACATTGATTGAGGTAAACAACAAAAATTTAGATGGACAATCAGCTGTCGGTACACCAGCTCATGAAAAAGTTGCTTTAGCTTGTGATGTTCCACAAGAAAGAAAAATGTATGTTCTACTCAAGCTGGTGCAAGGGAATTAGACAACAGTGTGGAAAACAACAGGCCTCTTGCAGTTACAGCCTTTGTTCAAAGAGCTAATTCTTTGAAACATGAGTGCAAAAACTATATTGGCTTAGAGAATCTTGCAAGTTCAAAACGGATTCCAAATAACAATTTAATCACAAAGAGAAAAAACGGAGGTTGATAGTACTCGCCCTCAAAAATACTGGTGACAAGAAAGATGGTTCTCAAGGAACTCTTACTTATGGTGGTGATCAAATAGGTATGGTGGAGACTTTTATTAATGATTCTGAAATCAAAGAAGAAAGTCTTGGTATGACTGGTATAGATTCTGGAATTGAAGCGAAGCCTTCTTCGAAAGGGTATCTTAGAGCTTGTAATGGAAATAGTAGAAGTGTTGCTCTTAAAGATATTGCTGCAGGCACATTGGTTTTTGATATATTTGCTGCTTGTTTGAGTAGAGTATCCTTTGACAAGTATGACTTGATTTGTATAGTTAAGAGGTGTTTCATAGCAGCTGTTGCTTCTAAAGGTTCCAAAGCTTTAGAAAACACAAACAATCTTGTAGGTAGTTCTTTGGTGGAAGGCACAACTCTAGCCTATGAGACCATTACTTTAGAAAAGACTTTGATAGACAATTGCAATCTGGAATTGGGTGGCATTGGAGCTAAGAGGAACTATATGCCAGAACATGATCTCTCTATTGCATTGATAGACAGTGTGTTCCGCAAGATTAGGTGCCATTGACTCATTTAAGCATGGATTTTGTCTTGGGATTTCTAAAGACAACAAAGGGTTATGATTCAATCTTTGTTGTTGTGAACCGTTTCTCGAAAATGGCACATTTCATTCCTTATTCAAAAACTTCCGATGCAACTCATATTGCTGAATTATTTTTCAAGTGGTAAGGCTACATGGTGTTACTACGCCTATAGTTACCGACAGAGATGTCAAGTTTGTTGGACACTTTTGGAGGACTTTTTGGAAGAAAACGGGAACCCAATTGAAGTTTTTCATTACTTGTCATCCACAAACAGATGGGCAAACTGAGGCTGTTAATCGATGTTTAGGAAATTTCCTTAGGTGTCTTGTCGGGAATCATGAGAAGAGTTGGGATTTGATTACTCCTCAAGCTGAGTTAGCATCCAACAAGTCTGTGCATAGAACAATTAAAAGGACACCTTTTGGAGCTTCCTATGGACTCAAACCTCAAACACGTTCTTGATTTAGTTCCTTTTCCATTTGGAACTAAGGTGAGTGATGATGGAGAAGCTTTTGCTGATCATATAAGACAAGTCCAAGAGGTGATGGCTGCCTTGAAAGCAAGCAATGAGGATTATGCTAATGAAGCTAGTTTAAAAGAGAGACTTAGTTCTTGTACATTTGTGGCAAGAAAGGCTTCCAAAGGGTACTTAACACAAGCTGAAACCAAAGACATTTGGGCCATGTAAGGTGTTGAAGAAAATAAGTTCTAATGCTTATGTGATTGAGCTGCCAACCGATTTGCTCAACAGCCCAGTTTTTAATGTTTGACTTATACTCTTTTTAAGGGTTTTGATGGGGATGCTGCTGAAATTTCAGACCAAGTGCAGCAACTTCCTATGACTAAGCTGGAGGTTATCGAAGATGTGTTGGATGTTAAAAAAGTGAGGTCTAGAGGGGGTAACAAATATAGAATGTTCTGGTGAAATGGTTAGACAAACCAGCTAGTAAAATTACTTGGATTGCGGAAGAAAAGCTGCAAAGAGTTGATCCAGAGATTTATGCTGAAGTTGTGAAGGCTTTTTCACCGGAGTTGAGTTTTCCAAGCCGAGGAGAATGACACAAGAGCTTAAAATTAAAAATAAATATATTTTATTATTTCAGTTTATAAGAAGTATTAGATCTCTTTTTTGACAGCTAGGATTATTATTACTTGGAGGTTAAGTCTAGTATTATTAATTAAACTTTATTTGCAAGAGTAGAAACTTTGTTTACAAGGAAGTTTCCTATATATATATATTTTGTAATAGAAGTTGCAGCAGCAGACTTTTATTATTATTTCCTTGAATTTAATAAAGAAAACTAAAGTTTTTTATAACCCTAAGTTTCTAGAGTTCCAACTTCATTCCTATTCGTTTGTTCAGCCCTAATTCTTTTTTAATTGCTACTGTTCTCTTCCCCAATCCACATCAGAATTAAGATGCAGTCACCATGTTTTAAACAATTGAGTTTATTCAAGAGAGAAATCAAGAGAAAGGGACGGAAAAGGATTCTTTTTGGTTGGATTTACTACTTTCAATTTAGGTAGAGAGCTTAATAGTATAGCTCAGCCTGTCTAAGATAATAATGAAATAGGTTACTCATTTTAAAGCCACAAAGAGATGTGTTAATCCTGTTAGTATTTCCTCAACACATTATTGGTCAGCATCAGTTCCATAATTAATATGTTTTGATTTCACATATTTTCAGTCTAGGAATAAGTTTATTAAGCTATTAGGTTTTGGAGAAGCTTGTTTCGTCAAGCCACTCAAAAGACATAGATGCTTAACATGATAAGTGGAACTTAAAGGCCTCAATTTTTTTATTATAACAAGAACGTAATCTGTTCTGCTAACAGCATTCTTTCTTCCCCCATTGTTTTTCATTCTTTTCTAGATTTCACTAGATTGGCACAAGTGAGGTCGACTTAAGATATGCTTTGGAATTATTAAAACAATTTATCTTTAAAGTGCATCCTGCATTGATGCTGGGTGGACATGAAGAACAAGACTATGAACCAACTGTGATAATAAGTTGGGCAATTCCAGCACATGAACTACATAATCACATTTCCAGAGGCACAGCTGATCTCAAACACTTCCACGGGTTCTTGATAGATGTTAGACATTATGTTAATTTGAAGACAGTCATCAAAGAGTAATTAAGTTGTTATGCTACCAGTATAAGCAATATTAGAAAACTCCAAGAGTTCCCACAAAGATGAAAATATAGAACCAAATGTCAAACAAACATCAGATAAGCAAAGAAAAATTACATTGAAGAATGCAAGCGAAAATGGTACCAATATTGCATAGGGAATAAAGACAAGTTAAAATAAACAGTACAGATGTGCAATTAGCAATCTGATCAAAGGAGATATTTATCCTTAATAGCGTGGCCTAAAAGATTATCAAAATAATGAGAATAAGGAGCACCCCCGTCAAGTCAGTCCAGACAAAAAAATATATATATAAAAGGCAGTATCAGAAATAGAGCCAGAGCCACCATCAAACTAACACACTTACACACAACGCACAACACATATGACCTTTGAAAATAATGTTAAGAATATGTAAACAAAAGTTCCCAATCATTTAGCAACATCAAATCTATATTCTTTTATATGCTAAGGAAACTTGACCTCAATATTCCTTAAAATGTGATCAATCTCATTTCGATGTTAGATAAATTTAATCTTAACCTTAATTACCCTTAAGACATGACTACACTACTTCCAAGTGCTGATCTTTTTCACCTTGAGTAGAAATGGTACGTCATACAACTGGGAATAGAATTCCAGGGCAGAAAAGAATTTGAAGAAACGTCAAACCAAACTTCACAAATCATATAGCAACAGCTGACCTACGACTTTTTGTATCCATTAAACTCTTAACTTTACTAACCTTTAACATGTGATCACATTCATGGTAGGTCTTTTGTTTCATATCCAGAAAGCAGCCACTGTAAAAAAAATTATTACTTGTGCCAGCACATTTGTCCCCCTAATGTGGCAATAATATATTCGTTTAACTGTAATCTCATTTATGAATCACTTGGTTTACCCTAAATTAATAGACTCCACCATTGAATTTGTCCAAAGACAAGGAGTATGAATGTTTGAGATTAAAAAAAAGGTGGTGCAAGTATCATGACTCATGTAGAAATGGTACAAATGGAAGATAGTAAAAACGTTACCAAAAAACAAAGGACTTTATGTTTAGACACTAAGCAAGGAATAAACAATTTTCAGTGAAGGTTACCTGTTCAGTAAGCATAACAACAGGATGACCAGCTCTTTGTAAACGCTCAAACATGCTGCATTCATACATATATTTGCTCGCAACATTAGAGAGAACTGTTGCAGGAAGCTGCTTTGGATCACCAACCTTGAGGAAAGACTCTTTACTTCAGTGTTGATTCTCAAGTTCAGAAAATACAATGCTAAAGACAATTAAGTAGTTAGTTCTTAGTCTTTTGGCCCATACCATGATACATTTTGTCCCTCTTGACTTCAAAAGCTGAAGAGGAATCAAAGTAGCTGGCTCCAAAGCCTGTAATGACAATTTCAAACGTTATAAACAAAGAGAAAGCAACAATAACAGTAACAAAATGGAAGCATTGCAAAAAGGGGCAATTACTTGTGCAGCTTCATCAATCACAACAGCATCAAAAAGAGTATGTTCAGATGGATTGCCAAACTTAAAACTTGATATGGTTTCAGCACATACACCATAGAGATCTCCACCACAACCACTTAATGTTGTAACGATTATTTCAGCTTCCTTTAAAATAGACTTCCGCAGTTTATGTCTTAATGCTTTGGTTTCCTCATTAGTCTTCTTCTCTTGTGCCTGAGCAGCACTAAGATCTTTATAAATTTGTTTCTTTTGCTCATACAATCGTTGTAGCTTAGCCTCTAATTCCGGACTAGCCATTTCTTTTACATCCATTTCCTTATTAGATCCTTTTGATGTTTTCTTTATGCTTGAATTGCCATCCCTTATGTTTGCACGCTTGGTTTCGCAGAATCTGATGTTTTCGACTACCTTCTCTAGATTAGAACGCAGTACTGTAGAAGATGCCTCCATACTTAAATCATTTCTAGCATCATTTGTATGCATTTTCTCTTCTGCCAACCGATGATCAACAAGTGTATCAATATAGAAAGGTAGTGAATTTGGATGAACTGTTTTTGCATTCCCAACCCGTACAAGATACGGTTTGTACCTCTTCCCATCTCTCCCATATAGACCTTCACTAGATATTCTTGACACCAGCTCATCAACTGCAGCATTTGACTGAGCACAAATTAACACCCTTCCTCTTGTAGAACTTTCTATTGACTTTTTTGACCTTTCAACATCTTCATTTAATTGTCTAGCCAGGGCAGCATCCTGCCAAGCTCTTGCAATGGCAGTGGCCTGACTTACTCGTGCATTTGAATTGGTGGAAGAATTATAGCATTGTCTCAAATAACCACTCTGAGAATTCTCTGATTCATTTGTTCTCCGTTGAAAGGAAGCTAGCAAAACACCAACCATGGCCACAATAGTTCGGGTCTTTCCAGTCCCTATTGAATCAAGCAAGAAGCTCTAAATACAGAATATGTTTATGGTTTGCTACTGATTGAAACATTATCTAATATAACAATATACTAAAAGTAAAACTAAAGTAGAAGCAAAAACGAATAGAGCCTACCTGGAGGACCCTGAATAAGAGACAATTCAAAATCTTTCTTTATCTTCTGTGATCCAACAGCAACATTCAAGGCTTGCAGTTGGCTATCATTGAAGGATGACCTCAGAAATTGCTGCAGGGGCTGGGATAGCTTACTGAAATCTAGTGTCGGTTTATACGAGATGGTAGGATCACTGACAGGGTTTAAAATGGCAGGAAGCAAGGGGATATCCTTTATAGATGACAGTGCCTGAAATTCTCGGATCTGGGGTGTAATGCTCATGATACGACTGGCATGCCATTTACTACGTTCAAGAAGCTGCCTCCTAGCTTGATTCAAACGTATTGAGCCATTCTGAAGATAAAACCGAATCAGCAGCATACTTGACTTCCTTTTATTGTCTCTCTCACGTCTTTCCACCTGTGGACAGGGAAGTTGCGTTGGTGAAATATGGACAGTAAATTTTTAAATCTTTTCAATTTAAAGAAAAAAAATTACACCAACCAATAACAAAGTGACATTACTTTATTAAAGCTATGGGAAATCAAATCTTTTTCAATTTAACCTCAGCAATTATAGAAAAGTAAATAAAAAGGTTGCTAGGTGTTTAAGCAAATGAGAAGAAAATTCAGCACAATTATACAGATCAAAAGTCAGGAAAAGTCCTCCAAATAAATTCAGGAGAATCAACCATAAAAAAGTATGCAGATTCATTTGAGGATCTTGGACCACACAAAAACACCCCTCAGAACAGGATTCAACAACATGAACTCTCAAGCAACTTTTCCACCAGATTAGATTAAACAAGTGGTAATGCTAGCAAGTTGCCATAGAAGCCAGGTTACAGAAGATAAAATTTTAGATGTTTTCAAGACCAAACAACTAAAATATTAGTGAAGGTAGAGAGAAGCAATGAACAATCAGTTGATCTTTCTAAGTGAAAATTACTAAATAAAAAGATATTTTTACTTTTGGCAGTAATACAAATTTAGTAACTTCGGCATTAACTTGGGCAACAATAGATTAGCCTTCATAATTTTGGGTTAAAACCCTCAAAGCTATTCAAACTCATTGCACTCTCTAAGACTTCATAATAATTAAATTTACAAATCAGCAATCAGTATTTATTTACCACTGAAATCAACAGTTCAAAACCATATTTAACAGAATAGTTGACTAAAGAAGTCAACAACATGTCATCTTCACCACCATGCAAGCATACTTAACCGACTACTGTAAGTTTAGGTTTTACACTTAAAATTATTGGCTAACTGTTGCACTCCTATAGGAGCATCCTGATCATATTTAATAACAAAACATAAACATTAAACAAATAATAAACCACTTTTACAATCAAATATCTAAAGTAACATAAAATATTATTAAGCAAAAGCTAATAGAAAAAGTTACTTCCAGTCAATAACTAAATAGGATAAACAAACAGTTAATGATACACAGCAGTTTTGTGTTAGATGTTCAAGGTCAAGAGTAATAAATTAAAAAGAGTTATATATATACACACAAACAAAAGAAATTTGCCTGAAAAGAGGGTCAATAAGGTCTTGCAGAAAAATGAATTAAAAAAATATACTAGGGAGAGAAAACACTGCAATCAGAACAGGAATGATACGATCCCAGTAAATACTATATTAGGACAAAATACCTTTCCAACCATATGAACATCATGGGAGGTACTTTTTGGAAGATCTTTAGTGAGTAAAACAAGGTCATTCTCTGACAAACTTTTAGATGCTGTAGAATCATCAATATCATAGACAAATCGAACAAGATGGAAATCATCAACCCTCTCAACTGACAGCACGGATATACTGCCACAGTACATCTCCTCCCATGAAGACATCTCCAGAAAGGAACTATACAGTTGTGCTTTAAATTCCTCCAAAACTAACGGCCGAAAAATGTTTACATACTGTTCAGGTGAGTGGAATGACACAGGGACCTCCTTTAATTTGCTAACGGTGTGACTCTCATCATCTTTTGCAGATGCTAATCTCACCGTTACAAAGAAATCTACTTCTAGTATTGGCCTGTACCAGTCATCCAGTCTTGGAGGCTTGAACCTTTTAACCTGAGCTTCCGGCCTGTGTAGGCTAGATCTATTTTCAAAAGGTGATCTAAGTTGAATGACTTGCCTTTTAGGAGCAACAGGACCAGACTTAGCAAGAAGTGATGGCTGTACAGTTACAGTTCTGAAAGCAGCCTCCAACGGATCATCTGCAGCAACTACCTCCCTCAAAATTGTATCTTTGGTTCCAAAATTTATTTTTTTGCAACCTTGATTAATACTGTTTAATTTAACAGATTCATCAAACTTGTTCTCCTGATCAACTTTACTCTGAGATGAAATAACACTACTTCTGGAGTTGGAGCTTATTTCTTTCCTCTCACTGTCAGGGCCTTTTGGTTTGGGACAATGCGGTGGCTTGACTCTTGATTTCTCAGGTTTCTGTGTCTGAGAAACAAGGGAATCTTTTTTCATGGGAGACTCAAGTAGATCCGCTGAAGTATCAGTACCAGTGCTATGGACAACCTTCTTGGCATGGTAAGTTTCTGAAGCTTGCTCATCAGTAGAAGGAAATTCCACCTGGGCATGCAACATTTGATGACCTGACTTACTAGATGCAATATGTTTCTCCTTCTCATCATCGGAAATAACAATCAGATTACTTTCATTCATTTTTTTTTCTGATTTTAAGGAATCGAAAATTTTTACATCCATCCCAGTAGAAGGAAGCTGCACATCAGCTGCAGGGTACCTTCCCTCAACAGATGCTCCAGAAAACAATTTTTTTGACCTTAAGGTTGAATGCCCAATAGCACAAGAAACTTCTTTAGATAATGTAACACAAAGTCGTGATACTTGTTCTATCAATTCATCCATGTCAACAGCATCTACATTGAAAAAGCATATAATACATGAATAATACCTAGCAATAGACCAATATTCACATGAACAACAAAAAGGGAAAAAATGAGAATAAAAATATGATTAACTGAAGCAGCACCCAGGAACTTACATCTATAAGAAGAAGAATTTATATTAAAATGTAGTACAATTTGTATATTCACAATCTAAGCAAAAATGAATTTTATGGTTGGTTACATTCAAATTCATAAATTGTTGGATGTTGAATTAGTGAATTTAAAAAATTATCATACAAAAAAAAGGAGTGGACTTTGAATGCTATCTTTACATAGCTATATAGATCCTTACAGTTTGTATAAACTCCAAATTAAATATGCAAACAATTTTTTTATCCAAATGAAACATAAAAAATTAAAAGACACAGTAAGACGAAAAAATTAAGACACAGTAAGACGAACTTACCGCTTGAAATAAGATTTTCAACTGCCCCAACCATCAACAGAGAACTATCACTCCTTAATAGCTTGATTACATTCAGCAAAGATATTACAGCCTTTTTCCAATAGACAACAATGACCTTAAGTTGAGACTTTCCCCAGTCCATAAGATCATGAAGCCATTTGAAATCCACTAAATTCCCTAATGCTACTTTAGAATCTCCACACAAACTAACAAGTGACGGACTGAGTCTTCCAAATAGAACAGGGAGGATCTCAAGCACACGAACACAAGTCATCTGAAAAGGAAGCAAATACTATCAACTATGCCTGCTAGATGGAGCTATTAAACAGAAATTTAATGCTTTTATTACCTGTACACAAGAATAATGCCAGTCTCTTCTATAATTTGATAGCAGCAAAAGACTAGCCAACAATGCATGTGCAAAGGCAAATATACAAACAGATGGGGTGGCATTAGTGCACATTCAAAAGCATTGAATGATGAGGTCATACAAAGTGAATTTGTAAGACCCAAAAAGTTAGTCCAGAAGGAACTAATTAACTCTCTTCAGATGCGTCCATAACAGCAATTAAATGTAAAATGCACTTCCATTATATAATCAAGAATTTGCAAAAAGAAAAACAGAAATGCAATGAAAATCAAAGGATGATACCTGGCAAAGACTGTAATTAACGAATGCCTTCCCTTCTACCAAGCACTTGCATAAGGCTGGCCACACAATCTCAGACAATGAGTAACAGAAATTTTCCCTTAATTTTGGGTCAACACTGGAGTAATTTCTGCCCATGTTTGCAGGCAAAGCATCAAACAGTGGCTGCTTAAGAAATCCACCCTGAGAAGAGTACTTCATGATATTTGAGGCATTGGAAGAATCTTCTGCTACTTCTGAATTAGGCAAGTCCTCATCTTTAAGTAATTTGCATAGAACAAAGAAAAAGTGGTGCAAATTCTGAAATTTTAATAAAACAGAATCTAACTGGACCTGGAGAGTGCAAGAAAAAGACATCAGAATATGCCTGACCTCTACGCAGAAGTAGCAACATCATTGAATCACTAATGTGCTGTAAACCTACAGTAGCAGAACATCTATGATATTGCAAAAAAAGCCCTTGTTCAGGAATGGTCCTTTAATCTAGAGTACTATAAGCTGAGAGCATAATCAGTTTGTGCCAACAACATTAGATAAAGAAGAAAATATAGCTAAATGCTCACTGTGCTTCTTTTAAGAGCTACTGCAACACGAGTAACACTTACAAGTCTCAAGGCATGCCTCAGGCCCAAATAAACAGCAGATAGAGAAAGAATGTCAGAGCAAAGAAACTTCAAGCCACAACCAAGACCCCGTGTATTTGAAACTTGTTCCAAGATACACTTGCCAAACTGCCTCACATTCTGCATCAGAAGAAACAAGAAAAAAAGTTTATGCACAAATCCTGAAAGGCCAACCACAGCAGACTTTTTCATCACTTGATCTATATCATAAAGGCAATACAAGTTAATTTATGAGATCTAGACAACAAGTAGACATACATCATTTGGGTCCACAAGTGAGAGGATCAAGCTTTCACCCATCCTTGGTTCCCAAGACCACTGCTTTCGAAGTTCCCCTTGCCCCATTCGAATCAAAAAATGTGCAGTTAACCTGTCAAAGAGCATCCAGTATTATAAATTGCATTTAACTTGATATGTGGGTTTCACATTAGAGGTAACAATTTGAAAACACATAACAGATTTTGCTATAAAGTAAAAGATGTAGACAAAGAAGATACATGCTAAGAACCTGATGAAAGTCTTTATCAAAGGAAGACACATTGTTGACAACCTCATTGAGTTTTTAGATTCCTTCCCCCCTCCATCATCAGAGCCAGTTGGTATCTTCCATCCAAATGTACTTAAGATTTCTGCAGCGGAGGATGAAAGCCAACCTCTAATATCAAGGGCCATTTCAGCACTATTCTCAGGTTCTATCATAGGGAAACGAGATCGAGCCCATAATACAGCCTTTGAAAATGATATTGGGAGAACTGAAGGATCAATATCGACAAGAACGTCAATCCACAACATAGGAATACACATCCATTCTCTATACTCCGGAGAAGTAATTTGACTCTGAGTGCTAAATTCACTCCAACAACCAGTATCGCTATCTTCAACATCCTGAGTAAATGGAAGCTTATTATGTCCTTCCTCGTCATCTAACTCAATAGAAGAGCTTTTAGCAATACTTGTAGCTATGCAACAATTCAGCATTGAAGTTATCAAGGTAGCAGCATCAGACACTAAAATTGTTTGTATGAGATCAAAGGCAGGCTGGCGCAGGGAACTGTAGAGTGAAGAATCCTTCAAAGAAGACACAAGAGAAGGACCCCTGTCCAGCATGATTGCTGATATATCAGTCATTAATTTGTTTATTTGCAAACTCCCTCAATATGAAACAAAGAGTTCTGCATAAATATATGTCAGTACGGTATGTCCTTTAGCTAGATTACTAAATGCCCTAAGAATAAATACCAAGACAGCAAGCTTTACAGCACAATTTTTTTCCTTCAGTAAAAGAGGGGATATTTGGTTTCAGAACAGACAGACACTTAGAGAGAACACTCCCATCTATTGCTGCTAGAAAAATTGAACTTCCAAATATATCCATGGCAAACAATAACTAAGGTCAAACTTGTACAATAATAATGCTTTAGCTAATAGAAACGCCATTCTCTTCCACCAATATCCATGTTCATCCAATACCATCTTGGCCTTCAAACCCTCTCTCTGAGAAGTAACAACTCAGAATGGGAAAAACCAAAACACATTAAATAACAGCATTTCATCCATCTCCAAATATTGATTCCTAAAAAAAGTTTGAAAATGTACAGGATAATGATATTCAATAACACATACCACATATGTGCACATTCAAAAGGAGGGCATGGTGGATTCATCTTGTAGCCTCGATGAATGATAAGAAGAGCAATCTGAAAATAAAATCTTGTAACAAATTACACAATAATAGAACCATTACAACAAAAAGAAAGAGAGAATAAGAAAGTACAAAGCATTTCCATCCACCATATTCCAGAATATAGTAAGGACCTTGCAGGCTGTTTTTCTCGTTAAAACACTGAAGTTACTGCTCACAGGAACTTGGTGGAGAAGAAAATAAAGGAAATGCCTACGTTGCTTTTCATGTTCCCCGTCTTGCAAAGCTTCAAGTGACTAAAATAAAATTTATCACACATCAGCAACTTTATAACAACTATATATGCTGCAAAGCTAACATCAACTGACAAGTAAGAAAAGAACATGCCTGCAGAAATGGCTGGAAAAGATCAAAAATATCTTTATGCATCTTCTCATTTCTAGTGTGAAAACACTGACCCAACAACGTGTTGCGCATCACACTGGGAGATAATGTAGCCCTCAGCCAAAGCTTACAACCTTAAGAAAGTAGAAAAACATAATTAGATATTTGGGGGAAAAGGCAAGAGAAAAGGAAAAAGAAAAAAAAGGGCTCATACCAAGCATTTTGAAAAGTTCTCTCAAGCAACTAACAGCATGGGAAAATTCAGGTGAATCACCACTGATATGGTTGAGCACAATATCAAGAAAGATGGGATAGCGCTCCAGTATTCCCTCTTCAAAAGCTGGAGGTTCCAAGAACTCAAGCCTTCATCTCAAGAGAAAGAACATTACATTACAGAGAAAGGAGACAAAATAAAAAGTTATAGACAATCAAGAATTTAACCCTACTTCCTTACAAGGATGTAATCCCAAGCCATATGGGTAAGCGGTCCAGCTGCGCTCTTGGCCTCGAAGTCTCTAAAGGTGAAGGCAATACTTCATTCTCCAAAAAGCCAATGAACTTTTTAAGCAAAGGTTGCAAAGGTTCCAAATCCATTGCTCTCCTACATAAAAAGAGAACAAGTATAAGGAAATAAAATGTGATAAATTAAAATGATATAAACCTTGGTTTCCAGGAATGATGGATGAACATAAATGATTGGATAATTAAAGAAAAAAAACTCACAGTGACAAGCAAAACATTACAGAATGCACCATGTACAATAAAAGAAAACTATATTTGAACCTTTTTAATGCTCTTTTAAACAAAAGGGACAACAATTCCAGATGAGCATAATAATAAAACAATAACAGAAGGGAAATCAACATACTAGCATTGGTACAAAGCAACAATACCTCATTTTTCCCATACATTTAGCTAAACGATGACCAACAGTCCGCACTCTTCTATTGAAAAAAAGCAATGCATAAACACCCTGACAAACATGTCTACTTGATGAGGTGGAGATCAAAATGAAAAACCACAGACAGAAAAGGTGCATAAAAAACTTTGCAGTGAAATACCGGAAACTGTTGCCCAGCCAAAGCCAATTCATGCATATCATCAACTGCTTCAATGAATTTTTCAAAATCTATAAACAAGGCCTGATCATCTAATAGGGCGGGAAACGTCAAAACCTGTGAGCAATTAGACAGTAAACAAGAAGCAAGGAGAAGTCAGCAGGGCAAAACAAAATAAAAACTAATATACATATATGTGAGCTATCTAATCAGCTAGAGCCAACATACCGAACATGAGATAATTAGCTCAGAAATTTTGATCACTAAAGTACTAAGCAAATTTGATCAAACCCAACCTACTCCCATGTGTACCACTTTCTTTATATACTAACTTAAAAACAATGATAATAGGGGAAACAAAAACAACAACTGGATATTATGTTTCATAACCAACTCTTTAAATTATTTATGGAAAAGATAAGTTTCATTCAAGATAGGAATCTACAAAGAAACAATACCAAAGAAACTTAATCATCCACCAGGGACTAGATAAATTGACTGGTGTGCTCCTTCTCTGTGCAGTAATAATCATTTATCATTCACCATATACCTGCAGCTTGTTCTTACAATTAAGAAGACTTTAAACCATAAACCAAAAAGAAAAAGAAAAACGAGACTAAATAACAGTTTCACCTTATTCTAGTTAGCATGTTGGCAAATTGTCAAATGCAAGTAACAAAAGATAATACATGAAGTAGGAAAAGAAGAGTAATTATACCTCATACATGAGATTGACAACCTCGGCATTGTCACATACAGGATCATACTCCTGCCGCACCAATCTTTTATTGATCTCTCTCAAATGTTGAGTCACCCTTTCTTCATCAAGGCTCTGCAACACATCAAGAAGGGGACCTATGGTACACAACTCATACTCCGTGCTGTACATCTCCTGGGCTTGATGGTGCTGAGAAACACATTGAATGCAATGGCACATTTCCTCAGAGATCCTCTTCCATAGAAGCCGTAGAGGAGAATCGTTGCGGTCATCTTTAAAATAATTGTAGAAAGTTTCCAAGAGAGGACCCATTATATCCCATGAGCCACACCAAATGTGATTTTCCTTTGGTAAACTTATCAACACACTGAATGCATCAGCAAACCTGGCATATGAGAAAGGCCAAAGAAATCCCAGCTTTGTAAACTTTTAAAGGCAACAAAGCCTATAGAGCTGGAAAACTACAAACAATTTCCTCAACAAATAGGAAACCAAGAACAAAGAATTAATGAAGCTCAAAAGGTGAACCTTCACAGTGATAGCATGCAAGGAATTTGGTAACTAGATAAGTTCATCTATCAATGAAATTTTCAAAAGAAAACAAATAAATAGTCAATATTATAAACACATATACATAAAATGGAGAGAACCTCCAATGATTAAGGGAAAAAAAAAAAAAGGCTTCAATAAAAAGTTTTCCCAAAATATAAAACCACCTCAATAATATTGGCATCAATAATTCATACATAAGAGGAAAATCACATCGGCATGCACATATAATTTATGGTGAATTTACTTTGCACGAGGTAATAATAAAACTGCATAGGAAAAGAAGTAATCAAGATCCGTCATCCTTTTGGACAAGAAGGCAGTTATCTTCTTGACTGAAACAACTAAAGTATAATTGCTTTTAGAACTGAAAAACAAGAAGAGGAACAGCAACACATTCAAGTTCCATAGCAAAAAATTCCAAAATAAATTAGTCACGTAATTGGCCACAAAACTAAATGCCAATATCCAACATTTCTGAAACTTATAATCAAAACTTTTCAAATGCAAAACCAATCTACGGATATCTATTCTTTTAACTTCCGTTTATTTAAATTATGGAGAGCAGAACTACAATGGTCAAGAATAAGCAATGCACCAGCTCTAACATAATTATTCTCACAATAGTTTCACAACCTAATGTGAACTTCAAGCAAAATTCCGTTTCCAGAGCTCTTCTCAATAACAAACAGTCAGTTCAGTAAAGCAAAAACAACGAAAAATGTGACAATGTCAAAATCAAATTTATGGCATTTTACTAATTTTCTTTCATTTCGATTTCAGCGGGAATGATCAGTAAAACGAATAATAAAAATAAATATCTTGAAGCAATTGCACAAGAAAATACGAGAGAGAAAAAAAGAAAAACGAAAAAAACCATTCTTCCTTGCGCTTGTGAAGACGACGTCGCATAGAAGGATCAGTATCGTCAGTTTCTTCTTCCTCTTCTTCGATGCCTCTCCATCGTTCCAACAACTCTCTTGTAGAAGCAACTTTCTTGGCCATTTTCATAATACTTTTTCTTAATTGATAAAATATTAAACAAAAAACTATGGAGAATTGATATTGGAAAAGAAAAATATGATTTTAGGGTTTTTCCATTTGCGAATGACTCGCTAAAGAAGACGTTGGTACATTTTATGTTTTATAGACATGAAAGAAACGGCGTCGTTTAACTTAAGACTTTGGCGCCTCCCGGCACTAAGATTTTTCATTTTCCTTTTAAATTAAGAGATGTTGGATAAAAGTAGAGTACCCAGTTGGATTGGTTTCAATCGGTTAAAGTGTAGTAGAAGTCCCTCTCCTATAGCAAGAAATTCATTTTAGATCATCTACTTAAAAATTACTATAGATTAATCTTTCATATTGTAAATTTTACTCTTAATTTTGATAAGTATATCATACTTAACTAATTCAATTCATAAAAATTTAACCATAAAAAATCAACATATTGGCTAAAAAATAATCTATATATCTTTTATAACCAAGGTAAAATAATCAATGTTGAAGAATTGAATTACAATAAATAATCAAGTTCGTAAGAGAGGTAGTCACAAATGGAAAATTCATGAGCATTTTGGGAGTGTGTTCTATGGGGATTTGCAAGACACAATCACAATCATTTAAGGTTTTTTTTTTCAATTATAGAATATTTTAAAGATACATAAATTTAATATCATATATTTTATTCAATTTATCAATAATTTAATGGCAAATTTTAGTGATGTAATTATCTAAATAAATTTTAATATATAAAATTAATTTGAAGCAAAATTTTAGTAAAAGGACTAAATTGAACTTTACATAGTACTCCTAATAGACTTGATTGTTTAATTCAGGCTTATTAATATATTAGATTATGTCACAATTATGTTGTAGGTGAAACTTTTAGGTAAACTGAAAAGATAGTTACCCAAACTATTAGCATATTTTTACTTTGGTCACTTAGATTTAATTTTTTATTATTTTAGTTACTGAATGCTATCGAAATTTAATATTTTTGTGTTAAATTACTAATGTTTGCCTTTTTTAATGTCATAATATAAAATTTAACTTTCCAATATTTATAAATTCTATCAATTTAATCCTAAATCTTAAAAATTCAACAAACTAACCATCAACTTTACATATTTTGCCAATTTATATATAAATGTATTGATAAATATTCATTTATTTTAATTATAATGATAAAATTATTTAAATATTAATTTAGATTACAAAGGCATATTTTAAAATTTTCTTTAATTAATATCACAACAAAAAATATTATTAAAAATACATTGAGTGAACATTAAAATTATAAATAAATATATTAAAACATTGAAAAATTCAAGTTAGTTAAAACATAAAAACAAATAAAATTACTCAATAAAAGCAAATTTGAAAAATGAAATGTGTAAGCAAGCAAGAAGAAGAAGAAAAGGCATCTTTTAAAATGAAAGTTTTAATTTGAAAAAGTTTTATTACGTATAAAATTTAGAGTTAACGGTGAGTAATTAAATTTAAAAATAATGATGATTTAAATATTAAATTATAAATTTAAGAAATGATGATTTTAATATATTTATGAATTTTAAAACTTAAAAATACTACATGTTAAGATGTAATCTCATATATAATGAAAATTGAATACAAATATATATATATATATATATATATATATATATTACATAAAAAAGAGAGAATATATGTTTGATTATTTGAAAATCTAATCAAATAGGTAATTTTTCTTTTTAAAACAAATTACGATATATATTTGATTATTTAATTCTAGATAATAAAACTTTGGTTTTAAATTTTAAAATTTAATTATTTAAATATATTATTTTAAATATTTGATTATTCAAATTTATTTTTTTCATAATATTATTAAGATAATATAAATATATAATAATTATTCATAAAGTTGTTCCAAAATATGATAAAACCTAATGAATAACTCAATTATATAATTTAAAAGAAATACTTCTTTTAAAAATGTGATAATGAATTTTAACATTTTTATGATAATATCAAATTTTATAATATATATTAATATAGATAATATTTAAATAAATATTTAAATTGAATCAAATTGATAATTTATCTAATTAAATATTTATTTAAACTTTAAAATCCTATTTATCTAATTAAATATTTAATATAATATAAATATGTAATAATTATTTTAAAGTTATTTGAAAATAATAATGAAATCTAATGAATAGATCAATTATATCTTAAAAATACTTTTAAAATGAGATAATTAATTTTTAAAATTATGTTAAAATCAAAATTTAACATACATAATAATATATATAATAAATAAATGTTTATATAATAATATATATAATAAATAATTAATTATCTAATTAATTTTTATTTAATTAAATATTTATCTAAACAGAAAAAGCATAGATTCATAATTTTAATGGTTGTGTACCTTATTATATGATATATGATATAGATTGTTATTAATATATATTTATAATATTTCTGATTTTCTTTTCTTATTTTCAATATTTTGTCCAATTAAACCAATTAATTAAAATTGATATTTTGAGTATTAAAACATGGGTAAATTATCCTTTAAAATTATGTCATTCCTATTTTTATTATTTCAAAATAATATTATTAAGGACTACTATTAATAATTTTAAGCATTTTGGTCACTCAATTAAGCATCATTCGATTGTGTCTGCCATGTGTGTTTTATTTTATATGTTATTAAATAAATTCCCAAAAAAATTAAATCGTTTTGGTTTGCCCCAACAAATCCAACTTGAAATTACAATGTAAGAAACTCAGATTTTAATTTTGCCTAACTTGTTGTTTTAGCTCAAGGAAAAATGGCTTAAATGAAAGATGGGAAGATTTTATATACCTTCGATACTAGATAACCTTTGATGCTGGACAGACATATTGCTAGCTTTCCAAATGGCAATATTCTCAAAAGCTTCAATGGACGCACAGAGTGTATGTTGACAGAATTACAATACTCATTGCCCTCAGTTTTGAACCCATAATTGAGATTACAAAGTTGATGGAGGTGACAATGATAGATGTTCCGTGTATACACTATCGCATGTCATCCACACACCATAGCTAGAAACAGGCGTTGCATATCTGCTCGCTGAAACAAAGCATTGCTTAAACCTGTCGTGATCATGTTGTAACCAACCTTGACGAGGTCCTCATACTCGCAAGTACCGTTGACGACGTCGTGAGGATCTGATGTTGGTATTAAGTGGCGCATGCGAAGTGCCAAATGGAGAATTAAGGCACTGGTGGGGAAGAATAGTATTGGGAAGTAACGGTAGAGATGAGGATAGTAGTGAGAGTGAGAGGAGAAGAGCTGCCACTACAGTTATAGATGGCATTAAAATACGATTGTTTTGGATAAAATGACTTAATTTTTTAGGGAATTTAATTTATGACATGTACTTCACAGGCACAATCAGCATTTTGTTTGGTGTTTAATGGAAGAGTGACCAGAATGCTGAAGTTATCAACAGCAGCGCTTAAATTGATAAATTTTATTTTAATGTGAATAAAATAGGAACTGGTAATTTTAGAGGGACTAATGGATAGTTTAGCCTTATCAGTTAAGCAAACCGTTGTCATAGTATTGCGTAAAGTCGAAAAACGAAGCTAAATCTGAGTCAGAACCTCCCAAGAAAGGTTAGCATTGAGGGAAGAAAGCAATGCCGTTGATGAGAAGCAGCTCCCTCCCCAAACCAGCCGAATCAGCGGAGCACCGCACTGACACCTCAGTTAAATTCGGCACTCCCAAGGCCCTCGACTACGTCCGCTCCCTTACCGACGTAGGAGCCATGACGCGTCTCCTCCACGAATGCGTCGCTTACCAGCGAGCCCTCGATCTAGACCTAGACACCCTCCTCTCCCAGCGTTCCGATCTCGATAAGACTCTCAACAACCTCCAAAGATTCGCTGACGTTCTCGACATCGTCAAGGCCGAATCCGATCACATGCTCTCCAACATCACCTCCACCTGTGACCTCGCCGACCAAGTCAGCCGCAAGGTCCGCGAACTCGACCTCGCTCAATCCCGCGTTAACTCCACGCTCCTCCGCATTGACGCCATTGTAGAGAGCGGTAATTGCATCAATGGCGTCAAAAGCGCTCTCGACGCTGAGGATTACGAGTCAGCCACCGAATACGTACGGACGTTTCTGGAGATCGATGATAAGTTTAAGGATTCTCGATCCGACCAAAGGGAACAGTTGTTAGCGTCGAAGAAGCTGCTGGAAGGGATTGTAAAGAAGAAACTCACGGCTGCCGTGGATCAAAGGGATCATCCTACGATTTCGAGATTTATTAAGCTTTATTCGCCCTTGGGGCTTGATGAAGAAGGCTTGCAAATTTATGTTGGGTATTTGAAGAAAGTGATTGGGATGAGATCTAGATTAGAATTTGAGTATTTGATTGAGTTAGTGGAACAGAGCCATGGACAAAATCAGAACCATCAAGTAAATTTTGTTGGGTGTTTGACTAATTTGTTTAAAGATATTGTTTTGGCTGTCGAGGAAAATGACGAGATTTTAAGGAGTTTTTGTGGAGAAGATGGAGCGGCGTATGCAATTTTTGAGTTACAAGAGGAATGTGATTCAAGGGGTTCTTTGATTTTGAAAAAATATATGGAATTTAGGAAATTGGCTAAGTTGTCTTCTGAGATCAATGCTCAGAATAATCATTTGTTAACTGTTGGAGCACCCGATGGAGCCAATCCGAGGGAGATCGAGTTGTATTTAGAAGAAATACTGTCCTTGATGCAACTTGGTGAAGATTACACACAATATATGATCTCAAAGATCAAGGGGATGCCAACTGTGGATCCAGATTTAGTCCTGCGGGCCACTAAAGCTTTTAGGGCAGGAAGTTTTAGCAAAGTTGTTCAAGATTTTACTGGTTTTTACGTGATTTTGGAGGGATTCTTTATGGTGGAAAATGTGAGGAAAGCAATTGGGATTGATGAACATGTATCTGATAGCCTTACTACTTCAATGGTGGATGATGTGTTTTATGTTTTGCAAAGTTGCTTGCGAAGGGCAATTTCTACTTCTAATATTAGTTCTGTGGTTGCGGTACTGAGCGGTGCTAGTAGTTTGCTGAATAATGAATACTATGAAGCTTTGCAACTGAAATTAAGAGAACCAAATCTTGGGGCAAAGCTGATCTTGGGTGGTGATGGTGTTCAAAAGACTGGGACCGAGATAGCTACAGCACTGAATAATATAGATCTTAGCAGTGAGTATGTTCTGAAACTAAAACATGAAATTGAAGAGCAGTGTGCCGAGGTCAGTGGTTTAGCTGCTTTTTGTTCTTCTAATTTGTTCATGCATCTAATTGCTTACAATTTGATCACCTGCGGCATATTAGTGAATTTCCATGATTTTTGTTTACTTATTTCAAGTATATAGTTTATTTCTTTCTGGTTTTAGGAGTTATAAAAACATTGATGGTTCTCCATAATTACAGTTTAAGAAAGCTCAGATCTAGAGACAAGGTTCATAGGGACAGTGGGGCATAGAAAAAGAGAGGAAAAGAGAAAATAAACTATTAAAATAAAGTTCATAAAAGGATCACTATTATTATCTGCTTGCTCAGTGAATTAAAGTTTACATCATTTAACTGCCAATGGTTGGATCTTGTTGTTATGATTTTATGAACTGGGTAATCTTTTGATAAACTTAATACTTAGGGAGTTTGGTAAGCCCTGTGTTAGGCTGAGTTTTGAGGATATGTAGGAAAGATGTATCACTGCGAGTATTTTGAATGGCAACAATTGTTTGAGAATTCAACTTTCAAGGAAAGATTGGTTTGAAGGGAAAGTAGA